>NC_132912.1:14913909-15221320 GCF_047675955.1 Chlorocebus sabaeus
AAAATTTAAGGGGTTCTTTTTTTTCTTTTCCTTTTTTTTTTTTTTTTTTTTTTTTGAGACGGAGTCTCGCTCTGTCGCCCAGGCTAGAGTGCAGTGGCCGGGTCTCAGCTCACTGCAAGCTCTGCCTCCCGGGTTTTCGCCATTCTCCTGCCTCATCTGAGACTACAGGCACCCGCCACCTCGCCTGGCTAGTTTTTTGTATTTTTTAGTAGAGTCGGAGTTTGACCGTGTTAGCCAGGATGGTCTCCATCTACTGACCTCGTGATCCGCCCATGTTGGCCTCCCAAAGTGCTGGAATTACAGGTGTGAGCCACTGCGCTCGGCCTCTTTTTTTCTTTTTGTCTATTATGATTGGCACCTAGAGCAGGCCCTAGCACATAGGAAGCTCTTAATAAATGTTTATTGAGCAAATTAAAGAATGGATCAATAAAATCAAAATCAGGGGGAGCTTTATGGTATAGTGCCTTCATATAATCTTCTCACTTTGTTTGATATTGTGAATATTTTTGTGGCCCATTCATTATTCTAGAAATTGATGAAAATATTAATAAATTAATTATCTTCATCAAACTCTTCGTCATAGTTAGTCTTGGGTGTCAATTTGGCTAGGACACAGTACCTAGGTATTTAATCAAACACGAATCCAGGAGAAGCTGTGAAAGTGTTTTGTAGATATGGTTAACATCTACAATCACTTGACTTTAAATAAAGCCTTGATCATTTGGGTGGGCCTCGTCCAATCAATCAATGGGTTTAAGAGGAAAGATTGGGGTTTCCCAACACAAAAGGATTCTGCCTCAAGACTGTAGCATCCGGCGAGGTTGTGGAGAAAAGGGCACACTTCTCCATTGATGGTGGGCATGTGGATTAGTTCAGCCATTGTGGAAGACAGTGTGGTGATTCTTCAAAGACCTAATGACAAAAATACCATTTAACTCAGCAATCCCATTACTGGGTATACACCCAAAGGAATACAAATCGTTCTACCATAAAGACACGCATGCGTATGTTTATTGCAACACTGCTCACAATAGCAAAGACATGAAATCAACATAAATGCCCATCAATGATAGACCAGATAAAGAAAATGTGGTATATATGCACCATGGATTACTATGCAGCCATAAAAGGAAATGAGATCATGTCATATGCAGGGACATGGATGGAGCTGGAGGCCATTATTCTTAACAAACTAACACAAGAACAGAAAACCAAATATTGCATGTTCTCACTTATAAGTGGGAGCTAAATGATGAGAACACATAGACACACAGAGGGGAACAACACACACTGGGGCTTTTTGGAGGGTGGAGGAGGGCGAGGATCAGGAAAAATAGTTAATGGGTACTAGGCTTAATACCTAGGTGACAAAATAATCTCTACAACAAACCCCTATGGCACAAGTTTACCTACGTAACAGCAAACCTGCTCTTGTAACCCTAAAAGTTAAAATAAATAAATAATAAAACATTTTTTAAAACCAACGAAACAAAAACCATACAAGTTCCTCTAGGGTTGGGAATTTTGTTTAATGCATCCTATGTACCTAATATAGTCCATGTTTCTTAGCAAATAATAGATTCACAATAAATATTTTTGCTGACTGAAAAAAAAAAAAAGAAAGATTGCAGTGTCCAATCCTGCCTGAGTTTCCAGGCTGCTAACCTGTCCTGTGAATGTTGGACTTGCTGGCCCCTATAATTGCATGTATCAACTCCTTAAAATTTATCTCTTTCTCTCTCGCTCTCTCTCTCTGTTCTCTGTTCTTTCTCTCTCTTTCTCTCTCAGTTCTGTTTCTTGAAAGAACCGTGGCTAATAAACTATTCAGTGAGCCAGATGGAGCGAATCCAAAATTTCTCTGCAGAAAGTTGAGAGATTGAGAGGGCAGCCTGTGCGATGCAAGAAACCACTGCCTGATGACTTCTGCAGGGAACTGGAGAGGTGTGAATGAGACCTCAAGGCTGCACTGTCACATGGTGAAGCCCAAGCAGGAAATCTGTAGTAGCTAAAGAAAAGACGTTACCTTTGAGGATTTCTTAAAGCAGGCAGAGTCTTTTTCTCATAATGTCCAAAGTAAAGGAAAACCAAGATCTCCCGTGGAAATCATTTGGTTGGAATCCGTTCTAGAGAAGGAAGGATAAAACCCTCTAACATTTTTCTTCTTTATTTTCTTCACAAAACCATCTGGTTGGTTTTTTGTTTTGTTTCGTTTTGTTTTTTCTTGGAGGGACAAGTCACGGAGCTTGAAGGTAAGTTTTGAAAGATCTCCAGTTACTCACCCAGTATATAATTATGCTTTGGAGATGAATATTTGAAGGATGCCACTGATTCTCTTTGCAAGATAGGAGGGGAAATAAGTCTACGTGCAGCGCTCATGGGCAGAGCAATTTTTGTTTTAAGTTTCAAAAGAGATTTGACAAGGCATGACTTACAGATTGTGAACGAGTCATTTAAAAATGCTGAATACATCATGGAAACTTCGTTTTCCCTTCCTACATTGCTCTGCCCCTGATTTGACAAAGGAATGGCCGGGAATCCTTCACACCTGGTAGTGGGAACCGTTTTCCTTAAGGAACTTAGAAAATTGTGAGGATAATGGAAGCCGTTGCATGATGCTGACTAGGATTTTTCATTGCCTGTTTCACAGAAATACTGCCAGCCAGTTCTCAGAGCCCGGCTTTCACAAATCCTCAGTCTCCATGAGGTAGCTCGGTGGTTCCCAATTCTGGATGCATGTTAGAATCACTAGAGGGAGCTTTTTAAAAATACGGGTGCCATAGTTCCATCTCTGAACAATTAACTACCAAGTTCTGGGGTGTTTGCATTAGTATCAGTAACCTTTTAAAAACTCCCCCAAGTGATTCTGAGCATCCAAGAGCAGAGCAGGGCCTGAGAGCCTCTGCACAGGGTGGGAGGAGAGCGTGGCACAGGCGGCCCTAGATGCTCAGCCTGCCTCCCCGTCTGGAGTGAACACCAATAGGCCGGCCCCTGAGAAATCCAGGAGTGTGAAATGTTCATCTGAAGTTAAAAGTCTGAGGCCATGAGTGCTGGCACACCTGCAATCCCAGGACTTTGGGAGGCTGGGGCAAGAAGATCACTTGAGGTCAGCAGTTGCAGGCTAAAGTGAGCTAGGATCACCCCTGTACTCCAGCCTGGGCAACAGAGCAAGACCTTCTCTCAAAAAAAAAAAAAAAAAAAAAGCTGAGCGCCGTAGCTCATGCCTGTAATCCCAGCACTTTGGGTGGCCGAGGCAGGCGGATCACCTGAGGTCGGGAGTTCGAGCCCAGCCTGACCAACAGGGAGAAACCCCATCTCTACTAAAAATACAAAATTAGCCAGGCTTGGTGGCTCATGCCTCTAATCCCAGCCTCTCGAGAGACTGAGGCAGGAAATCGCTTGAACCTGGGAGGCGGAGGTTGTGGTGAGCCGAGATTGTGCTATTGCACTCCAGCCTGGGCAACAAGAGTGAATCTCAGTCTCAAAAAAAAAAAAAAAAAAAAAAAAAAAGCAGCAAAGGTCTGGGCTGCTGACATGCATTCCCAGGTACGTGAAAGAATATAGAACAAACAGTGCCAGCAGACTGGTTTTGTTTTTTTTTTTTTTTTAATCTTTGTTCTTTAAGCATTTACGTTTCAACATTGTCTGCTCATACAGCCACTATTCTGGCCCCTTCTCTGCCATTCTTTCCTGACACCATCCCCAACACCAATTTCTGGTCTGGTGCTTATCTCAGTTGACGCACTTATTAAATGACACTGCTGTATATTTGTTTCTGTGTCTGACTCTCCCATTGGACTATGAAGAATTTGAGGACGGGGGCTGTGTCATTTTCTCTTTTTATCTATTAAGATTAGCACCCAGAACAATGCCTGGCACCTAGAGGGCATTTAATGCATGTCTAATAAATGTTTATTGAATAAATTAAAGGATAAACCAATAAAATCAAAATCGAGGAGAGGTTTATGGCATAGAGCCTCCTTTTTTTTTCTTTTTAGATGGAGTCTCACCTCTGTTGCCCAGGCTGCAGTGCAGTAGTGCGATCTCAGTTCACTGCAACCTCCACCTCCCGGATACAAGTGATTCTTGTGTCTCAGCCTCCCGAGTGTCTGGGAACACAAGTGCCCACCAGCATGCCCGGCTAACTTTTGTATTTTTAGCAGAGCCAGGGTTTCACCATGTTGGCTGGGCTGGTCTCAAACTCCTGACCTCAGGTGATCCACCCGCCTCGGCCTCCCTAAGTGCTGGGATTACAAGTGTGAGCCACCATGCCTAGCCGAGCCTTCATTTTTCTTATTATTTCACCTTTGTTTAGCATTGCTAATATTTTTGCGATCCATTCATTATTCTAGAAATTGACAGAAACAATTTAAGGCCATGTGGGAGAATAGGGTCCAAGATAATTTTTTTCCCTTGAAGAAGGAACTGTGTATTATTCAGATTTGAAACAAAGTACTCAGAAAATTTTATTTTCAAGTGAACTCTGCTAGAGGATTTCCTTTCGACTGTCCTCTTCACCCATTTCCTGGACCCTCACTGAAATTTCTTGCACAGCAGAGAACTAACCTTTGGATGTGCCAGTTTTCCTGTTTGCAAAATAAGGATAATCACTTTTATGACTGTAGTACTATATTAGAAAGAGCAATTGCTTATACAGAACTTTAAGCATTACAGGAGAAAATATAGAATACTCATAACATAAATAATGATACCACTGAATCAAGAACAGAAGAAAACAAAGATACATTGACCTTATTATTCTCTGTGACATTAATAGCACATGGAGAAGCATATAAATAATATTGGTCACATTAATGAGACATCTAACTATATTAAGCATATTGCCAAGAAGAGATTGATGTTTTTCCACAATTCTAGCTTTACGATGCTTTTGGTTGAGGTTTTTTCTGATATGCAGAGAACTCAATATCTAAAAGATGTTTTCAGTTTATCTGAGTGAAGTATGAAGGATGTAATCTTGCACTTAATGGCTTACTTTCTAAATTGGAGAGCAAAGCCAAAGACATATATTATAGTTCCAGATGGGCAGATCACTTGAGGTCAGGAGTTCGAGGGTAGCCTGGTCAACAGGGTGAAACCCCGTCTCTACTAAAACTACGGAAATTAGCTGGGCATGGTGGCACACACCTGTAAATTCCAGCCACTTGGGAGGCTGAGGCAGGAGAATCGCTTGAACCCTGGAGGCGAAGGTTTCAGTGAGCCGAGACAGTGTCACTGCACTCCAGCCTGGGCGACAGAGCGAGACTCCGTCTCAAAAAAGAAAAAAAAAGAAAAAAAAAAAAAAGACATATAGTTAGAGGGGTGTTTCATGAGAAAAAAAGTAATTTAATTTAATCAGGAACACATAATTTCAAATAAAATCTTTATCAGGTTATTTCTTTTGTGCTTTCTCAGTAATTAGTGTGAAGTCTAACTTTAAAGTGTTAAAGTCTTCATTCATTTCTTAGGGCAACAAACTTTGATGGGGGCCTAATATGTGCTGAAGATGCTATGAAGAATCAAACATTGGTTTTGCCTTTGAGTCGCCTGTTGTTAGGCAAGAAGCCAGACAAATCAGCATGCGCAATGTAAGATAATAAATGTTAAAATGGCAGTTAATATTTATCTCATTTCTGTGGTTTATTGTTAAAAGTACTCATACAGTTATATACACATTTTCTCTACATTGGGGCTTTTTATAAGTGAGGTAATACATCTGCATAGTATTTAGTTTGAGTAAGATTTTCTGGGTTTTGCCACTAAAAGCATGCTAAGTGATACAAGGAGGAAATTTAGGAAGGGAGATAACTCTTTTTACTTTTTTTTCTTTTTGCGACAGAGTCTCGCTCTGTCACCCAGGCTGGAGTGCAGTGGTGTGATCTCAGCTCACTGCAACCTCTGCCTCCCAGATTTAAGCGATTCTCCCACCTTTCTCCCAAGTAGCTGAGAGCACAGATGTGCTCCACCACACCTGGCTAATTTTTGTATTTTTAGTAGAGAGGGGTTTCACCATGTTGGCCAGGCTGGTCTTGAACTCCTGGCCTCAAGTGATCCGCCCACCTCAGCTTCCCAATGTGCTGAGATTACAGGCATCGGCCATCACACCCGGCAGATGGCTCATTTTTGAACACATTGAGTTTGAGATAGCTGTGAGGCCACCTAGAGACTTCCCAGGGGTAGTTAGGTCTATCCTTGGAAAACACAAACTTGTAACAGTTTTGGACTATTTTAATATACTGTAGGGTAAACGCTCTGAGTATCTCTACCCTAAGGACAGGCAGTTGGGCCTGGAGTGGTTCCATGGCATCATCGAAGACCCAGGCTCTTTCTTGTATTCTGCCTAGATTTTTTTTTTTTTTTTTTTTTTTTTTGTGACGGAGTTTCACTCTGTCTCCGAGGCTGGAGTGCAGTGGCACGATCTCAGCTCATGCCACTTCATCCCTAGATTGTTTGTTTTTCTTTGCAGGCTCCTGCTCTCATGCTCACAGGATGGTGACAGCAGCATTGGGCATCCCCTCCTCACCCAATGATGACCAACAGTCAAATTCACGCACCTTCTTCCTTATTTTTCTGCTCGAAAGCAAAGTCAGTTTTGGCGTCTACACTCCCAGATGGTTAGTTGGTGATTGAAGAACACTAATTGGGAACCTGCACCCAGAGGGGGCTACAGCAAGTGTTTCACAGGAGGCTGGCGGAATCTGAACCGGAGGGTTTGTGAATTAGCATAAGAGACTTGGGACACCATTTTTTCACTTGTGAGAAGAACGGTATTCAAGAGACATGACTGACCAGCATCTTTGCCTTTGCAAAATGAAGTATAAGAGGTCGAGGCAGGCAGATCACCTGAGGCTGGGAGTCTGAGACCAGCCTTGCCAACATGGTGAAACCCTGTCTCTACTAAAAAGTACAAAAATTAGCCAGGCATGGTGGCACACACCTGTAATCCCACCTACTCGAGAGGCTGAGACAGGAGAATCGCTTGAACATGGGAGGCAGAGGTTGCAGTGGGCCAAGATCGTGCCACTGCACTCTAGCCTGGGAGACAGAGCAAAACTCCATCACAGAAAAAAAAAAAAAAAAAAAGAAAGAAAGAAAGAAAAAAAAAGAACGTGACACATTCAAATGTCCAAGTTCTCTACAGAAGCATCATGGATCTTGAACCTCATTTGGTCCTTTACCCCCATTTCATTAGAAGCCTTGATGGCTTTGCCATTCGAATATTGTTGTATTCCTATATGTTAATTTATTCATGCGATGAGCTACTATTTAAAAGGACAGAGGCCAGACTTGGTGGCTCATGCTCATAATCCTAGCACTTTGGGAGGCCGAGGGAGGTGGATCCCCTGAGATCAGGAGTTCAAGACCAGCCTGGCCAATGTGGTGAAACACCATCTCTACTAATAATACAAAACTTAGTTGGGTGTGGTGGCAGGCACCCGTAATCCCAGCTACTTGGGAGGCTGAGGCAGGAGAATAGCTGGAACCCGGAAGGCAGAGGTTGCAGTGAGCTGAGATGGCACCACTGCACTCCAGCCTGGGTGACAGAGCAAGACTCTGTCTCAAAATAAATAAATCAATAAATAATGAAAGGACAGAATCTGGTGACTTTCTTCAGTATACAGGATCAGGAAATAGGAGTCTTGTGCCTACTTGCCAGCAGATGTTTGTGCTTGTGGCAGAATTCCTGTGAGACATTCTCTATTGCAATGTATCACCGGGGAGCAAGCTACAAGAGGGCAGACATGTAGCCCCCAGGCGCCTCTAATTGTTAGAGGCTACCAATATTTGCTTCATGGTTTTGAATGGTGAAAATACCTCAGGCCCATTTGCAACATCACTGCACCAAGTCACTTCTCCCTATAGAGATGCAAGCCTTACGCAGCTAGGTCAGAAGGGTTCCAGCAGAAACTCAGTCAGAAGGGCTATCTTTCCTCAAGACAGCACTTCTGGAACCCTCAGAAAAGACCTGGGGATGAGAGCCATCTGGGAGATCCGTCACCTCCCCAAGTACCAGGATCTAAGCCACTGGTCTCCTCATTCCATTGCTGTCTCAAGTTTGTCCCCTCCTGAAACGTCCAGCTGGGTGAAAAAGGAAAAAGATTTCCAGATAGAGAGGAATTATCACTGTTTGAGGGTATACACATTGCTGCCCCATTCAAGAGCCTCCTTAGACAGAGTTCCACCCTTTATTCGGCCTCTGTGTCTATGATTTTCTTGTACCACTATTCACAGTCAGGAGCGTGGTCAGGAATTCCTGGTGGCCGGCAACTTCCCATCTCTACTGCTGCCTTTCTTCCCACCTTGAGTTGGTATACCAGAAAGCAGATGGGTGAGAGTGGTTTTACAAAAGGGGTAATTTTGAATTAACTCTAGGTGTTCATATAAAGAGTTTGCACTTTTACACGATCGTGCATTGTTTTATATCAAAAATTCATTCAGTTTTAAAAGTCAGCTTCTCATTTGCAAATAGCCCTGCACTAATTATAATTAATAAGTTATGTGAGGCACATCTTACTACCTTTTTTGCTGAGATTTCTTGTTTTAAGTTATAGGACTGTGCAGGTAACTCATTTGGCAGGAAGTTTCTCCTTTACGATGGGCAATCAGATCTTGCCTATGTGCTTAGGTTCCAACAGTTGCCTCAGTTGTCATTTTCCATTTAACTGAACATGAAACACACACAAACCAGCTTTTCAAAACAAGATCATAAACACCTCCCACAGCATTTTGATGTCCTTTGTGGAGGATTCCCCTTCTTCTAACTGCCTAAAATTTCCAACCTCCGACCTCCCCTGGTGCAGAATTACAAAACCAAATGTCAACCTCATACTGGAAAAAGTGTTAACTTGATGAACCATATTTTCTTTGGAAAGAAGGAACTGCAAGTGGAAAACTAAAGGCAGCTCAGATCAGGTTAACCATGTCTGTGGCTGGAAAAAGAAATCTCTAATTTCCCATAATTGATATGGCCCATCCACTCAACCAGCCCCTGGGGTTCCTGGACTGTAAGACATTTTAAAGTTTCCAACATACCCAGTGAGTGGAATCGTTAAATTACCATTTTTTAACTGATGCACAACTGCAAGTTATTTCATCAAGAGACTGGAAATTTCAGCTATACACACGTAGGTATTTTAGAAAAATGGGTCTTGCCAATAAATCGAAATCTCTGCAGTGACTCTTTGGGTAGGCATCCTAGGCCATTGCTGATGAACAACGTCAACCCTGAACTTGCATTTTCTACCTGTGAAAATTGAGGGCAAAGGAACAACCAGGTCATGGGCAGATCGGTAGATTTTTCTCTGACGAGCTGGAAATAAGTGCTGCTCAAAGATGCGGGTCGGCCTCTTCCCTTTGACTCTCTCTCCCCCAACATATCAATTCCTACTTACAGAATATGCCCTATTTCTAACCGAATTGTAAATGCAATAGTAACCTCACTTGAAAATGGTGCTTTAAAATCTGGTTAAATTATTCCCTCATCTTTTACGTCTTAGCTTGGAATATAAGTCGATGCCTTTCATCTCCGAATTGTCTGAAAATTTTGCATTCTTGCCGCTCTCTGCAGTCTTTTATAGAGAGTTGCCAATAGCCAAATCTGCACCACGTAAATTTTCATAGTTTATGAGAGCTATTCATTTATTGCATTCTAAGAGAAGCCAAGAAGCTGCCTCTCTCTCTTCTGGTTGGGATGCAACTGAATATCCAGATTGGAAAATTCCTGACTGGGTATATCATGCACGATCATGCCACTGTGTTTAACATCTTTTGAAAGTAGAAACCTGGCATAAGAAATGATCAGGGCTTAAATGGAATGGAATGGGATTCTCACTAGGTCATTCAAATATCTTTTGTGTTTGAGAAGGGAGGGACAGTTAGTAATTTTGCTCAGGAGATTAAAAAGGAACTAGAAAATTAATGTTTGACTGCAATAATCTATTATTTACCATATATTTTAAAATGTTGATGTCAAATAATATGTTTAACAGAGACCTTCACTAATAAGGCATTTGTTTTGGTGGGTAGGCTAAAATTCTCTCATTTTCTGTTCAGGCCCATAGGGAAAGGTAGGGAAGGTTTCATTCTAAAGAAATGAAGGAAAAATGGTTTGTACCAGAAAATGGAAATATAGCCCAGCAAAGCTGTTCCCAGTAATGCTATGAGATAAGGGGGATGAAGAGTGCAGGTGTGATGAGGGGTGATAGGTGATTACACATGAGTTTATAATAGGCTTCCAAGCAGCACTGACATCTACAGATGGTACCCCCAAGTCTTGGCTTCCAGACAACTTCAAGACATTGAAATAAAAATCAATATATTGAATATCAGTTACATATAGAAGTGAACAAGAATTCCAAGAGCTTTTCTGTTAATAGATATCCGAGGAGTCTCTCAAACACCCAATTTCAATTAAGATGGCTTCAGGGGAACATGGTTTGAATCTGCTTCTAACCAAGGAACTGAAACTGAATTAATGAAATGATCCTAGGCGTTAGAAAAGACTGTGCCAAGAAAAGAGGAAGGATGGGCGTGGAGCCTAGACAAGGAGAGCAAAGGAAAGGTTATTTAGTTATTTGCCGCATGAGTTCTGCACAGACTACAGAAGTTGTGTCTGGCCTGTTGATCTGAATTTCCCATGCTGCTTGGAGGGTCATCATTAAAGTGGAAATGGATTAGATGCTTAGTAGCCTCACTGAGTTTCAGTTTCCCTATCAGGTAGAACAGTAGAAGGTGAGTTCAGAGTGGTACTTTGTATTGGATTTGGGGCCACTGTAGGGATTTGATTTTTACTCTGAGGGAAATAGGGAGCCTTTGGAGGGTTTTGAGCAGAAGAGTGAGTGGGATTATCAGGAACTAATATTGTAAGAGGACTAGCAGAATCAAATGAGCTAGTACTCATTTGATGATCAACGAGTGGTACTTGTAATTGCAATAGCTCAGTGATGCTATCAAAGTAGCCCCTCTTCGCCAAGGCTGATTCAGGAAGATGTAGAAAATCTGAATAGACCTATAACTGGTATGGAGATTGGATTCATAATCAAACGCTGTACGACAACAACAACAGAAAGACTTGGATCATATAGTTTCACCAGTGAATTCTACCAAACATTTAAAGAATCTTTCTCAAACTCCTCCAAAGAACTGAAGAGGAGGGAACACTTCCTAATTCATTCTATAAAGCCAGCACTAACCTGATAGCAAAGTTAGACAAAGATACTACAAGAAAAGAAAACTGCAGAACAATATCCCTGATATATATGTATATATAGAAAGAGAGAGAGAGAAAGAGAGAGAGACTCCCTCTGTTGCCCAGGCTGGAGTACAGTGGCACAATCTCAGCTCACTGCAACCTCTGCCTCCCGGATTCAAGTGATTGTCCTGTCTCAGCCTCCTGAGTAGCTGGGATTATAGCCCCTCTACCACACCCAGCTGATTTTTTTGTATTTTTAGTAGAGACAGGGTTTCACCATGCGGCCAGGCTGGTCTCGAATTCCTGACCTCATGTGATCCACCCACCTCAGCCTCCCAAAGTTCTGGGATTATAGGCATGAACCACCACACCCAGCCCCTGATGAGCATTAGTAGAAAGATCCTCAACAAACTACTAGCAAACAGAAATCTGCAGCATATAAAAAAGATTACACTATGACTAAGTGGGATTTGTTCCTGGAATACAATGATGGTCAACATAGAAAAATCAATGTAACATTCCACATTGACAGAATGAAGGAAAGAAAACACATGATCATCTCAATTGATGCAAAAAAAATTAACAAAATTCAACACCCTTTCATAATAAAAAAAAAATACTCAGAAAGGAATAGAAGGAAACTACCTCAACACAATAAAGTTCATATAAGAAAAACCCACCACTAGCCTCGTATTTAATGGTGAAAGACTGAATGAAAGCTTTTACTCTGAAATCAGGAACAAAACAAGGATGCTTACTTTGCCACTTCCATTCAATGCAGTATTGTAAGTTTCCACCAGGGCAATTAAGCAAGAAAAAGAAATAAAAGGCATCCAAATTGGAAAAGAAGAAGTAAAATTATCTGTTTGTTGATGACATGATCTTATGTGTAGAAAACAAAAAATGTATAGAACTAATAAATAAATTCAGCAAAATTGTAAGATAAAGACCCCTGCACAAAAATCAGTTGCATTTCTATACACTAACAATGAACACTCTGAAAAGGAAATTAACAAACAATTTTATTTACAATAGCATCAAAAAGAATGAAATATGTAGGAATTAGCTTAACCTAGGAGGCAAAAGAAGTGTACATTGAAAACTACAAAATGTTGCTGAAAGAAATCAAAGAAGACATAAATATAATAAATGGAAAAATATCCCGTGTTCATGGATTAGAAAATGTAAGATGTCAATACTGCTCAAAGATACCTATATATGTA
This sequence comes from Chlorocebus sabaeus, assembly GCF_047675955.1. Taxonomy (NCBI): domain Eukaryota; kingdom Metazoa; phylum Chordata; class Mammalia; order Primates; family Cercopithecidae; genus Chlorocebus; species Chlorocebus sabaeus. The sequence goes on from NC_132912.1 coordinate 14,926,321, forward strand.
ATGCAACCCCTATCAAAATCCCAATAATGTTTTTTGCAGAAATAGAAAAATTCATCCTAAAATTTATATAGAATCTCAAGATACCCCAAATGATCAAAACAATCTTGAAATGGGAGAACAACATTGGAAGTCTCACACTTTGAGATTTCAAAGTTCACTACAAAACTATAGTAATCAAAACAATGTGGTACTGGCACAGACATATAGACCAATGTAACAGAATGAAAGCTCAGAAATGAATCCTCACATATATGGTCAAATGATTTCAACACGGGTGCCAAGACCATTCAATGGGGAAAAGACAGTGTTTTCAACAAATGGTGATGAGAAATTTGGATATCTACATGCAAAAGAATGATGGTTGCACCACAATGTGAGTATGCTTAATGCCACAGAATTATATACTTTAAAACAGTTACAATGGTAAAATTTATATTATGTGTATTTTATCACAATAAAATGAATCCCTCTCCTTCCTCTAAGTCCATGCTTTCCAACAAATTTTTGGTTATCATTTCTCTTCACTTGTGATTTTCCAATGGGGAGAATCATGGCTCAGTCAGCACAACCTTGCCCATTAGTTCTCAAAGCTTACAACTAAATGAGCATTCTGACTTATGCATCAGATTCCTGTAAACTATGTCTCACCTCACCTTCCTGCTGTCCCTATTAGGTTTATTACCATGGCCTTGATGCTTCAACCTTCCTGACTCTAATCCATCCTACACCTACCCATGGATTTGCCCCTGCTAAGTGAAGAGTAACTACAGATGTTGTCCCCATTGTGTGTTATGGGTTCTATTCTAATACACAGTGCTTGCCTTGAGCCCCTGTGTCCCATGTGTCACTAAAACAGGAAGATAAAATCAAATTGACCCTGCTGTATCCAGCGACGTAGGGAGTCTCTATTCTCTTGGAGCAAGGTGACTGACAAAGCTGTGTTTAGAGACAGCAGTGCTGAGGCTCAGACCCCAGAAATCAGCAACCACCAGAGCCTATGAATCTTCAGGCCACTGCTGGGGTGCTCGGATGGCTTGGTTACCACTTCTCTGCCCAGTTGCTAAACCAACCTGTTACAAATATCAATGCAGTTGTCAATTCCAAGATGGGCCCTATTTCCCTTCACTTTTATACAATTAACGTTTTTGTTGTTGTTGGTTTTATTTTTCTTTCTTTTTTTCTTTTTAGATGGAGTCTCATTCTGTCACCCAGGCTGTATTATAGTGCTGCAATCTTGGCTCACTGCAACCTTAGCCTCCCGGGTTCAAGTGATTCTTGTGCCTCAGTCTCCCAAGTAGCTGGGATTACAGGCACCCGCCACCACAATCAGCTAATTTTTTGTATTTTTAGTAGAGACGGAGTTTCACTATGTTGGCCAGGCTGGTCTTGAACTCCTGACCTTGTGATTCACCCCCCATCAGCCTCCTACAGTGTTGGTATTACAGGCGTGAGCCACTGTGCCTGGCTGCAATTGACTCTTTAAAAACCCCGGAAATGATTTCCCAAACTACAATTACTATCTCTTCCTATGTGAGGCTGGCTACTCCCAGTTCAAGTACAAACTAGACAGAACTTACAACTGCTGTAGGAGGACATTTTCAAACTACCAAACTATTCTGAAACTTTCAGTTGCTTAGTGTGTGAACATTCCCTTTCTCACACTGCGTACATCACTGGGAGAGAGAGGAGTGAAATAGCACCATTCAACCGGGCTGGGTGCAGTGTCAAGTTGGATTCACAATTAGAACAGAATAAGATCGAAGACCCTATATTCCAATCTCCCCTGTCTTCTTCCCAAGGCTGAGCATGGAGCCCCTTCCTGTGTTTGTATTCCATCCGGTGCTGAGCTGTAAGCCCTCTCACACTGCATTGATTCTGCCTGTTTACCCTACAGAATTTCCCACTAGAACCTCAGTAACCTCAGAGATTGAGTCACAATCATCTGTGTTTCCCCAGGGTTAATGCTATCCTCACATTGAGGAAGAGCACAACAACTACTGACTAAAAAAATAAACAGCAGGCCAGGCGTGGTGGCTTACATTTGTAATCCCAGCACTTTGGGAGGCCGAGGCGGGTGGATCACGAGATCAGGAGTTCGAGATCAGGCTGGCCAACACAGTGAAACCCCATCTCTACTAAAAATACAAAAATTAGCCAGGTGTGGTGGTGGGCGCCTGTAATCTCAGCTACTTGGGAGGCTGAGTTAGGAGAATTGCTTAAACCCGGGAGGCAGAGGTTGCAGTGAGCCAAGATCACACCACTGCACTCCAGTCTGGGTGACAGAGCAAGACCCTGTCTCAAAAAAATAAAAATAAAAATAAAATAAACAGCAGTACTGCTGAATTTCATTGAGTCTACAATTCCACCAATGATAGGACACTTCAACTACAAGACTACTAAAAAAGGGAAAAGCTATCATTAAAAGGTACTAGCAATTATAAGACACATTCCCATTTGAGGGTTGTTACCATTTTGGTTTCAGGTCTGGAACAGAAAAGAGATGAATACAAAAAGGTTGAAGACTAATCAATAGCATTTCTTCAATACAGACACGTGTGCTGATCATTACACCAAACAAAAATGTTTCGTATTTGCTGAGCTTGTTTAGCTTTACTACCTCAAGCTTTTTCTCTTGAACCAGACATTGTTTCCAATATAAATGAGCCAGCCACCCTTCTGTGTGAACATCAGGTAACTAAAGATAGAGAGAGGGGCTTGTCCCCATTTCTTACCTATTGTGTCTGAGGCTGAACTGAAAAAAAAAAAAAAAAAAGGATTATTTGTGGCCTTTACCGAGGCAGCTTAAATAATGAGGATCAGAACATTCAAAAGGGAAATATTTTTGCTGCCAGGCAAGATTGTAATAAAAGCATCTCATTCATCATCTGCTAAGGGAAAACATGCCATTGCACTTGGTAATGAAAAATCTGGGCAGTTCTAAGCCACTTTACACTTTAATCAGAAGATCTCAAAGCAATCCCCCACACTGTGAACAGCAAAGCTTCATCACTAGCAGGATGCAAAATGGACATCTTCTGTGGTGTTATACACCATAAGCTATGGTAGAAAAGGGTAAAACAAATGAATAAAAGCAAATAATAATTATTATTGAATATCATTAAAAGGAGTTGGTTATTGGATACAAAAGTACAGTTAGAAGAAATAAATTCGAGTATTTGATAGTACAGTGGAGAAATTATGGTTAACAATAATTTATTGTGTATTTCAAAATAGCCAGAAGACAGGAATTGTAATGTTCCCAAACCAGGGAAAAGGTAAGTGTTTGAGGTTGCAGATATCCCAGTTACCCTGATTTGATTACACACTTATACATGTATCAAAATATCACATGTACCCCAAAAAAATACAACTGTGATTATATCAACTAAAATAACAACAAATAAAAATAAATTAAAAACAAATAATAATTATATCGATATCTACATATAAATATATGGAATTAATTTATTTATTTTTGTAGAGATAAACCTTTGTTACGTTGCCCAGGCTTGTCTCAAACTTCTGGTCCCAAGTGACCTTTCCGCCTTGGTTTTCCAAAACCCTGGGTGATAGGCATGAGCCACTATGCCCAGCCATATGTATGATATTTAAATGTGATTGCATATCAAGTGAGACCACGTATGATATTTGATCTTAAATCCTCAAATATTACACATTTAATTAGTAGTAGAAACACATTACAATTCAGAGGATGGACTTTGGAGTCAAACAGAACTGGGTTCCAGTCCTGTCTCTGCCATGTCCTCTCTTTGTGGCCTTGGACAAATTTCTTCCCCTCACTAAGCATCAATGCCCTCCTCTGTAAAATGCACCGGCCGGGCGTGGTGGCTCACACCTGTAATCCCAACACTTTGGGAGGCCGGGGATGGGGGGAATCACAAAGTCAGGAGATCGAGACCATCCTAGCTAACACAGTGACATCCTGTCTCTACTGAAACTATGAAAAATTAGCCAGGCGTGGTGGCATGTGCCTGTAGTCCCAGCTACTCAGGAGGCTGAGGCAGAAAAATCACTTGAACCTGGGCGGCAGAGGCTGGAGTGTGCCAAGGTCGTGTCACTAAACTCCAGCCTGGGAGACAGAGCAAGACTCCGTCTCAAAAATATATATATATATATATATGCACCTCACTGTCACCAGGGTTAGCTGAGATACTCCAGGTAAAGCACTTAGAATAATGGCTAGCAAACTCCAAGTGCTCTGCACGGCTTAGCTCTTGGTGTTTGAACTAGAATAGATGCCCATTTGCCCACAGCACACCCTCTTCCTGCACCTCCTGGCACTTGATTTCAGTGTTTGCATGCCATCACTACTCCCTGTCTGGTCTCACTGTCCTCCCCGCCTGGTTTGGACCCCACAGTCAACTGCTGTGTGTCTTGCCTCATGGAGCCTCTCCCACTTTATCTCCCTTTTGTTCCCGTCTTGATTGTTTTTTGTTTTGTTTTGTTTTGTTTTGTTGTTTTGTTTTTTTGAGATGGAGTCTCGCTCTGTTGCCCAGGCTGGAGTACAGTGGCGTGATCTCAGCTCACTGCAAGCTCCACCTTTTTTGGGTTCATGCCATTCTCCTGCCTCAGCCTCCTGAGTAGCTGGGACTACAGGCGCCCGCCACCTGGCCCGGCTAGTTTTTGTATTTTTTAGTAGAGACGGGGTTTCACCGGGTTAGCCAGGATGGTCTCGATCTCCTGGCCTTGTGATCTGCCCGTCTCGGCCTCCCAAAGTGCTGGGATTACAGGCTTGAGCCAACGCGCCCGGCCCCTGTCTGAATTGTTACGAGGTCCTCTCTGCTCCAGCCTTCCCAACTGTAATCCGTCCTAGGCTGTAGACTACCCGTGGCTTTGCTCCTGCAAAGTGGACACTAAATATGGATGTGCCCCTATTTTGTGTTATTGGTTCTATTTGAATTCACATGCTTATCTTGAGCCCCTGAGTCCCATATGAGACTAAAACAGAAAGAGAAAGTCAAAGTAACCCTTCGTTCTTGCTGCTGTCTTCAGTAATATAGAGTGGTTCTGCATTGCTGGAATCTCTGCTCAACAGAAAGTCTTCCAGTTCATTAAAACTGTATGTCATTAGTTCCATAAATAGCCAACAAATATCAACTTGGCCTTGAATTCTAATCAGCTACCTACAACACTACCAAAAATACCTTAAGCTGGCTGTGGTTATACACTGAATATTTTGGTTTTTGTTGGCTGGTTTTTGGGTTTTGGTTTAGCGGTGCTAGAAAAAACATTGTAGTCTTTGCCGTAACAGAGGATTTGGTAAAACTCTCTGTGCAGTTTCAGGATGCAGACGACAGGCCCAAGCTTCAATCGTTTCACATAAACCTGCAGGGTATCAAATTAAACTATTTTTTAAATGATGTTTTAACCCTATCTTTGCTGGTTGGCTGTGTCCAACCCTTTAGAGTGCACCCTTTAGAAAATCTTTCTTCTGCACTGCATCTCCAAACTGGGATTACCAGGAACTTTGAAATAATTGTGCAGCTCCATCTAATCAGAATACTCAACAATTAAAATTCACTGATGCCAAAAATGGAAAGAAAATAAGTAAATTACTCTTAAGAGCAGTGGCACCTTTTCTTTTTTCAAAAAACTTCCTCCTCTTGCCTTCAACTCTCAGAAGATTGTCACAAAAACATCCACATTATGAATAGTTTTATAGGTCAGTTCCCTTCCGTACCACTAGGCATACACTGATGATCATTTCCAAATTTTCCCACACTGCTTTGCTATCATGTGATTTATTTTAAGTAGAGGCAGTTTTGTGAATTCTCTAGCCAAACTTTTTAGATTGTGGGTTTTCATATAAATAAATTTACAGACCGGCTGGGGGGAAACAGAAAAATCAAAAGAATGCTTTTGTAAACTATCTTACTCCTAATCTTTTATTGAGGGAGCCATCGTTGGCTCCAAGGCACCCTAGCCCCTTAATTCAAGGTCAATTTCAGTCATTGCCATGGCTCCAGTGCTTATTATCATCGCCTCACGCACATCTTTTGAGAATACTCTGAGAATTTACACGACTTTAACACACTTCTTCGCACTAGTGAGAACACCCGCAATGCCTTATTCAGCAAGAAGGTTAAATGAGTTTGTTTGCTGAAGCATTTGCCAAATGATCCCAACGCTCCTCCAGCTCCATCCCACCTATAACCGCATAGCGAACACTCGCTCACCTTGGGTGTGTCAATAATTGATGGTCTGGGAATGGAAGCCTGAAACACCACTGCTTCACAGTCCGCCCCATCATCCAGGGACCCAGGCACATCCTCAGGCGTCTCCGCAGGCTGGACTGCAGTGCGGTGACTTGAATTCCGATTGGCACTGCCATTGCTCTCTGCGTGGGTGCTCGAATCTTGCCTTTTCTCTGGAGCTCCCTCTTCTGCACTTGCGTGACTTGGCTGTCTGCCTGGTTTGGCCACAGGCTGCACACGGACGGTGGAATGAGTATCAGCCACGCTGGACTGATTGAAGGAAGCACTCTCCCTCGTATTCCCAAAACAAGCGAGCAGAGCTGAGCACGGAAACGGATGCATGCTTCTAGAGGGAGGCTTCAGTCTTTTGGTGAGTCTTGCTTTCCACGTGGACATGACTTGCAGTGAAACATTGTAAAGTTCAAATGGGGCCAGGAAATTTTCCAGGGATCCACATCACCTCCACTTTCCTTATAGGAACGCTTTCCAATTGCCCGAAGAGAAGAACTTGCTAGGGGTTGCCCCTAAATAGAAGTTGAGATGGCAAGGCCACCTTCCCTGAGAGTCACTTAGCAGCTGGGGCCCCGTTGAAATCGTCCATCCTGGGCAATTTCGCGCTCTTCCTTCTGTGATGTTGTCAGTGGCTAAAGAAAGCTGTTGGGGAGGCATGTGAGTGGTTCGGGTTACAGTTCCTAGGCAGGGCAGACGCTTCAGGGTAGGGTAGTGCCAAGTCAATAGACAATTGCTTCAGGTTACCTAGGAGGCATAAAGATAATGTAGCCTGATAGCATCTGCCATAATAGCGTCAGCCTGTGTATCAATAACATCATAACAGCAGCAAAACCTTCTTTGGTTACCCCCCTTCAAATATTTATTCCCCCAAACAAAACAAAAACGACCCAGTTGTCCATCACAAATGAAGACCCCTAGAAGGGCCACGACCCTGGCAGCTGTTTCATTATTAAAACAGGAGGTAGACTCAGTCTTTCACCTGGAGAGATCCATGTTTACGGTGTGATGTGTCTTCTGAATCTTTCTGGGCTTTTTGGGATCTTTCCGGAATCTTCTCCCCACCCCCAAAACAAGCTTCCTGGTTTCAGGATCCATATTGCCTTTTTTGATAACTATACATGGGTCTTTGGTAATTTCTTTTTTTTTTTTTTACTAGTTAGGCTAAGTTCTTGATTAATTTTCAACAACACCAAAAAGAAAAAAAGAGCCTCACATTAAGTTATCCTTATGTATTATGTTATTATGTGTGGAGGTATTAGGTACATGTGAAGTGTTCTACCTATGTGGTATATATCACCTACTTTCAGAAAGTAACTCCCTTTTGAACTTAGATCTCCCATTTCTCGACATGTTAATATGTGAATGGTGAAAAAATAATAAATTATAAACATAGTCTAAGACAACTCAGAATCAAGAGTTTTCCTTAGCCACCCATCTGCTAGGAATGTTATAGAAATGTAATACTGTAATGCTTTTACCATTAATAGTGATTTTTGGGTCAAGATTTCAGGGCATGTTACCCACTCTTAATTACTTTGTTTGCTCTCTCTTTTAATTTAATGTCAAGATGTGCTCTTTGGCCCAGACAGGTGGTAGTTGTTATATTATGGCACTATTTTACAGAGGCAGAAACGAATTCTTTGAAATTTCAGGTGACTACGGCAAGTTTATGCCACTAAGAAGGCCTTGTTTGATGCCCAAGATCCCTGTTCTCCTATCTGGCCTCTGAGTCTCATTCTATCTGACAATCATCTTATAGATGTAATAGTCATACTGGAAATACTGTTCTAAATGGACAGTCATATTTATAATTAAAAAGGCAGATATAGCTTAAGAAAGAGTGGATATGGCATCAAATGCACATTTTATTTTAGTCTCTACTGAAAGTTAGAAATAGAATATAGAAAGCTGCCGTTTATTTAGAGGTTACCATGTGGCAGGCCCCATGCTATCCAAGCTGTTCCAGGCTTCCCACGGTTGCAAGCTCATTCTTTTTTCATTGTGTCCCAAGTGCAAGCAGTCCAAATCCCCCACCCACAAGAAATCAGGGAGTCCAGGCTTCTACCAGTGTCCCCCCGACAAGTATTCCTGGGGACCCCTCAGATCTGCACTTCGTCTCCCATTTGCCTTGGTAGGTACAGTCCACTAGGATAGGGTCATGCCATGCTGTGCCCCTCCAAGCACACACATAGTAAATCGGGGCTGTGATGGTGCACAAGACATTTTTGAAGGCTTGGAGTTAACAGGAAGGGATTTAAGAAAAGAAAAATCCACTCTTACACCTGGTTTCATTCACTTATTCATTTAGTCATTCAATTATGTGCCAAACCTCTTCTGGAACTGAGAGTCAGCAGTTCACAGTGCAGCTTGTGAGGGGCCACATTCAGGAGACTGCTGAGTCAGAAAGCTCAGAGCTCCTTTGTCTGTCTCCTAGGTCTGCGGAGGCCCTGGGCTTGCATCCCTGCTCTGAGGACCACCTCTCCTCCTGCAATGGGTGTGCTCAGAGGCACACGGGAACTCATCGGAGTTCCAGCACCAGCCCACTGAGAACAGTAGACTTTCGATTAGTGTGTTGCTAAGTCTGACCTAGAATAACACTCAGTAACAGGCCGTGCTTATTGAGTATTTGGTATCAGACATGAATCTCAGCAAATTAACTCATTTAATCCTCACAACCCTAGGAGAAAGGTGATATTATTATTCCCATTTTTACTCATTAGAAAACCAAGACACAGAAACTTAAGTAACTTGCCCAAGGTCACAGCACTGCTTAAGGAAATGAGAAAAGGTGATGAGTCCAGCAACCTGGCCCCAGAGCTCACACTTTTCTCAGTATGAAATCCTGCTTTCCAAATACACACATGCACGTGCACGCACACAGACACACACTCCAAAGAGGAAATTTCCAGTGACCTTGATCCAACACTCTACCTCTAAGAATTTATTCTATAACGACGATCATTAAAAAATCTGGAAACAACAGATGCTGGTGAGGATGTGGAGAAATAGGAACGCTTTTATACTGTTGGTGGGAGTGTAAATTAGTTCAACCATTGTGGAAGACAGTGTGGCAATTCCTTAACGATCTAGAACTAGAAATACCATTTGACCCAGCCACCCCACTACTGGGTGTATACCCAAAGGATTATAAATCATGCTACTATCAAGACACATGGACATGTATGTTTACTGTGGCACTATTCACAATAGCAAAGACTTGGAACCAACCCAAATGTGCACCAATAATAGACTGGATAAAGAAAATGTGGCACATATACATCATGGAGTACTATGCAGCCAGAAAAAAGGATGAGTTCATGTGCTTTGCAGGGACGTGGATGAAGCTGGAAACCATCATTCTCAGCAAAATATCACAAGGGCAGAAAATCAAACACTGCATGTTCTCACTTATAATTGGGAATTGAACAATGAGAACACTTGGACACAAGGAGGGGACCATCACACACCGGGGCCTGCCAGGGGTGGGAGGCTGGGGGAGGGATAGTATTAGGAGAAATACCTAATGTAAATGATGAGTTGATGGGTGCAGCACACCAACATGGCACATGTATACCTATGTGACAAACCTGCACATTGTGCACATGTACCCTAGAACTTAAAGTATAATAATTTAAAACAAAAGAATTTATTCCTAATAACAAAAAAATTTTTTAAAAAAATGTGCCAAGGCAATTTTAAATGAATAAAATTAGTAATGAAATTATGGATCATTTTTCTATTTTTCCAAATTTCAGTATAGTGTTACTACCTGTATAATAGTCTTTTCCTTAAATATTTTACAATTAATAAACATATTCTTAAATAAAAAATATATAAGTATAAAAAAAAAAGAATTTATTCCATAGATATACTTGTGCGTGAAGGTATGTCCCAGAATGTTCACAGCACCAGAGTCTGTAGTCACAAAATTAATTGTTAATCAATAGAAGACAAGTTCATATATAAAAAAAATCCGACTGGGTATGATGGCTCATGCCTGTAATCCCAATACTTTGGGAGGCCTAGGTGGGAGGGTCCTTTGAGGCCAGGAGTTCAAGGCCTGTTTGGGCAACATAGTGAGCCCCCGTCTCTACAAAAAAAAAAAAAAAAAAAAAAAGTTGTAAAAATCGCTGGGCATGGTGGTGAGTGACTTAAGTCCCAGCTACTTGAGAGGCTGAAGTGGGAGGATCGCTTGAGCCCAGGAGGTGGAGGTTGCAGGGAACCGAGATTGCTCCACCACACTCCAGAGCCTGGGTGGCAGAGCGAGACCCTGTCTTAAAAATAAAAGATTTTAAAAATGCAAATAGATCACAAAGCATCACAAGGCATTTGAGAAGAACTGTTCCCGGAAAGGGGTCCTGATCCAGACCCCAAGGGAGGGTTCTTGGATCTTGCACGAGAGTTCAGGGAGAGTCCACAGAGAAAAGTGAAAGCAAGTTTATTAAAAACACAGAGGGTTGAAAGAGTGGCTGCTCCATAGGCAGAGCAGGGTGTTCCCGAAAGCAAGAGGAGGAACCACCTTAGGTGCAGTACTTGTTTATATTACATATAAACCCAAAATCATAAGGGAGATGTACTCTGCTACAAGGGCTTATGACAAAGAGCTGTTAATCTTGGTGTAATTACTGTCTTCCACAAGAATCTGTATTATTATTTTTAAAGAAAAACTTATTCTTAAACCAAGAATGCTTTTGTTCTTAAGATATCGGAACATCAGGACACTCCCTGGGTCTGTTATTTCCCAGCTCTGTTAAGTCCTGAATCTCTTCAGTGAACATTATTAACTTGTTCCCTTAACTGTAAATATCCTGTAGACTAAGAATGCCTCACCTCCTGGGAATGCAGCCCAGCAGGTCTCAGCCTCATTTTACCCCGTCGTTTTCCAACCAAAGTGACACCATCTTGAATAGGGGCTGAGTAAAATGAGGCTGAGACTGCTGGGCTGCAGTCCCACTCCATCTTGAACAGTACTGCCTATGACAGAACTGCAATATAAATGACAACACCCAAGGTAAACAAAAGAAAAGATCCTAGCCAGGAAGAAAGAGGGAATGGCAGTTGGACAGGCAACGGGGTCTGTCACTCAGAGGATGGTGCAGGTGTACAGCAAGTCACGGTGCAGATTGATTCTGAGCAAAGATCCTTGGGGAGTGTAAGAGGGAAAGAATCTTAGCAACTTGATACCAGGAACATTCTTGTTGAGTGCCACATGACAGGGATCCTAGAGAATTTTAAAACATTAACTCACTCTGCCCTAAAATACTATTTACATAGCTGTAATCATATAAATGCTGTCCAATTTTCTCAACTTTCAGAAGGAATACACAGGCCAACAGTTGCATAAGATGGCTCTCAAAAACAATTCGGCCTCCAGACAGATTGTGTGTGGCTCATGACATTTTTTTAAAATGTCTGAACAGCTATTAGGCCACAGGAACCATTCTTCTCTGTGTCTCTTACCAGGTCAGTTCCCAAATTTCTGCAAACAGGACCCTGACGGCATTAGAGTTTAATGCCTTGGGTGGGTAATTTATTATTTTGGGGTACCCAGCATTCTCTCCCTTTTCTTTTGGTAACAGCATCCGGATTTCCTCTTTGGAAACCCCTTCAGTGCTTTAGGTGAGGCTTTAGGCCTGTTTCCAGGGGAGGAACCTGAGATCAGGGTCGGCTAATCAGCCTGCCCTTAGTCCCTGTTCCGGGACTGGAATGAGAACTCATGGTTCCAATCAGAATAAATCCCAAAACAGGCTGGGCACAGTGGCTCACACCTGTAATCCCAGCACGTTGGGAGGCCGAGGCTGGCAGATCATAAGGTCAGGAGTTTGAGACCAGCCTGACCAACATGGTGAAAACCCGTCTCTACTAAAAGTACAGAAGTTAGCCGGGCATGGTGGCGCATGCTTGTAGTCCCAGCTACTCAAGAGGCTGAAGCAGAAGAATCATTTGAACCCTGGAGGTGGAGGTTGCAGTGAGCCGAGACCCGCCATTGCACTCCAGCCTGGGTGACAGAGTGAGACTTGGTCTCAAAAAAAATAAAAATAAAAATAAATTTTAAAAAAAATCCCAAAACAGAACTACTTGGAAGAAACTTTCTCTTCTTCCCACTGGATTTACTGGACTTGAATCTGAGAAAGGGAAGGTAAAAGCAGATGCCAATATCTTTCCTCCTTGGGGGACACTCACCCAGCCTGCAGCCAACACAAAGCAGAATGTAAGAGCTGGAGAAACAGAACCTGAGTCCTGATAACACTTTTGAATGAATCTTTACCTGAGGCTGAATCTATCCCTGCATATTGCTGCTTGTGTTGTAAAGCAAATGCATTTCTTTTCCTGCTTCACCGGCTTCAAGTTGAGTTTTCCGTCGCTTTCTGCTAAATGAGTGCTAATCAATATGTCACTCAGGTGTACGAGAGAATCATGGAAACCTTCACCATGGTTGCAGAAGAGAATGAAAATTTTATCAACTTGACAGTGGCAAAATAAAGGGAAAGCTGAAAGATTTTGAAAGACAAGAAGGTTGTTGTGGAGGGGGTGATATGAGCAGAGGGAAGGTTGAGTTTGCTAATATTCTTGTATTTCAAAGTCAAACGATGCTTCCTATGGTTGACACAAAAAGCAATTGAGTTTTAAGTATGGTGTTTGAGGTTGCAGAGGTGACAAGGGAAGGAACTGGAAATAAAGATGGAACAGTATTGGGAGGAGATGGGGTGCAGCAAGTAGCTAAAAGCTCGTCTATCTTACTAGAAAATCAATAAATGTCTAAAGTTGACAGATAAATAAATAGAGGCATAAGCATATTAGTTAGTGGGAGAGATATCCATCTATCATAGCCAAATGCCAATAAATAATATTTTAAGTAATAAATTAAGAAACAGAAATACAAACATATTATTTATATTATGGTGCTATCTATCAAAGAAAAGAAAACTAAAGACGAACAGTTATAAGAGGTTGCCTTTAAGGAAGAAGAATGGAAATGAGGCAGAAGATGATTCCTTCTATTATAAACTCTTAGGTATGTTTTATATTTAAATCATATAGAAGTATTACTTAATATAATTTTTTTTAATTTAAAAGGAATAAAGTCAATTTACATGGGGCCATATGAAAAATTGCCAGGAAATGCTTTGAATGACAAAAGCAAATTGAAACGTTAAGCACATGTGGATATCTAAAAATATATCCATATAAATATATACATGTATGTGCTTACCTTTGTATAGAAAACATCAGAGGAATGCTCAAGAAGTCTTCTGCCTCTGGAGAGGGGACGCTAAAGGTCTGATTTGGGAGGAAGATACTTTTCATGGTATACCCTGTTGTACTGTTTGAATTTTTTTTAACCATGTGCAAATACTAACTTTTCTATTGGAAAAAAATAGCATGGAAGCATCCCAAGGTGACAAGGCACCAACATGCTCAGTTCTAGGTGAGGTCTCAGATGAAAATCAAGCATGTGGCACTAATGATCTCTCCAAAGGGGAGACCAGCAGAGCGGATCTCAGCCATTCAGTGTCACTATCAGGATGCCTTAAGATTTGTCATTTTCAGGCCGGGCGCAGTGGCTCAAGCCTGTAATCTCAGCACTTTAGGAGGCCGAGACGGGCAGATCACGAGGTCAGGAGATCGAGACCATCCTGGCTAACCTGGTGAAACCCCGTCTCTACTAAAAAATACAAAAAACTAGCCGGGCGAGGTGGCGGGCGCCTGTAGTCCCAGCTACTCAGGAGGCTGAGGCAGGAGAATAGTGTAAACCCGGGAGGTGGAGCTTGCAGTGAGCTGAGATCCGGCCACTGCCCTCCAGCCTGGGCGACAGAGCGAGACTCCGTCTCAAAAAAAAAAAAAAAAAATTTGTCATTTTCCATAGAGAACGCATAGAGAAAGCACTAACACTGGGGCCCATGTCTTCAAACATCATTGATTGAGAACTCACTGCAGAGCAGGCTCTGAGTCAGGTGCTACTTCGAGTGAAATAAACCAGGATCCTGCTCTCTCAGAGCCCAAAGGCCAGTAGAGCACGTGAGTGAGTGTGGTGAGTGCAGTGAGGAAATCCGCTGGCTCCTGGAAATAAGATAGTGACCCAAGTCAGGAAGGCTGGCTGACCTTGCATCCCTTTGTTTCCTGAGTCTCACTTTCCCTGTGGGGATCCCGCTAATCGCTCCCCTGCCACAGTGGCCTCGGGAGGCACTGCCCTCTGCCTTAAAAACCCAGCCCAAGAAAAGGGTCCCTTCTCCTGCACAGTTCAGCAGATAATCATCTTTGGTGCATGAAAAGACTTTGCTGATTACAAAAGGGAATTATGCCTCTCTAAAAAAAGTTTTCTTTTTGATTGTTTGCTGGGTCACATCATTGTCAGTGCCCCAAAGCCCCCAGGTTATCGTTGCAAGGTCTTCCGGGGCTTCCTGTCTGCCGAGTTCCTGTCCAGCATGTGGGTGGCATGGACCGTCTTACCCCTGTCAAGCCCATCTAGATAGACCGGGCACAGTGGGTCATGCCTGTAATCCCAGCACTTTGGGAGGCCGAGGCAGGTGGATCACAAGGTCAGGAGATCAATACCATCCTGGCTAACACAGTGAAACCCCGTCTCTACCAAAAATCAAAAAAAAAAAAAAAAAAAAAATTAGCCGGGTGTGGTGGCAGATGCCTGTAGTCCCAGCTACTCAGGAGGCTGAGGCAGGAGAATCACTTGAACCCAGGGGGCAAAGCTTGCAGTGAGCCGAGATCACGCTATTGCATCCCAGCCTGGGCGACAGAGTGAGACTCCGTCTCAAAAAAAAAAAACAAAAAAAACAAAAAAACCAAAAAAAGCCCATCTAGAAACCTTAGAATCCAGGCTTAAGAGATAAGGCCCTGGGTTCCCTTGCTCTCCTAAGAGCCACCTTGCTAGTCATTTCCTGCCTCAAGATGATTAATGCTGAGAACATCCTCTGCCCTAAGGGAAGACCTCCCTTTGTTCCCAGGCCTTAGCCTTGGTACCAGCAGGACAGCATGCATAACAGAATTCAGGAGTCCCACATCAGTCCCTGAAAGTAACAGGAAGCATCATTGCTTTCTCAGTGTGGAGGAAGGAAGGTCACCTAACCAAGACAGGAGGGGTAGAGGAAGGGGCAGGAAACAGATCTGGGGTATAAGACCCAGAAACACAGCAGTGGTTGTAGATAAGGCCAGGATCAGTGCCATTGTCTGATTTCACATCCTTCCCCTTCCCCCATATTTACACTCATGCACTGCATAACAGTGTTTCAGTCAGCAAGGGCCCACATACACAGCAGTGGTCCCATAAGATAATAATACTGTATTTTTACTGTTGCTTTTCTAGGTTTAGATACACAACTACTTACCTATGCTAAAATTGCCTGCAGTATTCAGTATAGTCACATGCTGTCCAGGTTTGTAGCCTAGGAACGATACGCTATACCCTCTACCCCAGGTGTGCCATGGACTCTACCATCCAGGTGATACTTGTACAGTGAAATTGCCTAATTTTACATCTGTCAGAATGTATCCCTGTCGTTAATCAACACATGACTGTATTTTTAAATCAAAGTGAACTTAAAATGGGGATTCACTTCCATTTTTTTGGTAAGAATTTTTTTTTTTTTTTTTTTTTTTTGATGGAATCTGGCTCTGTCACCCAGGCTGGAGTGCAGTGGCGTGATCTTGACTCCACCTCCCGGGTTCAAGCAATTCGCCTGCCTCAGCCTCCCAAGTAGGTGGAATTACAGGCACCCACCACTATGCCTGGCTAATTTTTGCATTTTTAGTAAAGACAGGGTTTCAACATGTTGACCAGACTGGTCTCTAACTCCTGACCTCAGGTGATCTACCCACCTCGGCCTCCCAAAGTGTTGGGATTACAGGCGTGAGTCACATTTCTGAGGTCAGTGAAAATGCCCTAATTTGTTGTAAAACTAGATTTGACTGTCATCAGACTTGCCTGGAAGCAAGATTGCCCTGCCTTCACAATCGGGAATTCTCTTTACTCCTCTTTTTAATCCTGACACTGAATTCCCAGCTTATTACAAAATTATCTTCCTTCAGGAAAAAGAAATCAAAAGCTTTTCTGCTTTCTACCCAAAAGTGCCGCTGAAATGAAAAGGGCTGGTAAATCAGGTCGCCTGAGAAAAACACACCTTTCCTGTTTGATGCGCAGCAATACCCCAGGCTCCAGGACTCTATTGACATCATTATCACTTCTTTTTTTTTTTTTTTTTTTTTTTTTTTTTTGAGGCAGAGTCTTGCTTTGTTGCCCAGGCTGGAGTGCAGTAGCGCAATTTTGGCTCACTGCAAACTCCACCTCCCAGGTTCAAGCAATTCTCCTGCCTCAGCCTCCTGAGTAGCTGGGGTTACAGGTGCCCACCACCAGGTCCAGCTAATTCTTGTATTTTTATTAGAGATGGGGTTTCACCATGTTGACTAGGCTGGTTTTGAACTCCTGACCTCAAATGGTCTGCCTGCCTCAGTCTCCCAAAGTCCTGGGATTACAGGTGTGAATCATCATGCCCGGCCATAGACATCATTATCATTTCTACTAATATTTCAGGGGAAATACTGATCAAGTTCCTATTTAGCTTCCTTCAATGGACCCTTGTCCTTCGGGTGGATTCAGAGACCCCCATATATGCCCACTCCCCATCTTCTGTCACTATTCTTCTTGGCCCACAACCTGCATTCAGGGAGGTGTTCAGCCCCCTGGGGTGGCCGGAAGAACAGGCAGCTGAAGTCAAGGCCAGCCCCGGGGAGTTAATAAAGGCAGATAGAATTCTATCCTTGGGAAGGTGTCTAGGCCATCTCATTGCACAATCAGTGTGATGTCTTATCTGCAGATATGTCCAACTGTCTACAAATTTTTGCCCCAGTCGTTTCAGAGTGAAAAAGCATCTGCCTTAAGCCACATGCCCTGTATCTTTTCTCAATAGCTGCCCCTTGGCAATGTATGTCCCATATTCACGTCCCATCTACCCTAGGACTTCCAGCCCATTGCACTCTTCATACTCCCAAGGCCAAGGGTACTGACCATCCTTGCCTTCCTGTGCGACACACTATGGGCAGGTGGTAATGAAGGAATGAAGAGAGCAGGTCCCATGGCAAGTTGGCCACATATGAAAAATCTTCATACTGTATTAATTTTTTAAAGTAGATTATAAAATTATAAAAGTATTAATATATATATTAAAAGCATAAAAGTAGATTATAAAGCGTTATATGTTATCTCATTTGTTAAAGAAAGAGCCATTAAATTTTAAAGAAAAAGTGAATGTGA
The DNA here is from genome assembly GCF_047675955.1 of Chlorocebus sabaeus. Classification (NCBI taxonomy): domain Eukaryota; kingdom Metazoa; phylum Chordata; class Mammalia; order Primates; family Cercopithecidae; genus Chlorocebus; species Chlorocebus sabaeus. The sequence continues at coordinate 14,943,811 of NC_132912.1, forward strand.
TTCCCAATATGGTTCAAAGCACTAATCCAAGTTCTAAATGACTCAAGTGTAGTAAGATAATTCCACTAACATAACAGTGAAATCATTTAAAGGGTTTAAAATGGTAATGACAATGAGGGCAGAAGAAGAGGCAATAGATGACAAAAGACATAAATGGAAACTGGAAAGGGAGCAATAACAAACTTAGCTGAATGCAACCTGTGCATCTGCAAAGAATACTAGATGAGAAGTACATTGCTGAACCCCACACACTCTCCCACTCTTACTGTTTCCCAGAGCCTTAGAAATCGGAAGCACCAGGTGATCTGGAGGTCTGGGGGCATGGGGGATTATTTGAAAATTTGCCAAAATAACAGTTAGATACTGCTACGGTTGGAATGCTTGTGGATCTTGTTAAGTGCATATATGTTCACGATGATTATGTCTTCTTGCCCTTTCTATTCTTTTTGACAGTATATAAGATGAATCTTATGTTGTTGAGTATTAAAATGGCTTCCCAAGTTAAAAGCATGATGTCTTTGGTTACTCGCACTACATACATTTGAGATGGTATGTACTTCTTTTTTGTTTTGTTTTGTTGTTGAAATAGGGTCTCACTTGGCCACCCAGGCTGGAGTGCAGTGGCGTAATGACAGCTCACTGCAGCCTCGGCCTCTTGGGCTCAGGTGGTCCTCTCACAGCCTCCCAAGCAGCTAGGACTACAGGCACATGCCACCATGCCTGGTTATTTTTTGTATTTTTTGTATTTTTTGTATTTTTTTTTTTTTTTTTTGTAGAGATGCGGTTTCACCATATTGCCCAGGCTGAACTCCTGGGTTCAAGTTATCTGCCTGCCTTGGTCTCAAAGTACTGGGATTACAGGCATGGGTAAATACTATGGTTTCCAAATACCATTCTTCAATAAAAGAAAACAGAGCCCTTTGGAGAAGTAGTTGGGGCAAAGAAAACACAGGATGAGCCTGGAGGCATACTGTGGTGCCAGAAAGTAAGGAAGAGCCGAGAAAAAAAGAACAGGAATAGAACTATGTCAAAATCCAACCCGAAAGAATTCCCAGTGACCAAAGCTGGAACAAATTAAACAACAAAACAAAATTTTTAAAGTATAATAATATAGAATTGGCCAGGTGCAGAGGCTCACACTGGCAATTCCAGCACTTTGGGAGGCCAGGGCGGGTGGATCACTTGAGGCCAGGAGTTTGAGACCAGCCTGGCCAACATGGTGAAACCCCATCGCTACTAAAAATACAAAAATTAGCCAGGCATGGTGGTGGGTGCCTGCAGTCCCAGCTACTTGGGAGACTGAGACAGGGGGGATCACTTGAGCCCAGGAGGCAGAGGTTGCAGTGGGCCAAGATTGCGCCACTGCACTCTAGCCTGGGTGACAGAGTGAGACCTTGTCTCAAAAAAAAAATAATAATAATAACATAGAATTATAATCCAAAGAATGAAATCAATATTCATAAGACCATATTGATTTAAATAAATACATGGGGAGAAGGAGACAGCCCTTTATTATAGAAGAATATAAATTAATAAAGATAGAAATAAGGAAACTAGAAAATCACCATTAGAATACCACATGGACTAAGGAAAATTACAGTGGAAGAAAGAATTATAATTCTCCAAAGGAAAGGACAGTCCACTATAACATTTATGTTTTCCCAAGGCAATATATTTTTGTTATTGTGTCAGTCGGGGTCTAAGTGTCAGGTGGGGTCTCAGCAGGCAGTAAATGGTACCTTCACAGTATTAAAGAGAACTTAATAAGGGACTATGCACAGAAAGGTGGGCAGGATTAAGGGAACCCACAAGGGAAGGCAAAACATCCCATCCCGTGGGTCTGAAAGGTCAAGGTGAGGGAACCTGGAACCCAGAAAGAGCTGGAGCTCTAGAAGCTGGAGCTCATTGGCCTCTAACAGAAGCAGATGAGGTGCATTGAAGAGAAATGAACCCACTGCCAAAATTTCAGCAATACAAGCAGGGAATGGGAAAAATAAGTACCCTACCTCTCTCCCCCACCCCCTGATCTTTTGATACCTCTCATTGGTCAAACCCAAGAAAAAGAGACAGAGGAACCCACTGATACAGTCCACAGAGGTCAGCCTCTGGGATACAGAGCAGGGCAAGAAGCGTAGAGAATGATTTCAGAGCGACAAATAGAAAATACGTTCACAGGAATCAGGGGAAACAACTATGAATTTTAATTTTATGTATAGTGCTTATGTAAATCAGAGAAAAAAAATAATTTTAATTCCTGTCACATAGGAAAAAAATTTGACTTGGTGAAACCCACAATTGTCCTGATGGTCTTTATATTTCACTTTTGGGACAGCAGCATTTGAAAAACAGATTATTGCAAGGATATATTTTTAAACCATATTATTTCCTAGGATTTTTCTTGTACATCAACCATACTGCACAATGAGAATTGATATTGGCATAGGCATGGATGATTACAGAATTCTTTGCAGCTAAGAGCAAATTATGCTGCATCTACTTCATTCATGCAGGAAATGGACTAAAAACACATTAAACATTTTGACAATGAAGATCGGAATAGAACAGCTTTTTATATTTACTCACAGTAACCAAAAATAAAACTTAGAACAATTTCTTGAGCAGAAATATTTTTTTTGTTTAGTTTTAGACACAGGGTCTTGCTCTATCACCCAGGCTGGAGTGCAGTGACTCAATCATAGCTCAGCGCACGCTTGAACTCCTGGACAGAAGCGATCATCCTGCCACAACCTCTCAAAGTGCTGGGATTCCAGGTGTGGGTCAATGCAGTCAGCTGAGCAGAAGTTTACTATCTTTATTATATCAAGTTATCCTCACCCTTTATCTCATGATACTATCCCCATTTACTATCCCCAGCATCCTCTGATCCTGATAGGGTAGCTGAAAAAGAAAATCATTTGTAGAGGAAACTGAAGCAATGGCTGACTTCATACCCTATGGACAGTAGCAAGCTAAATCCAGAAGGGAATAAAAAATGTTTTTGAGATTCCTCAATAGATTGCCATCTGCTGGCTGATCACATTTCTGTATAAGCTTGTTTCTCTGACTATGCCTCTGAATGATAAAACAAGTGTGTTTGGGGTCATGAGGATACATTTCAAAGAGTAGCAGGCTCTAAGTCAGAAGTCTGATATTCTAGTCCCAACCCTGTCACCATGGAGTGGTGGGACCTTGGACAAATCATGGTTCTCTCTTGGCTTCCATTTCTTCCGATGGAAGATACAAGTCCAGGGCTACACTCCTGCTCTTGGGCCACTCTGGGAGGGTTTCTCTGTCAGATATCAGTGAGTTAATGTATATTATTAAATAACCTGTAATTAACAAAATGATATCCAAATATTTGGTCTGCAAACACTGCCCTCAGTTGCTGTGATCCGTGAGAAACTTGAGGAATTTGGATGTGTGTGGATCATCAGATGCTTAAGAAAGGATTCAGAGTGACCAAGGACCATGCTGTGCATGGAGGGCCACGGAAGGGTGCATTGTCAAGGATGGTTCTCAGTTTGTTCAGGAGCTTCCCCACTTGAAAGCTTTGCCTTCAGAGGTTCCTATTTCCCTTGCCTAGGAAGAGTCTGCCAACTGCTCTGTCGGCTTCCCTAAGACCAGGTCATTCCACCTTCAAGATTTGAGCCCAGAGTGCAGCAACAGAAGCCCTCTTGCTTCTTTACCTCTCAATAACCTTGGCTTTCTCTCCTTTCACTTGAATTAATCATACTAACCAGAAGCATAGTTAGGGGCCTTTAAGACTCAAGCAGCCTTGGGCCAGCTAAAGACACAGGCTGTCAGTGGATACAACCGGCACCTATTCGATTTTCTCCCAGTTCCCATTCCTGTGTTCAAACACTCTTTCATTCACTGCCTTCCCAAACATGATTTTCTCTGCATATTGAAGGATGATTATATCAGTTTCCTAACCATCAGTTATATTGGTTATGATAGCAAAAGAAAGAGAACTCAAAACAAAATGGTTTCAGCAAAATAAGGAATTTGTTGGCTCACCTGAGGGATTGTAAAACCAACTTTGGGCAAGGTTATAGATGGGGCTGATGGATTTTCCAGATTTTAGAGGCATGAACACTGTCACCAAATCTCCTAAGAGAAATGTTTATTTAATATAGCTCTGAAGTGTTAAGCTTCTTGGAACAGGTGACATCTAGATGGAATCCTGAAAGATGAGTAGGATAAATTGTATGAGAAAAGAGGATATTGGGGGGCAGAAGTGTATTAGTCTGTTCTCACACTGTGGATAATGACATACCCGAGACTGGGTAATTTACAAAGAAAAGAGGTTTAATGAATTCACAGTTTCATATGGTTGGGGAGGCCTCACAAACCTGGCAGAAAGTAAAAGGCACGTCTTACATGGCAGCAGGCAAGAGAGAGAATGGGGACCAAACAAAAGGGGTTTCCCCTTATAGAACCATCAGATCTCATGAGACTTATGCACTGTCAAGAGAAGAGTATGAGGAAAATTGCCCCTATGATGTGATAATCTCCCACTGGGTCCTTCCCACAACACATGAATTATGGGAGCTATAATTCAAGATGAGATTTGGGTGGGGGCACAGCCAAACCATATCAAGAAGGAAACACATTCCAGATAGAAATGGAAGCACAAGATGAGGTCTCGAAGCAAGAGAAAGCAAAGTTCCCTTGAGACATGGCCAGCCCTTCATATGGCTGAAAGGTAGAAGAGCTGAGAAATGGCACTCACAGAAGTCAGCTGCAGGTAGATGAAGGTGGTTCTTCTTCACCATGCGGAAAATATAGGCTTTGTCCCGAGGGTTCTTAGGTGGCACTGGATGAATAAAGACTGCCCCTCAAATAGAAGGTGCTGTGAAAGCTGAACCCAACATTATATGAAGTGAAGAATGGCCAGCCCTATCATCTGCTCCTGATGGGTGCAGAGGTTTAGGGTTAGGTAGATGTATAGGTGGCTAGTCATGAGGAACTGCTTTTCTCAGACACTTCCCAGTTGACTACTAATATAGGATTTACCAAATCCTAGACTGCAACAAGTAGAATATTTTTAAATTGCTATAATCGAAGGAATAGTAATAAACAAGAGGCTTCGGTCTGTGTCAAACAAGAATCTCCAGGCAATGAGTCGAAATCAATTATATGAGTTCAAACACAAAAAAAGAAGAGACTGATGAGTAACTGTATGCATCCAAACTGTGACTGGTTTTTAAAATATGATTTTATTAAGTTACAGTTCAGCTAGGCACAGCAGCTCACACCTGTAATCCTAGCACTTTGTGAGGCCAAGTTAGAAAGATTGCCCAGGAGTTCAAGACCAGGGAAAGATAGGAAAATCCTATCTTTACCAAAAGAAAAAAAAAAAATTGCCAGGAGTGGTAGTGTGTGCCTGTAGTCCCAGCTACTCTAGGAGGCTGGGGCAGGAGGATTGCTTGAGCCCAGGAGGTCAAGGCTGCAGTGAGCCAAGATTGTGCCTGCACTCCATCCTAGGTGACAGAGTAAGACCCTGTCTGGAAAAAATTAAAAATAAATACAATTTACATCCAACTAAAAATTTCCAATTTGAAGTGTTTGTTTCAAGTTGTGATAAATAACGGAAATCACATCATCACCACCCCAATGAGATACAAAATGTTATCATCACCACCAAAACTTCCTTCGTGCCTCTTGTCAGCTAATCTCCTAATCCCATGCCTTGACTCTGACAACCACTGATATTTCTGTAGCTATAGTCTTGACTTTTCTACAGTTCTATATCAATGGAATCATGTAATGTATAGTCTTTTGTGCCTAACTTTTCATTTAGCTTTTGAGATTCGTCATGTTGTTTAATTGATCAGTGGCTTTCTTTCTTTTTATTGGTCAGTAGGATTCCATTGTTGAGGTACACTAAAATTTGCTTACCTGTTCACCAGATAATAGTATTTTAGTTGTTTTTCCTCATGGATATCTAATTCTTCTAACATCATTTGTTGGAAAGATTATTCTTTCTCCTTTGAATTCCATTGGCATTTTTGTGAAAAATAATTGACCACATGTGTTTAAGCCTCTTTCTGGACTCATCTCTGTTCCGTTGATCTGCATGTCTAAATTTATGCCAATACCACACTGTCTTGATAAGTGTAGCTTTAAAATAAATCTTGAAATGAGGTAGTGATGAGAGTCCTCCCACTTTGTTCTTTATTTTCAATATTATTTTGTCCATTCTAGGTCCTTTATGATTACATGTACATGTACAATCAGCTTGTCAATTTCTACCAAAAACATTCTCCCAGGATTTTGATTGGAATTTGTTTTGTAATTATTTTATGAGATGGTCAGTCACAAGAGGAGAGCCAGGCAAAGTTCAGCAAAACAATGTTTATTACGTTCACAGGTCCTGGAGACAGGAGGCTATACGTGGCCACTTGGGAAAGACACCAGAGTGATCAGGTGCAAAAGACAGGAGCCAGGGGAAAGTTGAGGCCACTGCTGTTACTAGGGCTTCCCCAGGAAAGGCAAGACAGGGCAGGATGCACTGTTTAGGGTTGGCTAGTTTGAAGAATTTGAGCACATTTGGTCTGTAGGAGTGGTCTCTAGCTGCCTGGTCCCTGGACCCAGGATGATCAAGGTAGAGGAATATTGTTTCCTGGGTATATGGTCTAAATAAAAGAAGTGTGGCTCTGGGTTAATTAGTTTGCATATCAAAAATGTGCTCCTGGCCAGGCGTGGTGGCTCACACTCATCATCCCGGGATTTTGGGAAGCCAAGGTGGGCGGATCACTTGAGGCCAGGAGTTTGAGACCAGCCTGGCCAACATGGTGAGACCCTGTCTGTACTAAAAATACAAAAATTAGCCTGCATGGTGGTGTACATCTCTAATCCTGGCTACTCGGGAAGCTGATGAGGCACAAGAATTGCTTGAACCCAGGAGGCAGAGGTTGCAGTGAGCCAAGATCACGCCACTGAACTCCAGCCTGGGTGACAGAGCAAGACTCTGTCTCAGAAAAAAAAAAAAAAAAAAAAGGGCTGCTAGCTGGGCCTTTTGATATTTTTTAAGAATTGGCTGGCCCTGAGGGAGGCAGTCTTTCCCTTGCCTGAACCTTTTGTTAAAGATGGTATGACATCATAATATACAGAAAATTTAAAAATATTTACGGTACAGAATTTCACTGAATCTGTAGATGGACTTGGGGAGTTTAGTAGGCTAGCTAAATCATGGCCCCAAAATCGCATATCTTTATCCCTGGAATCTCTAAATGTGACCTTCTGTGGCAGATACTTTGCAGATATGATTATGTTACAGATCCTGAGATGGGGAGATTATCCTGCATTATCCAAGTGGGCCCTAAAGGCAACTACACGTATTTTTGCAACAGGGAGGCAAAACTTTCACCAAAACCTTTCACCTGTACTGTCCTGTCTCCTCAAACATGTGACTCTCTCAGCGAGGCGCAGTGGCTCACGCCTGTAATCCCAGCATTTTGGGAAGCCGAGGCAGGTGGATCACCTGAGGTCGGGAGTTCAAGACCAGCCCGACCAACATGGAGAAACCCCGTCTCTACTAGAAATAGAAAATTAGCTAGGCATGGTGGTGCATGCCTGTAATCCAAGCTACTCAGGAGGCTGAGGCAGGAGAAATTTCTTGAACCTGGGAGGTAGAGGTTGCGGTGAGCTGAGATCACGTCATTGCACTCCAGCGTGGGCAACAAGAGGGAAACTCCATCTCAAAAAAACAAACAAACAAACAAACAAACAAACAATTATCTGCTCACTGCTGATACATCTCCTTCTCTTCACTTACTCTCTACGGCCATTTTCTATCACCATTTAAAACTGCTTGTCATCCCCATGAATGAATAAACTCAAAATCTTACTCTTTTATTTTCTTAGTAGTAATGCACCTTTTTCTAAATGTGTCTCAGATATCCAGGACTTAAATATATCTTTGTGTTTGAAAATGATGAAGTGCTCCATTGGTTTAGCCTTTTGGATCTTGGTCCGCATCTCAGTCAGGTTACCTATTTACCTTTACTCACACATTAATGGACCTAGTTTCAGATGTTACCCATTGTGACCAAGGTCATAAGGAAGTCTATGCACTTGAAACTATCATCAAGAGAGGAAAGGAAAATATAATCAAAGGAAGGCTAGAAAATCCCAACTTTCATACTCCAAATATGCAAATAAACTCTTTAGCAAATAGTGTGAATAAAAATCAATAACTATTCTATTTTCCGTTCCTAAAATATTAAAATTAACCTAATTTTAAGTATATATTTTTAGAGATTGATTATGTGTTTATTTATTTTCATTTTTACATTCAATATGACCATCTTCCAAACCAGGAAGAGAGCCCTTACCAGACACCAGATCTGCCAGCACTGTGATCTTGGACCACCAGCCTCCAGAAGTATGAAAACTAAATGTTTGTCATTAAGTCACCCAGTCAATAGTGTTCTGTTACAGCTACCCGAACTAAGACAGGACATGAAGAGAAAGTTCTGAAATATCTGAAGCTAAGACATTTCAGACATAGAATAAGTTACCAAAGTTCCCTTAAATTGTGTCTATTCCTTTGTGATGTCATGTTGCTTAAGATGATAACAGGATGACAGCTCAAAATAAAACCGTGAACATCCCCCACCCAACTGTAATAGTAACTTAATTTTCTTTTTTTTTTTTTTTTTGAAATGGAGTCTCAGTCCGTCACTCACGCTGGAATGCAGTGGTAAAATTTCAGTTTACTGAAACCTCTGCCTTCCGGGTTCAAAGGATTCTCCTGCCTCAGCCTCCCAAGTAGCTGGGACTACGGGTGCATGCCACCACGCCTGGCTGATTTTTGCATTTTTGGTAGAGACGGGGTTTCACCACGTTGGCCAGGCTAGTCTCAAACTCCTGACCTCAGGTGATCCACCCACCTTGGCCTCCCAAAGTGCTGGGATTACAGGCTTGAACCACCACACCTGGCCCCACTTTCTTAAAGTATTAGATATTTCTAGTAAATTTAAAATTAATTTATTATATACTTAATCATACACAGTCTTGGAAAATGGATATTAAAAATTTTAAAGGCCGAGCCCAGTGGCTCATGCCTGTAATCCCAACACTTTGGGAGGCCAAGGTGGGCGGATCACTTAAGCCCAGGAGCTCAAGACCAATCTGGGGAACATGGCAAAACCCTGTCTCTACAAAAAAAATACAAAAACTTAGCCAGGCATGGTGGCATGCACCTGTGGTCCCAGCTACTCAGGAGGCTGAGGTGGGAGGATCGCTTGAACCTGAGAGGTCAAGGCTGCAGAGAGCTGAGATCACACCACTGCACTCCAGCCTGGGCAACAGAGTGAGACCTTATCTCAAAAAAACCCATAATTCCACCATCCCAGGACTAACATAATTTCTAATCCATAACAGAGAGTACTATAGATACGATTCAGTAATCATATTTTCCTTGCATATTATAGTGTATTTCATGCTGCCACAAGGTCCTCAAATCACTGTGTTCAGTGACTGCCTGGTGTGTGTTGTACGGCTACTCTCTGCTTTTCACTAGAATAGAGAAAGAATTTTCATGAATACAGCCTTTTCCCATACGAGAAAGAGAATCTCTATGATTCCCCTTTTCTCTGTATTTTGGATTGTTCCATCAAGATATTTACGCAAAGAAGATAAAACTTTTCAAGTTTCTTAAAATTGCCAAATCTTCTCCTGAAAGAGCAAATCTTATCTCACATCAACAGTAGTCACTGGACCTACCAGATAAGAAAGAAGCAGTAAGTAGAAGGTTGCAATACAAGAGTCCGTTAGCCAATAATGCTTTTTTTAAAATGTGACACAAATTCGAGGTTTTTGTGGATTGGAATTTTGTTAAAATGTCCGTATAACCCAAAGCAATCTACAGACTCAATACAATCCCCATCAAAATCCCACAGGCATTTTTTTTTAATAGAAAAACAAATCCTAAAATTTATCTGGAACCACAACATATCCCAATATTGCAGAATAAAACAAAGCTGGAAGCATCATCCTTTCTACAAAATGTAATACCAAGATGTGCTAATTGAAACACCATGATACTGGCATAAAGATAGACACATAGGCCAGGTGTGGTGGCTGACGCCTGTAATCCTAGCACTCTGGGAGGCTGAGGCGGGTGGATCACCCGAGATCAGGAGTTTGAGACCAGCCTGATCAATATGGTGAAACCCTGTCTCTACTAAAAATACAAAAATTAGCCGGGCGTGGTGGCATGCACCTGTAGTCCCAGCTACTCAGGAGGCTGAGACAGGAGAATTGCTTGAACTCAGGAGGCAGAAGTTACAGTGAGCCGAGATTGTGCCACTGTACTCCAGCCTGGACACCAGAGCAAGACTCTGTCTCAAAAAGAGAGAGAGAGAGAGAGAGAGAGAGAGAGAGAGAGACTAGATACGTAGACCAATAGAATAGAATAGAGAGCCCAGAAATAAGCCCACCCATCTCTGGTCAACTGATCTTCAACAAGGGTGCCATGAATATACGATGGGAAATCGACAGTCTCTTCCACAAATGGTATTGGGAAAAACCAAATATCCAGAAGCAAAAGAATGAAAATGGACTCATGCCACACATGAAAATCAGCTCAAAATGTTTTAAACATTTAAATGTAAGACCTGAAACTGTAAAACTCCTGGAAGAAAACATAGGAGGAAAGCTTCTTGACATTGATCTTAGCAAAGATTTCTTGGATGTGATACCAAAATCACAGGGAACAAAAGCAAAAATAGGCATGTGGGATTACATCAAACTAAAATGTTTCTGCACAGCAAAGGAAACAATCAACTAAATAAAAAGGCAACCCACAGAATGGGAAATATATTTGCAAACCATCTATGTGATAAGGGGTTAATAGCTAAAAAATATAAAGAACTCCTACAACTCAATCTCAAAAAAAAAAAAAATTTAATAAGAACAGGATTTAAATAGATACTTCCCCAAAGAAGACAGATGCATGGTCAACAGGTATATGAAAACTTGTTCAACGTAACTAATCCTCAGGCAAATGCAAATCAAAACCACAATGAGATATCACTTCACACCTGTTAGGATGGCTGTTGTAAAAAAGACAAAAGACAAGTGTTGTCAAGGATGCAGGGAAAAGGGAACCCTCACACACTCTTGGGAATGTAAAATGGCGCAGCTACTATTTAAAAAGTTGGTGGTTCCTCAAAAATTAAAAATAGAACTACCATATGATCCTGTAATCCCATTTCTGGGTATATAAACAAAATAACTGAAATCAGGATGTTGAAGAGATCTCCGCACTTCTGTGTTCACTGAAGCATTATTCACAAAAGCCAAGATATGGAAACAACATAAATGTCCATCATTGAATGAATGGGCAAAGCCGATGTGGTATATATATACAATGGGAAATTACTCAGCTTTTTGAAAGAAGGAAATCCTGCCAGATGTGACAACATGGGCAAACCTGGAGGACGTTATGTTTAGTGAAATGAGCCAGTCACAGAAGGACAAATACTCTGTGATTCCACTTACATAGGTATATTTAAAAGATTATCACAGAAGCAGAGAGTAGAAAAGTGGTTGCTGGAGACTGGGGAGAGAGGGAAATGGAGAATCGTCATTTAGTGGGTATAACATTTCAGTTATATATTTTATTTAAAACAAAACATTTATTAGGTTTTTAATTCAGAGAGATTAAAAAGGAAAAATAAACAAGCAAATTTGGCTCATCATTTACATGCTCAGATTACTGTTGTCAACATGTTTTAATGAAAGCAATAGATGTACTCAGAAAATGCAACTGCATAGGAAACAAGGCCATAGAAAAGGTAAAAACCTCCATATTCTGCGATCGTTCTCCCTGAAGCTATTTACAGCTCAATTTTTGGTTCAAAATATAAAATCTATCATTCCTGTGAGGCAGAGGGGAGAATTTGAAGCTCACAGAAGAATATAAAGCAAAGGGCTTCTTGCCTACATTTTAGAAAATAATATGTCTTTAGATAAGACATTATTATCCCATAGTATAGAAAATTGTGGCCGGGCACAGTGGGTCATGCCTATAATCCTAGCACTTTTGGAGGCCTAGACGGGAAGATTGCTTCAGACCAGGAGTTCGAGACCAGCCTGGGGAATATAGTGAGACTCTGCCTCTACACCCCCCCCAAAAAAAAAAAAAAAAAAAAAAATTAGCTGGAAGTGGTGTCTACTTGGGGAGGCTGAGGCGAGAGGATCCCTTGAGCCTGGGAGGTCAAGGCTATAGTGAGCTATGGTCAAGTCACTGCACTCCAGCCTCTCACAATGAAGCAAGACCCTATCTAAAAAAAGGAAGAAAAGAAAGAGAGATAAATTGGAAGTAAAGAGCTAGAGATAATTCTTTCAAGATATGTTGTTACTAAGGAGAGCAGAGATACGGGGTAATAGTGGGGTTTTGGGGGAGGTTTGGGATTTGGGTTTTTGTTTGTGGGAAATAATACAGCATATTTGGTGTTAATGGAAATGTCCAAATGAAGGAAGGAAGTCAAGGATAGAGGAGAGAGAAGGAGGCAGGAATAACGTCCTAGAGGCAGTGAGAAGGAATGAGCGTAAGCTGATCGTTATCTAACAGGAGATAGAGTCAAGTCTGAGGGACCAATGGCAAGGAGGTTGGTAGATTTTGTGGGGAAAGTGGGAGATGTTCTCTCATAATCAATTCTATTTTCTCAATTGGACTAAAGGTCATCAGCTGAGAGGGAGGACCAGGGGAAGGTGTCATCAGGAAAGGACAGAAGATGTGAAGTGGTCTCCTCTGAGTACAGAAGAGTTGATTGACTAGATAAATGATGTAAGTCTACCAGAGGTATTGAGAGCTCCTGGAGGTTGATTGCTAAGATCAATGTCAAGACTGGTTAATATGGAACAGTCTTCGTGCTTTTCTCCAGACACGTTCAGCTGCTCAGGCGCAGGGACAGAGCAGGCCAGAGGTAGTTTTCATCAGAGTTTGCCAGGAGAATACCAGGCAGGAGCAAAGAATTTGAGATTTATGCAAAGCAGTGATTATAGCATTGCAAATCTTGGTGAGAAGGTAAGTAAGGAAATGGTGTGGGGTGGAGAGGGGTGACAGATTTAAATAAAAGAAATGAGCCACATCTGAAGGCTTGTCATAGGACAAAAATCAGAAAACTCTGCAAAGGTGCTGAGATGAAACTTGGTTTTAGTTCCGCCTTGGGCACTTTCCACATCTCCTTTGGTGGCCTCCACTCCATGTAGGCATTAACCCTGATCCAGTATCAACTAATACACAGCAAGACACTCACAGACAAAGCCCAAGGGACATTTGTGGGGTTTTTTGTCTCGTCTTAATTTTTTTAGAGACATGGTCTTACTGTGTCTCCCAGGCTGGCATGCAGTGATGGGACCATAGCCCACTGCAGCCTCTAACTTTCAGGCTCAAGTGACCCTCCCACCTCAGCCTCCTGAGCAGCTGGGACCACAGGCATGCGTCACTACACCTGGGTCACATCTGTGTTTTCATCAGACACTTTCTTTTTGATGAATAAAACCCTCTACACACAAAGATCTTAACTCTCTGAAAGTGAAATTTCAAATCATTAACCGGCACTAAAGGCCAAATTTTGGGCAAAACACCTACCACATATTAACATGTATATTAAATGAATGAACCTATGAAGATGACGGTACCTGGACTAGTGAGTCCCAATGGACATGCGTGATAGGAACATCTGTGCATCCTCAGCGGAAATTTTCAGAGATGCAAAGTAAATTTGAAAATGGATGTGTATCCTTGCATTGGTTGTGGGGTGAAAATGCTAGAAAAAGCAGCTAACTTTTACATATCACCCCCCCCACCACCACCACCAAGCCTTTTCTCCTCAGGCACTCATACGTGTTTTGTAATCTTTGAGAATACTGAAAATATTTACAAAATGATCAAGCATGTAGTCAGTGGACCAGGTGACAAGCTGGGTCAACAACAAAGAAAGGGCAGAGGGATGGGATGTCCATGAGTTAATGGGTGTACGTCTCCTAGAGCTGAGATCTCCCACCCAGAGGTCACACCTACATCCCCCCACATCCTCTGCATCTATTCTAGAGCCACGTTTGCCAGAGAAGCTTCAATGAGTAGCACTGGAATAGGAAAAGTTTGCGCTGCTGTTTCCCTTGGGGTCTGGGTCCCAGCTAGCTTCCGCGGTAAACGACTGGTTAGGATCAAAGACTGAGGAAATCTGCTCCCTGGCCTTCTGCACCTGGGAAGGAAGAAAGGCCTCCTGTGAGGGAGGAGTTGCAGACAGAAGTGCCCACCAGGAGGACTGCATGGTGCATCATCCACACGGTGCACACATGGACCCAGCCTGCCTGCCAGCTGTGTTGTGGGGATGTTGTACGGCTGGAACCAGCCAGCGAGAGGCTCAGGAGAGGCAGGCAATGGCATCCAGAGGATATCTGGTCCTCACTTTGCACGGAAAGAGAAGAGAGTGGGAACTCAACAGGATTAAGGATTTATAGCTGATAGGCATAGTAACAAGACTGAAAGAATCTATTCCAAAATGTAAGCGACTCTTGTCTTTACATGGGGGGACTGCCAGTGATGCCTATTATCTTATTTTTGCTTACCTGCGTTTGTTTTTTTTTTTTTAATTAAAAAACAATTTTTTTTAGAGACAGAGTCTTGCTCTATCGCACAGGCTGGGGTACAGTGGCGTGATCGTAACTCACTGCAAGCTTGAACTCCTGGACTAAAGCAATCCTCCTGGCACAAGCCACCCTGCCTGGCCAATTTTATTATTTTTTAATTTTTTGTAAAGACAGGTTACCGCTATGCTACGCAGGCTGGTCTCAAACTCCTGGCCTCAAATGATCCTCCCATCTGGGCCTGGCAAAGCGCTGGGATTACAAGCATGGATTCCTAGTGGGTTTTCTACAGTGAATATGTATTATTTTTGTAAAGGGATTGTAGAGGAGAGTGGGAAGTATTATTTAAATATTTCCCACTTCATGCACTGAAGAACATTAGCTTTTGATCTTCACACAATTCTCTAAGGTAGGAAAGCCCACATGACCATTCTCAGTGTGCAAACAAAGCAAATGAGGCCCCAGATGTACATTACTCTGCAGTGTGTGAGAGTTATCCCAAGTGGATTGATGTCTAGGCAATCCCCTTTAATACTTTCCTTCCCAGCAGCTGGTGCAGCCACACACTGCCTGAAGCCTCTTCCATGCTCTCGCTGAAAGTTACTACTCATTGCAAATGGATATTTGACTGGAGAGGGCAGAATCCTTCATTCTGAGACTCAGGATCTATGCCCCAATCAGCAAGAAGCAGCAGGATGACCTGACCTCTCCCTGCTATGGCCTCTCTTTGAAGAGAGGTATCTTAGTGACTAAAGGAGGTTACCTAGTTTGTCCAGGGTTGCACGGCTAGCAAGTGGCACAGCTATCATGTTAACTTGACATTCTGACTGCAGACACCTCACACTCCACCACATTGTTTTGAGTGAATCTTTGCTATTTTACTGATGGGGGTTTGTAAAGTGGCAGTGCCAGCTGCCACTTAACCACAAGTAAAACTCCCTTCGGTAAAATAGTCAAGAAGCATTGGCTCTTGACCTGCACTGGCCAAAAAGCATCAGAAGCTCTGGGGCTAAGACAACCACAATGAATGTGGGAAATTGGTTGCATCCCAAAGAATGAATCAAGTACATTGAGGATAATGGCAGCCAGGTTTCTCACTATTGAAGAGAGGTACAAATATGGAGAAGGGAAGACTAGAATAAATTATGTGATGTTGGACTGTCATTAGAGGCAATGGTGTGAATGCAGCTTTTAAAAAAATATGTAGATACGGATAATATATGCATGGGTGTATACGTGTTTATATAGTTGTGCCTGCCCAGAGGGTCTGGGATCAATGACACCCTTGTAGCACTGACCACCTTTAATGCCTAATATTGGTTTCTAAATACCATTCTCAACTAAAAGAAATGAGGACTCCTTGAGGGGATGGCTGACTCCACGGCTAGGGCAGGGAAAATACAAGATAAGCTTGGAATTTCTTGTGGCAGGAAATTGTTCAAGAATGATGAGGACCATGAAAAGTCACAGACGTCAGCTTGAAAGGCTGTCACTGGCCAAATCTGGGTCAGTTTGATCTTCAAAGTAAAGAATGCTAGTAATTATGCTGAACTGTAATTTATTCAATAAAATAGGAATCTATGACTTCCTACTGATTTAAATAAATAATAAGGGAATGCTGTGCCTTATAGTAGAATGCCAACTAATAATTGTAGAAGGAATGGCAGCATTATGTAATTAATCAACCATCTTAATAATTGGTTCCAGTAAGAAGTATCTGTGGGTGCCAAAATTAATGAATGGAGGTTTAATAAACAACTAGATATTTATACAGTCTGAAACTATCTCCCCACAAAACACTTATTAACATCTTTGTGGATACTTATCAACTCTTACCAATACTTAATACTTATTAAAATCCCTTCACAAAATACTTATTAACTTTCCTGTGGAAGAAACCTGACAGACATCATCTTAACCAAATGATAAAGGTTAACATTACCAGTAATAGGTTAAATGAACATCGTGTGCTGCTTTTCTTTTTTTCTTTTTTCTTTTTTTCTTTTTTGAGACAGTTTTACTCTTTCACCCAGGCTGGAGTTCAGTGGCCATGATCTCCACCTCCTGCAACCTCTGCCTTCTGGTTTCAAGCAATTCTCCTGCTTCAGCCTCCTGAGTAGCTAAGATTACAGGTGCACGCACCACCATGCCCAGCTAATTTTTGTATTTTTAGTAGAGATAGGGTTTCACCACGTTGGCCAGGTTGGTCTCCAACTCCTGACCTTGTGATCCACCCACCTTGGCCTCCCAAAGTGCTGGGGTTACAGGCGTGAGACACCGTGCCCGGCCCATCGTGTGTCTTTTGATAATATGTGCTGGGAAGGACACACCATCGTTTCTGTGACAGTTCTGCAATATACCTGAATCTAACCATGACAAAATGTCAGACAACCTCAAATCGAGAACATTCTTCAGAGTAACTGACCTGTGCTTCAAAAATGTCAAAGCCACAAAAGACAGACTGAATAACTTTTCCAGACTGACAATGCCTAAAGACACATGCTAACTACATGCAATGCATGATCCTGCATTGGATCTTGAACCTCAAAGACCATTATTAGGATGATCATCTGAAATTTGGCTGGGGATGGTGGCTCACACCTGTAATCCTAGCACTTTGAGAGGCCAAGGTGGGAGGATCACTTGAGCCCAGGAGTTTAAGACCAGCCTGGGCAACATAGTGAGACTCCATCGCTGTGAAAATAAAAATAAAAATTTTAATTAAAATTGTTGTTTTTTTTTTTTGTTTTTTTTTTTTTGTTTTTTGAGACAAAGTCTCGCTGTGTTGCCCAGGCTGGAGTGCAGTGGCCGGATCTCGGCTCGCTGCAAGCTCCGCCTCCCGGGTTCACGCCATTCTCCTGCCTCAGCCTCCCGAGTAGCTGGGACTACAGGCGCCCGCCACCTCGCCCGGCTAGTTTTTTGTATTTTTTTAGTAGAGACGGGGTTTCACCGGGTTAGCCAGGATGGTCTCGATCTCCTGACCTCGTGATCCGTCCGTCTCGGCCTCCCAAAGTGCTGGGATTACGGGCTTGAGCCACCGCGCCCGGCCTTAAAATTGTTTTTTAAATTAGTGAAATTTGAGTAGGCATCCGTGGATTAGGAGATCAGATTGTATCAATGTTAATTTCCTGATTTTGATAGGTGTCTGGTGGCTTTGCAGGGAGTGTCCTTGTTTTAAGAAAATACACACTGAGATATTTAGAGTTAATGGAGCATCATGTTTTTTGAAACATTTTCTCAAACGGTTGAGAAAAGAAACTGCATAGAAAAAGAGCTTGGAAATTAAGAAGGACTGATAATGATTGGTGAATCTGGGGGAGGGCATACAGGACTTCTATGTACTGTTCTTGAAATTGTAAATATCGTATAAGTTTAAAATGATTTTAAATAAAAGTTACTTAAGGCTGGGTGTGGCGGCTCGCACCTGTAATCCCAGCACTTTGTGAGGCCAAAGTGGGAGGACTGCTTGCATACAGGAGTTCCAGACCAGACTGGGCAACATAACAAGACCCCATCGCTACCAAAAATAAAAAATTAGCCAGGCATGGTGGCATGCCCCTGTAGTCCCAGCTACTTGGGAGTTTAAGATGTGAGGATCACTTGAGCCCGGGAGGTTGAGGCTGCAGTGAGCCATGATCATGACACTGCACTCAGCCTAGGTGACAGTGAGACCCTGTCTCAAAAAAAAAAAAAAAAGTATATGTGTGTGTGTATATATATATATATACACACATATAAATCATCATTTCTTGGCCTTTTGGATAAGGTCAAGCATAGCAAAAATATTAAATCATTAATTCATCATTCTTAGAGGTGTAAAAAAAATCCATTAACTGCAATGATTAGTAAAAGCACTTAAGTGGCCTTTTGTTTTTTCAAGATGGTATTTACTCATGAAGGCCTATGTTTAATTAAGGCATTAAATAGGCTTTTAACCAAAGCACATCCATAGACACCCATTGATTTTTCCAAGCAATGTACTGCACGTTTTCTCTCCCTCCAGAAGAGAGGTATATAACTAAGGGTATGTATCAATAAGTATAGGTTAGAGGAAAATAAGTGATACTACTGTGCACACAGGAAAAGAAAATCAACGCTTACATTTTCTAACCATTTAAACAAGTGAAAAAGAACTCTTCAAAATAGAATAGATTATCACATTTAATGTATTATATTTGTGCCTAATAGAAAAAGGAAGATAGACGGGAAAATGACGAATAGTCAAACTAGTTTTTTTTTTAAAAAAGTACAACTTGGTCAGGCGCAGCGGCTCATGCCTGTAATCCCAGTACTTTGCGAGGCCAAGGCAGGTTGATCACCTGAGGTCAGGAGTTCGAGATCAGGCTGGTCAACATGGTAAAAACCCATCTCTAGTAAAAATACTAAAATTAGCTGGGTGTGGCAGCAGTTGTTTGTAATTCCACCTACTCAGGAGGCTGAGACAGGAGAATCACTTGAACCCAGAAGGCAGAGGTTGCAGTGAGTCAAGATCATGCCATTGCACTCCAGCCTGGGTGACAAGAGTGAAACTCTGTCTGGAAAAAAATTAAAAAATAAAAAAAAGCACAACTCACAAAATGCTTTACTTTAGGTTACTGAGTTGCAAGCGTTTTAATAGGCAGTCTAGAGACATAGCCTGATGAGTCAATGTCTCAGGTGTTTCCAGAGAACTGATTTATGTGGCTGCAATAAAAAGGTTCATGAAGACATTCATTACCCTTTGTGTTGCTGGACAAAACAGTTGACCTAAATTGTCCTGGATCTCACATGATGTAATAACATCGTGGAGATGTGAAAAAGGATGCTCAGAAATGCTGAGTCACCCCAAATAAAAGGGATGCCCCTTCACTGATCACAGCTGCCATTCCAGAACATATTATGTTCACTACTTAATATTCTGGGGGGTACGAGTGGCTTTGTGTTACATGGGTGAATTGGATAGTGGTGAAGTCTGGGATATACCCAGACTTAGTATACCCGTCATCTGAATAGCGTATATTGTACCCAATAAGTTATTTTTTTCATCCCTCTCCCACCCTTCCCTGTGAGTCTCCAGTGTCCACTATACTACTCTGTCTGCCCCTGGATACCCACACCTTAGCTCCCATTTATAAGTGAGAACATGAAGTATTTGGTTTTTCCTTGCTAAGTTACTTCATTGAGACTAAGGGCCTCTGGTTCCATCCAAGTTGCTGCAAAAGACATTATTTTGTTCTTTTTATGGCTGCAGTCATATTCCAATGTGTGTGTGTGTGTGTATCTCATTTTATTTTTTCACTCATTAGTTGTTGGACACTCATGTTGATCCAGTATCTTTGCGATTTTTTTTTTTTTTTTTTTTTTTTTTTTTTTTTTTTTTTTTGAGACGGAGTCTCGCTCTTTCGCTCAGGCTGGAGTGCAGTGGTACGATCTCAGCTCACTGCCAGCTCTGCCTCCCGGGTTCACGCCGTTCTCCTGCCTCAGCCTCCCGAGTAGCTGGAACTACAGGCACCCACCACCACGCCCGGCTAAGTTTTTGCCTTTTTAGTAGAGACAGGGCTTCACCGTGTTAGCCAGGATGGTCTCGATCTCCTGACCTGGTGATCCGCCCGCCTCAGCCTTCCAAGGTGCTGGGATTACAGGCGTGAACCACCGCGCCCGGTCTGCAATTGTTAATTGTTCTGTGATAAACATCCAAGTGCAGATGTCTTTTTTACATAAAGACTTCTTTTCCTTTGGGTGTATACCCAGTAGTGGGATGCTGGATTAAATGGCAGAACTTTCAGTTCTTTGAGAAATCTCCATACTGTCTTCCATAGAGGTTCTGCTAATTTACATTCCTACCAACAGTGTATAAGTGTTCCCTTTTCACCACATACATACCAACATATATTGTTTTCTGACTTTTTGATAATGACCGTTCTGGCTGGGGTAAGGTAGTAGTATTTCATTGTGGTTTTAACTTACTATATTTTACTATTTATTTAATTCCAATCACCTTAGGTCATTTATATTTAACTGTTTCTTGCAATCCCTTTAAGAACTCAAAGGCATGAAGTGTGACAGTGTCTGCTTCCCAAAGATCACTTTAAAGTCCTAGCTCCAAATCACCCAAATGTCATCCCTGAATTTCTCAGTCTAAAAGTAACAAAAATTCAAGTCAAGAGACTTGAATTCATTTCCTGGCCTCGGTGGGCATATGGTTAAAAATGTCACCTCTGTCTCACTTCATCAGCTATGAAATGTGCCAATGCTCATCTTTGCCTTCATGTAGAATGCCGTGAGAATCAATGGGGTCTTTAAAAGAAAAGTACTACTCAGATTCAACTCACATTACTGAGGTCTGCTGCATGCTAGGTACTCTGTTACGTATGTTACTTACATTTTTCCATTTGATCCTCACAATAACCCTATTAGGTAGACATCATTAACTACATTCTAAGATGAAATACCAAGGGCTAGAAAAGTTGAAGAACTGTTCACCGCATTTAGCACAACTACCCACAGGCAAACCTAGGATTCAAATTCCAGTTCAGTGCTCTTTCCACCTCATTATTTCCACTTCCGTCTTTGTATATTCAGGATACTATTACAGTAATAAGATTTTCCAACAGAATGAATCTTTAGGGGTTGGGCACTGTGGCTCACACCTGTAATCCCAGCACTTTGGGAGGCCGAGTCAGGCAGATCACTTGAGGTCAGGTGTTCAAGACCAGCCTGGCCAACATGGCCAAACTCTATCTCTACAAAAAATACAAAAATTAGACAGGCGTGATGGTGCGTGACTGTAATCCCAGCTACTCAGGAGGCTGAGGCAGGAGAATCGCTTGAACCCGCAAGGCAGAGATTGCAGTGAGCCAAGATCACACCACTGCACTCCAGCCTGGGTGACACAGTGAGACCCTGTCTCAAAAAAAAAAAAAGAATGAACCTTCAGGAAATTACCAACAAACTCTTAGAGAAAACAGACTACAGAGGTCATGAGGTCATGTTCAAAGTCTGGGTCTGAACCAGACTTTTGAGCTCTTACTGCCCAAGGTGAAGATGCTGTGACACTATGATCTTTCAGGAGAGGCAAAAACATGTAAATATCTGGCAAGGATATAAGTCTGGATTCCTTTCTGTAAGCAACAAGGAACCTCCTATTCATTTAGGATTACAGAAGAATGGAGATTTATAAGTAAATATTTAGCTGACAGGGGAAGACGTTTAGAAGTGAGGGGAACATCTGAATTTCTGGGATACACACACACATTCTTAGATATTATCTAGCAGGTGAGCAAGTTTACTGCCTGCTAGAAATTGCCCAGCCCGAGGTCCCTCGGAATGTATTTATAGCTGCTTCATCACGAAGGAGCCAACATTTGATCCGTTCTTTCCAAAATAGGTCTTAAAAGATTCAAAAGGAAAAAAGGCTAGAGCTCCGTCAACAACATCTTCTGCAGTCAGTTGTAAACACTGCAGGTAGAGAGACTTATCAGACAGTTGGTTGCAAAGTCTGAAAAAGGTGGTCTTTCTGAGTCTAATGAGCAAGGAGTCCTGAGGGTGGGGGCTGCAGAAAAGAGAAGCAGCTGCTGATTTCAGCTTCTTGGCTCCCGCGACCTGAAGAGGAAAACCACAGCTGACACACCTGTGTGGGGAAAGACGCCAACAGGATGAGCACACTTCCGGGTGAGTAGTTCATGCTTACCCTACTCCACGCTCCAGGAAGGGAAGCGGCCCAAAGAAAGAAGTGAGGCACCTTGAGTCCTGGTTTCTGAGGCCCCAGGTGCTTTCCAACTTTTTTTTTTTTTTAAGACAGAATCTCACTCTGTCACCCAGGCTGGAATGCAGTGGTGTGACCTCGGGACACTGCAACCTCTGCCTCCCGAGTTCATGCAATTTTCCTGCCTCAGCCTCCCGAGTAGCTACAGGCGTGCACCACCATACCTGGCTAATTTTTGTATCTTTAGTAGAGACAGGGTTTCACCATATTGGGCAGGCTGGTCTCAAACTCCTGACCTCATGATCCACTTGCCTCAGCCTCCCAAAGTGCTGGGATTACAGGCGTGAGCCACCTCGCCCGGCCTCCAACTTGTACAAGTCTATGGAACGACGGGAGGTAGAGGTTTTGTAAAAGATCCCAAAGTCTCAATTAGTGAGAACACCCAGATTGGTGTCACTACAACCTCTCATTCAAAATCCTGAAATCTAGAAGACTCTGAAAAATCAAAACTTCTTTTATGTAACTAAATGAGTGACCTGAATTCTTCTGGTGACAGAAGCTGATCTGGACTCATGGGAGGGTGTTGCAGGCTGCTGCCCCAACCTCACGGTGGGGGAGGGAGGGTGTGTGGTATGGGTATATGCCCCATATTGCCTTTCTAAAATCTGAACAATTATGAAGTCCAAGAACATGTACCTTCAAGGATTATGGTAATCGGATTGTGGGCCCATCTTCCGTCTTTATGTGCTCTTTTTCTTTCTTCTTTGGTTTCTCCCTCCAACCCCTCCCCCTGGCCCTCTGCCCTCACTCCACCCAGGCTGGAGTGCAGTGGTGCAATCTCCACTCACTACAACCTCTGCCGCCTGGGTTCAAGAGATTCTCCTGCCTCAGCCTCCTGAGTAGCTGTGATTACAGGTGCCCGCTACCTTGCCTGGCTAATTTTTGTATTTTAGTAGACATGAGGTTTCACCATGTTGGCCAGGCTGGTCTCAAACTCCTGACTTCAGGTGATCTGCCCACCCCGGCCTCCCAAAGTGCTGGGATCACAGGCATGAGCCACTGCGGTGGCCATTCTTTGGTTCTAAATATAGTTAATCCATCCATTACTTAGCATAGACAGCCAACTCACAGTATCTTAATAAGCAGGTATATGTTCACAGAAAATGCACCACTTACCAGACCACGTATGTAAGCTTGCAAGGTCAACCATCAAACCTTGGGAGAGCAAAACCACAGAGTTTGAGCTTCATATCCAAGTCACCACCAGGGCAGTGGTTCTCAAACTTGACTTCACACTGAATCACCTGGGAAGCCTTAACAAAACACTGAAACCTGGGACTCTCTCGCCCCTCCCGATCACCACACACAAATGGAAGTAATTGGTCTGGGGAGCAGCCTGGCCTGTGACACGCTTAAACATTCCCCAGGTGCCTCTGATACACAGCCTAGGTTGAGAGCCACTGGGACAGGAGGTAAAAAATCAACATTTAAAGTTGTGCTTTCAAACAGATCCATTTCACTCACCATGAACTCCCTGACCTCTGCCGATAACCACAACTAAAATTTTAGTTTGTTCATCTCACACAGCCCACTGGTGGGAGTTGGAAATTCAGCCCCAGGTCTGCCTGCTCAATCCCAATTCTCAGAACTTTTGCCAGTGAAAAACACACCCAAAACAAACCGTCAACACATAATACCTGCTACTTATTTCTTTTTCTGTTGATCTTTGTTTTGTGTTACCAGAAAATAATTATTATCATGGGAAGAATCACTTGATGCACTTCAATTGTAATTTTAATCTCTTGTTGATACTACGACCTTAAGATTTCCATATTAAAACAAAATGGGAAAAAAACTAAAATAAATGATAGAGACTAATCGAAAGTTTCTAAATTCATAATGATGGTGCACCCAAGAGGATTTCCCTTTTGCTGTTCTACTTTAAACACACAGTGGAAGAATGGCTACCTGAAAATCATTTATTTTGGATGAGATTCAAAATCAAAATGCACATCCATCTGCTTAGAAATGACACTGATCAAGAGGTGTTCAAACTCATCGATATGGCCTTTGGATCATAAAATGCTCTTCTGTTTAGGGATCCACTCATTAAATATTTTCTTGTGCTATATGCCAAGCTCATTTGGTCTAAATTTAAAACTTTTTTATAGTGGAATGTGTATTACAGATTATCCACACCCAAATGAAAAACTACAACTTTTAGATTGTGCTACAAATGTTATATCTGGTCTGCCATGTTTATTTAAGAGCTTAAGTAAAGGGTCTTCTGCTTGGAATTTTCAAAATTTAGACTAGAACTGGAATAATGCCTGTCCCAGACCGCTACTGTTGAGGCAGGAGAGTAAGGTCTGGAGGCAGGGAACCTAAGTTCCATTCATGCTGACTTCCTAGAACTAGATCAAAAGGAAAACCCCAACTTTCCACATCTCAGTAACAAAAGGACCAGAGGCTACTCTCTCTGCAACTCCCCCACCCGTTTCCAGGTGACAGATGAAAAATTAAAAGTACCTCTGATTGGTTGCTCCCCACAACCAATCAGACATTTGCATAGGAGTGTAACTTTGTAACTTCACTTCAGCCTCTGATTGGTTTCTTTCCGCAACCAATCAGACTGATTTGCAGGACAAGACTTAATTTGCATAGGAGTGTAACTTTGTAACTTCACTTCAGCCTCTGATTAGTTGCTTTCTGCAACCAATCACACTGATCATGGGCCACTACTTCATTTGCATGGGGTATACACCAGCTGGCCAATGGAAAACCTCTAGAGGGTATTTGGAGCCCAGAAGATCCTGTAACTGGGCCCCTTTAGCCGCTTGCTGTAGCTGCTCCCACCCTGTGGAGCGTACTTTCATTTTCAATAAATCTCTGCTTTTGTTGCTTCATTCTTTCCTTGCTTTGTTGTGCATTTTGTCCAATTCTTTGTTCAAAACGCCAAGAACCTGGACAGCTTGCAGTCAAAAGACCCTCCACCGGTAACACTGTTTAGAAGAAAGGTTTCTGTTCTTTGGTTTTGTTTTGCTTGAAATAGGGTCTCGCTCTGTCGCCTAGGCTGGAGTGCAGTGGCGTGATCACAACTCACTGCAGCTTTGATTTCCTGGGCTCAAGTGATCCTCCCGCTTCAGCCTCCCTAGTAGCTAGGACCACAGGTTTGCACCACAACTCACTCCCAGGTAATTTTTTATTTTTTGTAGAGATGGGGTCTCACTATGTCGCCCAGGCTGATCTTAAACTCCTGGGCTCGAGCAATCCTCCCACCTCAACCTCCCAAAGTGCTGGGATTATAGGCGTGAGCTACCACACCTGGGCTGGATGAAAGTTTTTAGCCTAGAGTTTTGACACTTTTGTTGGAATGTTCGACTTCTAAATATTGTATGCTTATGGATTTGGAGGAAGAAATACAGATAAAAAATGCATATACACACAAACACATGCATAGCACAGTGAGAAGAGTAGTGATTAAAAATTAAAAAGGAAAAATAGTAGCTACTTATCATCAAATCAGGAAAGAGGGAAATGCGTAACTACTTACATGTGTGGAAGATGCAAATAGCAAGGAGGAGCAAGAGTTACTGAGGGTATCATAACCAGGAATCATCACTAAGATGCAGAGTTAGGAAAAATTTATGCTGTGTGGCAAAGATGGTTTGTGGCCATAGACTATTTCCTCCTCCTTCCTCAGTAACCAAAAAAAAATATGAATGTATATGTATATTCATATATGTGAATATATTATATATTATATAACATATTATATATGATTAATATATTATATCATATTATAATCAGTATATTATATATAATATATTATATAATTTATATATTATATAGTAATATAATAGATAATTAATATATAATTTATGCTAATATAATATATAATTAATATGTAATTTTATAGTATATTGTATATCTATATATTATAAATATATATTATATATAATATATAAATGTATATGTTATATACACATATATACACACATATATTCATATATATATTCATCATATACAGATGATTTTATTTGGGTAGCAGTGAACCCTACCAAAAGATATTATTTCCCGAACTCCTTTGCAGCCAAGTTGGACATGTGATTAAGTCCTGGTCAGTGATTTAACCTAGCAAACCCATTACTGGGTAGACCAAAGGAATATAAATCATTCTATCATAAAGATACATGCAGCCAGGCACAGTGGTTCATGCCTGTAATCCCAGCTCTTTGAGAGGCTGAGGCAGGTGAATCACTTGAGGTCAGGAGTTCAAGACCCAGTCTGGTCAACATGGTGAAACCCCGTCTCTACTAAAAATACAAAAGTTAGCGAGGCTTGGTGGTACGTGCCTGTAATCCCAGCTACTCGGGAGGTTGAGGCACAAGAATCACTTGAACCTGGGAGGCGGAGGTTGCAGTGAGCTTAGAGCATGCCACTTCACTCCAGCCTGGCCGACAGAGTGAGACTGTCTCAAAAAAAAAAAAAAAAGATGCATGCATGTGTATGTTCATTATAGCACTTTTCGCAATAGCAAAGACATGGAATCAACCTAAATGCCTATCAATGGTAGACTGGATAAAGAAAATATGGTACATATACATCATGGAATACTACACAGTCATCAAAAAGAACAAGATCTTGTCTTTTGAAGGAACATGAATGGAGCTAGCTGGAGGCCATTATCCTTAGCAAACTAATACAAGAACAGAAAACCAAATACTACATGTTCTTACTTCTAAGTGAGACCTACATAATGAGAACACATGGACACATAGAAGGGAACAACAGACACGGGGTCCTATTGGAGGGTGGAGGTGGGAGGAGGGAGAGGATCAGGAAAAATAACTAATGAGTGCTAGGCTTAATACCTGGGTGACGAAAGAATCTGTACAACAAACCCCCATGACACAAGTTTACCTATATAACAAACCTGCACATGTACCCCGAACCTAAAGTTAAAAAATAAAAAATTTTAAAAAATATTTTTAATAAAAAAGCTCTGGTCAATGGTATATAAGCAGAGTGTTACATGGGACGTGAGGGTGGGAGTGGAGGCAGGTAGAAGGAGGGAGGCTCCCTTAAAGAAGTGAGCTCAGGGCCGGGTGCAGTAGCTCACGCCTGTAATCTCAGCACTTTGGGAGGCCAAGGTGGGTGGATCAACTGAGGTCCAGAGTTCAAGACCAGCCTGGCCAACATGGTGAAACCCCATCTCTACTAAAAATACAAAAAAATTTGCCCGGTGTGGTGGCAGGTGCCTGTAATCCCAGCTACTCAGTAGGCTGAGGCACGAGAATTGCTGAACCGGGGAGGCAGAGGTTGTAGTGAGCCAAGATCAGGCCAGCACTCTAGCCTGGGCAACAGAGTAAGACTCTGTCTCAAAAGAAAAAAAAAAAGATGTAGCCAGGCGCGGTGGCTCACGCCTGTAATCCCAGCCCTTTGGGAGGCAGAGGCGGGAGGATCACGAGGTCAGGAGATCGAGACCATCCTGGCCAACATGGTGAAACCCCATCTCTAGTAAAAATACAAAAATTAGCTGGATGTGGTGACGCATGCTTATAATCCCAGCTACTCGGGAGACTGAGGCAGGAGGATCGCTTGAACCCGGGAGTTGGAGGTTGCAGTGAGCAGAGATTATGCCATTGCACTCCAGCCTGGGCCACAGAGCCAGACTCCATCTCAAAAAAAAAAGAAAAGAAAAGAAAAAGGGGGCTCAGGTTAGAGGCAAGTTCTTTCATGCCTTCTCCCTTCTGAAATAGTAAATTGCAGCATCCAACTAGGCCCATGGGTTAGAAATGAAAACCACCACTAGGATGGGAAGCAAAAAGTTCAAGCTGAGTCCCTAATATCTTTGTGGAACTGCCATATTTACCCTGGACTGGCTACTTCTGGACTTCTTTTATATGGGAGAGTAAACTCTTGTACACTTTTTTGTTTCATTTTGTTGTTGCTGTTATTGTTACATTCAACTCTATCAAAAACATAACTGATCAAGACTGGTGTGAAAGTCATGAGAATCAGAATGGAGTCATAAATGTTAAGAAAACCCTGAAAATAGAGCTGGGGAAGGCCATGAAAAGAGCGTTCTCAGGCTTGTAGGCCTGATAACATAAACAATCACAAAAGACTCCAAAAATCATAATCTTCCACAAAAGCCATCATAACTTCACACAAGAAAATTCTTTTGCAAGGGCATCAGCCCGGAGACTATCTGTCCAAACTCATACTAGCACCACCTTTATGACTGATCTTTGTGGTTTAGAAAAATTATTTCAAAACAATTATGCAATCCTCCTCCTCTTTTTTTTTTTTTTTTGAGATAGATAGAGTCTCACTCCATCACCCAGGCTGGAGTGGAGTGGCATGATCTCGGCTCACTGCAACCTCCATCTCACAGGTTCAAGCGATTCTTCTGCCTCAGCCTCCCCCAGTAGCTGAGATTACCAACAGGCCCAGCTAATTTTTTTGTGTTTTTAGTAGATATGGGGTTTCACCATGCTAGCCGGGCTGGTCTTGAACCCTTGACCTCAGGTGATCCACCCGCCTCAGCCTCCAAAGTGCTGGGATTACAGGTGTGAGCCACTGCACCCAGCCCCTCATTTTTACTTTTAAAAACCTTTGTCTTCCTTTACCTCCCTTGAGTACGCATAGTTTACTAAGGCTTGCATATTCCCATTGCAATGCTCTATCCCCAAATAAACATCTTTTTTTAGAGAGCCTTTCTCTGTTTACTATTTAGGTTGATACTGGCAAAGGGAAAAAGTATGTATCAATTGCAGGATCCTTAACCTAGGCCTTTGCTACTCAAAGCGTGGTCCTGGAAGGGTAGTGTCGACATCACTTCATAGCTCACTAGAAATGCAGAATGTCAGGCCCACCCCAGACCCACTGAATCAGAACCCCTACTTTAACAAGACTGCCTCTATGCCCAGTTTTTGTTTGTTTGTACTCTTCAGCTATTTATTTTTTATTTCAATAGCTTTTGAGGTACAAGTGGTTTTTGGTTACATAGATGAATTGTATGGTGGTGAAGTTTGAGATTTTGGCTCACCTGTCACCCAGGTAGCATACATTGTACCCAATATGTAGTTTTATATCCCTCACCTTCCTCCCACCCTCCCTGCTTCTGAATCACCAATGTCCATTATACCACTCTATGTCTCTGCTTACCCTATAGCTTAGCTCCCACTTATAAGTGAAAACATACTGGTTTGTACACACAGGTTTAGTCTTCCATTCCTGAGTTACTTCAGTTAGAATAATGGCCTCCAGTTCCCTCCAAGTTGCTGCAAAAGACATGATTTTGTTCTTTTTGATGGCTGCATAGTATTCCATGCTGTATTATGTTTATGTTATGCCTGATAACATAAACACATTTTCTTTATCCACTTACCAGTTGATGGACACTTAGGTTGATTCCATATCTCTGCAATTGTGAACTGTGCTGTGATAAACACCATATGTGCAGTTTGAGAATCACTGATGTAAATTCGCTTTTAAAAAAAAAACACACACACACACAGGCTAGACGGGGCACAGTGGCTCATGCCTACAATCCCAGCACTTTGGGAGGACAAGGCGGGTGGATTGCTTGAGGTCAGGAGTTTGAGACCACCCTGGCCAACATGGTGAAACCCTATCTTTACTAAAAATGCAAAAATTAGCCAGGTGTGGTGGTGCACGCCTGTAATCCCAGCTACTGGGCAGGCTAAGGAGGAGAATCACTTGCACCCGGGAGGCGAAGGTTGCAGTGAACTGAGAGTACCACTGCATACCAGCCTGGGTGACAGAGTGAGACTCTGTCCAAAACAAAACAAAAAACAAAAAAACACCAGACTAAACACCATGGATATAAATGACTGGCTGAGCACTGTTTCTATTACCTCAATTTGTATCCTGAAAAAAAGACATAGAAATGCGACCCGATTTTGAGGTCAGACACCAAACATAATATTTTCAAACAACACATTTCTTGATAGGTTCAAAATGCAAAAATAAAAACAAATATAAAGGTTATAAGCAGTTTAAAAAAGAAAACTCTGGAGAGGCCAGGCATGGTGGCTTATGCCTATAATCCCAGCACTTTGGGAGGCTGAGGCGGGTGGATCACTTGAGGCCAGGAGTTCAAGACCAGCCTGGCCAACATGGCAAAACCCCATCTCTACTAAAAATACAAAAAAATTAGCCGGGCATAGTGGTGGGCACCTGTAATCCCAGCTACTCGGGAGGGTGAGGCAGGACAATCACTTGAACCCAGGAGGCTGAGTTTGCAGTGAGCTAAGATTGTGCCACTGCACTCTAGCCTGGGCAACAGAGCAAGTCTCTGTCTCAAAGAAACAAAAACAACCAAAACTAACTTTGGTTTTTTTGAAGATAAAATTCAAAATAAAGTAGATGCTTTACACATGATCATGAAGCTGCCAAAATTCAGAAACAATAATTACTTTAACCATTCATTACACCACAGCTTTCTTATTCTCACTTTTCAGTTACATCATATATATATTTCCTTAGGAACCACTAACTCTCTGACCTCTCAGCTGCCCAGCTGAAAATTCATTGACCTCTGCAGCATTTAGAATTAAAAATTATGCTTTCGGTGTATATTTTCAGTCTGAAAATTTCTTCTCCACTCCCTGAAAACAATCCCAGCCAGTAAATGCAATTCTTTGAATGAACAAGGTGGACTTTTTTGTTTGTTTTTTCATAATTTCTGGCAAGGCCTTGCTGTGTTGCCCAGGCTGAAGTGCAGTGGCAGGATCAAGCTCACTGCAGACTCCACCTCCTGGGCTCAAGCAGTCCTCCCACCTCAGCCTCCCGAGTAGCTGGGACTACAGGTACACACTATCATGCGCAGCTAATTTTAAATTTTTTGGTGGAGATGGAACTTCACTTTGTTGCTCAGGCTGATCTCTAACTCCTAGGGTCCAGTGATCCTCCCGCCTTGGCCTCCCAAAGTGCTGGGATTACAGGTGTGAGCCACTGTGCCTGGCAAACAAGGTGTGTTGAATTAATTAATTTTGTTAATTTCCATATAAATTTTCTACAGCAGTTTTTAAAGATATTATATACATACAATAAAATGCCCAGATCTTATTTTTTCTACCAGATGACAATCTTATTTACCCATGTAATCCCCATGCCAGTCAAGATACAGGACATTCCCATCACTCCAGAAAGTTCCAAGGAAATCTTTTTTCAGTATTTCCCAGTTCTACCTGCCACACAGAGGCAGCCACTTCTGCTGTGGTTTTCTTATTCTTGTGTGGCCAGAAAATGAAACCAAAAACGATTTTACAACTGCAAGCTGATAAAATAGCATTAAGAATGGTAATGTTCGGTAATGTTCCAAGTTGTCTATGAGGGTTTTTAATATGCTTTAATCTTCTATCAAAAACTTGTCTGATATGTGACTGTAAGGAATGAAAAAGACCTTGAGCTTGGTTCAATTAATAACGTAAATGTTGATATAATTGCCAAACATTGGCTATACTTATAGGGGTTCTTGATCTCTCTATTTTCTTCAAGTAGGTTTAAGTGGGTTTTCTTCCAATGGGAAAAACCAGTACTCCTGCCTGACCATTTCTGATACCAAAGAGAGCTACAATGTGGAGTGAAAACAGAACATTTACTTTAGAAAAACTTTTGATTCTGTATTTGGGATTGAAGTTGTGCATTAAATAACCTGACTGTTGTGTCTTTCGTTGTAGTCCAATATGTTTTAAAATTGCATCCAGAGAGGAGTCTCTGAACACCTTCTTCTTTCTTGGAATCAATTTACTCCATCAATTTGTCAGTAGGTCACTTTTAGGAGACAGGCAATGAAAACTGACATAGTCCTTCCAAGAAACTTATGAGAAAGGAACTTTTAGCTTTTGGTACATTGCAAATGTAAGTTATCAATAGTATTAGTTTTACTCATAAACCCAGGTAACAAAATTCTGCGGAATAATACCAACACAAAAAGCATGAGACCAAATATGATGTATTTCCCAGTTATCCTTAATCAACATGTCCATATACTAGAGGGTCATTTTTCTCTCTAATCACAAGTCACAAATGTGCTGGCGTTGGAGATCAGAGTTCTGTTTTGGGGTGTGTCGCTGCATACTTGGGGGCCAGTTCTTGGATCAGATTCACATAGTCAGTTTTTTCCGCACAGGCCCTGCACTCCTCCCCCCAGCTATGCAGGATCTGCTTCAGCTCTGCCACTCTCATCTTCCGCAGGTCAACTGATGCCAAGTCCAGTGTTTTTTCTAAATGACAAAAAGGAAAAAAGCCAATTACAAAACAAATGGAAAAAAAAATCCCTATGAATCACTTCAAAAGGCATAGAGTTTGCTTATCCCATGCTGACTACCCTATGATCCAAGGTGGGCAACGATTCCAGTTTTCATGGAAACCAAGACACACCCAAAGGAAAATGTGGTACAGGGGCCCTCTCTATCAGTGGGTTCTGCATCTGCAGACTCAACCAACCACAGATCAAAAATATTCTAAACAAATTAAAGATAACACTACAACAATTAAAAAATACAAACAGGGCTGGGCCCGGTGGCTCATGCCTGTAATCCCAGCACTTTGGGAGGCCGAGGTGGACAGATCACCTGAGGTCAGGAGTTCGAGACCAGCCTGGCCAACACGGTGAAACCCCATCTCTACTAAAAAAATAAAATAAAATAAAAATAAGTGAGCATGGTGGTGGCATGCCTGTAATCCCAGCTACTTGGGAAGCTGAGGCGGGAGAATTTCTGCAACTTGGGAGATTGAGGTTGCAGTGAGCGGAGATCACACCACTGCACTTCAGCCTGGGAGACAGATTGAGACTCTGTCTCGGAAAAAAATAAAATAAAATACAAACAATACAGTAATACAGTATAACAACTATTTACAACGATATGGGTTGGATTTGTGTCCCCACCCAAATCTCATGTGGAATTGTAATCCCCACTGTTGGAGAAGGGGCTGTTGGCAGGTGACTGGATCATGGGGGTGGACTTCACCCTAGCTTTTCTCATGATAGTGAGTGAGTTCTCATGGGATCTGGTTGTTTCAAAGTGTAGCACCTCCCCCTTTGCGCTCTTCCTCCTGCTGCAGTCATGTAAGACATGCCTCTTCCTCTTTGCCTTCTGCCATGATTGTAAGTTTCCTGAGGCCTCCCCAGCCATGCTTCCTGTACAGCCTGTGGAGCCGTGAGCTAATTAAACCTCTTTTCTTTATAAATTGCCCAGTCTTATAGTTCTTTTTCTTTTTTTTTTTTTAAATTTTTTTTCTTTTTTTGAGATGGAGTCTTGCTCAGCCACCCAGGCTGGAGTGCAGTGGCGCAATCTCTGCTCACCGCAACCACCATCTCCCAGGTACAAGCGATTCTCCTGTCTCAGCCTCCCAAGTAGCTGGGATTACAGGCACCCGCCATCATGCCTGGCTAATTTTTGTATTTTAGTAGAGACAGTGTTTCACCATGTTGGCCAAGCTGGTCTTGAACTCCTCACCTTAGCTGATCTGCCTGCCTCGGCCTCCCAAAGTGCTGGGATTACAGGTGTGAGCCACCGTGCCTGGCCAATAGTTCTTTACAGCAATGCGGGAACAGACTAATACAAATAGCATTTTCATTGTATTAAGTATTATAAGTAATCTAGAGATGATTTAGAGTATACAGGAGGGAAGATGTGCGTAGGTTATATGCAAATACTTAAGCATCAGGATTTTAGTGTCCGAGTAGGGTCCCAGAACCCCTCCTGCACAGGTAGTGAAGGACAACGGTGTATACAAAGTTATTGGGATAATTTGTGTTTTTAATTTGACTTTCTTTCCAAGAGATTATATTTGCTTCAAAACTAAGGGCCTATGTAGTTCCACAATGTTTACTACCATTTGGAGCATTCTCAAGCTCAGTATTCCTAAAACAAATAGCACTGTATCCAAATTGCTACTGTTAAGGTAACAAGAAGGAAACTCATAAGAGCCAATCAGTTACTTTGGGATGGCCTTAGTTTGTGGCCAACTTGAAAGCCATAGATTGTAATTAACTGGCAAAAAGTTATGGTTCACTTTTTCTAGGAAGATGTATCTTTGGCAAAGCAAATGAGCATATATACATGACAAAGCACTATTGGGTTTTAAATAAAAATGTAAAGAAATGCAAACACGTGAATAAAATCAGGAATATTCTCACTGAACCTTAATTGTTTGGGATCTCTGTTTTGAAACTCACCTGATGCCCAGCCCCTGCTGGGATTAGGTTGCTAAATTATCACAGCACGTAAAGCCCTTTGTGTTATTCCCACTTCTCCAATGCTAGTGCTTTGGTGCCAGCCAACCTGGCTTCTAAAATTCTTGCCAGTGATACTTGTCACTAACATCTAACCTCCTCTAGCAAGACTACTATCTCCCTGTTTATAGATTGTGTGCAGAAAATATCAAGAACTCAGGTACTTCTCAATTGCTGAAAAGATTGAGAAAAAGTCCAAAATAGAAAAAAAAAATAAGCTCATCTGTAATATACGAATAATTATAATTTTCCTCTCAGAAAGAGGTACTTTTCCTCTTTCAAGAGAAAGTCTAGATGGGTGTGGTGGCACACACCTGTAATCCCAGCAACTCAGGAGGCTGAAGCAGGACAATCTCTCGAACCTGGGAAGTTGAGGTTGCAGTAAGCAGAGATCATGCCACTGCACTCCAGCCTGGGCGATAGAGCGAGACTGTCAAAAAAAAAAAAAAAGTGTTTTTTGCCCCTCCCCACTTGCCCGGTGTTCACTTTGACCATGAATACAACATTTAAGTTTATTTATTAAACAATTAGTGGCAGCCTAGAATTTTTTTGGCTTGACTTCTCTTGAAAGTTCTTTCTCTTTTTTACCTCTGCATAGTAGAACACAACATTTAAAAACATTAAAAACTTAATATTTGTCAAATTATTTGTCAAAACTTTCCAATAACTCTGTTCTAATTTAAAAGTTTGATGTTAAAAGACTTTTGTATTTGGAGGGTCAGCTATACACGGTGCTCCAGAGAACCCTTAAATTTTTATAGTGATTCCCTATCCTTTTTAAACACAAAGCAAGCAAATGAAAACATTGTTTCAGGTCAAAAACCAAATGGCACCTTCCTAATTGAAAACATACTACAACTCCACACTTAATCTTGCTTGTTAATTTCATGTCTGATTTGATAGAATACTTTTTAAAGTAGAAACTTGCATAGCCCAAATTATTAATCTGCCACAGCACAAAGGTCCCTGTTTAATCTTATCTTTCCTGCTCACAATAGCTGGGGAGGATAATTAAGAACTATTAGTCTATTCAAGATAAGAGACTGAAGGAGAAAAATACTTTTCTTTTGTAAATGTCAGTAGTTTCTTTGAGTTTTTCTGTAGAACTTGGTATCTGGCATTAACTTTAAAAAGAGGAAAACCTCTGTGATGCCCCCAAACTCCAAAGTCAAGGTCCACACAAAGATTAAAACTAGTTCACAGCTCCCCAAGGGCCTCTAGTGGCCAGCATCGCCAAAACATTAGGTAGTCATTTCTTCTCAATAATATCTGATTTGTTTTTTCATTGTTTAAGGAGCCTGGTAAGATTCCTTGGATATAGGAGAAGTTATTCATAATAAAATTGTTGAATTAAAAAAATCAGAAGAGGTTTGTGACATTGGCTTTTATTTGTTTTTATTTTATCTATTTATTTTTCAGATGGGGTTTCACTCTGTCACTCAGGCTGAAAAAATCACAGCTCACCAGAGCCTTGACCTCCCAGGCTCAGGTGATCCTCCCACTTCAACCTCCTAAGTAGTTAGGGCTACAAGCACTCAACACCACACCTGGCTATTTTTTGTATTTTTGTAGAGATGGCGTTTCGCCATGTTGCCCAGGTTGGTCTTGAACTCCTGGGCTCTAAAGATCTGCCTGCCTCGGCCTCCCAAAGTGCTGAGGTTACAAGTGTGAGCCGTCGCATCCGGCCAGGTTTGTGAATATTGTTTATACGGACTCAGTGATTTCTGCCCCTATTTCATGGCTTGGAAGCCAATAAAAAAGGGATGCCTACTCTAATAACTACCCTGGAAGTTAGGACTTGTGCTTTGCAAGTTGAGAAGTAGGTCGCCTTTGGTAACTTTCAACAGTAAACCTATTTACAGCTAGCTATGTGGCTATAGGTACATAGGACTATTACACGGCTGTGTTGGAAAATAAGACTAAAATAACTTAGAGGTGGATGTTAATTACTTAGGTAGTTGACAGTACTATACTGGGTATGTAACATATGTAAAACAATGACTTAAAAGGAATGAAGTGGGATTTCAGGTGTCATGGATAGGCTGAGGAAGGAATTCCCCATCCTTTTATGACACCCACTCAATCTACCTAAATGTCTAGCCCAGATACAAATCATGGTAAAAGAATAGATCTATCCATGTGAAATGTATGGGGCCAAGGATAACGTTTTAAAATAGGACATCTCCTGGCCGGGCATGGTGGCTTACACTTGTAATCCCAGCACTTTGAGAGACCAACGCAGGTAGATCACCTGAGGTCCGGAGTTCAAGACCAGCCTGGCCAATATGGTGAAACCTCATCTCTAATAAAAATACAAAAATTAGCCAGGCATGGTGGTGCGTGCCTGTAATCCCAGCTACTTGGGAGGCTGAGGCAGGAGAATTGCTTGAACCCGCGAGGCAGAGGTTGCAGTGAGCCAAGATCGCATCACTGCACTCCAGCCTGGGTGACAGAGTGAGACTTCGTCTCGGAAAACAACAACAACAACAACAACAACAACAACAAAAACATAGTACATCTCCTTCCTTGCCTTGCTGTTTGTTTTGGGCACCCTCTGATAAACTATTTCACCAGGCAAAAACCTGATTTGATGTGAATAACCAATATCCTATCATTTAAAGCTGGCAGAACGGTAGCTCTGCCTAGGAAGGAAGTCATAGTCATCTTTACATCTTCAAAGTCCTTGTATCATCTTTGAATAGGTACCAATTTTGTTTTAATAGGTTACCAAGATCTAAATCACCAGGAGGGAGTAGCTGCTCTCTTCATATGTCGAGATTTTCCTTGATATACATATCTGGCATTGTCTTGGTGTGTTGGGAGTTTAAACTCTGATTTTGGTGGCAATTTTTTTTTTTTTTTTTTTTTTGAGACGGAGTCTTGCTCTATCACCCAGGCTGGAGTGCAGTGGCAGGATCTCGGCTCATTACAACCTCCGCCTCCCGGGTACAAGTGATTCTCCTCCTTCAGCCTCCCAAGTAGGTGGGCCTACAGGTGCCCGCCACCACGCCCAGCTAATTTTTTTTTAATTTTTTTAGTAGAGACAAGATTTCACTATATTGACCAGGGTGGTCTTGAACTCCTGACCTTGCGATCCACCCGTCTTGGCCTCCCAAAGTGCTGGGATTAAAGGCCTGAGCCACTGCGCCCAGCCTTGTTGGCAATTTTAACCTAATGCTGATTATGCCTGTACTATTTATTTGCCTTCCCTCAACGAAACTCAAATGGCCATAGGTACCATTCATCAGTCCAGCAACTTATTGATGAGTGGTGAATTCCTTTCCTTTTAACACTGAATTTTTAGAAGACATGGCCCCAAGGTTAGAGGTTTGGGAATCCATTGGACCTACTGGGAAAAACATGGGGCTATGTTATACCATATTTCAGCTCACAGATCTGGCTATCCAATTTCTTCAGCTTCTCACAAATCTTCATTGCAGGCATATGCACACTCATTGGGCGTGTGACTTCACTTAGGATCTTCGTGGCTGCGTCTTTTGTGGCTCCTAGATAATAGCACTGAAGGAAAATGAAGAGAATTGAGTGTTCCAGACAATGAAGACAGAAAGGAATACAGTATCAAGAAGTAAGAAAGAGGTAGGCTGGGCACGGTGGCTCACGCCCGTAATCCCAGCACTTTGGGAGGTTGAGGTGGGCAGATCATTTGAGGTCAGGAGTTCGAGACCAGCCTGGCCAACATGGTGAAACCCCATCTCTATTAAAACTACAAAAATTAGCCAGGCATGCTCGCTTGAACCAAGGAGGCGGAGGTTGCAGTGAGCCGAGATCGTGCCAGGGCACTCCAGCCTGGGCGACAGTGAGACTCCATCTCAAAAAAAAAAAAAAGAAGAAAGAAGAAGAAAAGAGGAAGAAGAAGAAGAAGGAGGAGGAGGAAGAGGAAGAGGAGGAGGTGGTTAACCTGGTTTTCCTGGCTCAGCTATTAAATTTTAACCCCTGCTGACTAAGCCACCAGGAAACAAGTGATTCCATTCTCGTGATCATCCAAATTAGACGTGCCCTACAATCACATGGTATTCAAAGACTAATGAGCTGACACTAAGTATTTTCTCTGTGCCAGGTGCTGCTCTCAGTGCTTTAAAGGTATTAACTTATTTATGCCTCACAACAATCCTTTGAATTAAGTACTATTATTATCTGTATTTTATACCCAAGCCAACTGAAGTTCCCCCCATCGAGCAATAGAAGAGACAAAATTACAAAACCCAGCACGTTGGCTCTAGAGTCCATGTCTTTTCCCATCAGGCAATTCTGACATTCAAGTTCCCTGACTTCAGAATTTTACATTTAAAAATATAAACGTTGGCTGGGCACAGTGGCTCACATCTGTAATCCAAGTACTTTGGGAGGCCAAGGCGAGTGGATTGCTCGAGCTCAGGAGTTTGAGATCAGCCTGGGCTACAAGGTCAAACCCCGTCTCTACAAAAAAAAAAAAAAAAAAATCCAAAAATTAACTGGACATGGTGGTATGTGCCTTAGTCCCAGATACTTGGGAGACTGAGGTGGAAGGATCACTTGAGCCTGGGAGGTAGAAGCTCCAGTGAGCAAAGATCACTGGGACTCCAGCCTGGGCGACAGAGGGAGACCCTGTCTCAAAAAAATATAGATAGATACAGATAAATGGCATGAGCTTTACAATATGTCCATGGTGAGCAGTCAACATGCAGATGTAACTGACAATCTGACAATTTTAGGCAAAAAGGAATTGGCCCCAAATTGTCTTTAGTGATATAAAACAGTGTCTTGAAACAAGCCATATGTGTATACCCAGGAAGCACCATATTAATGCCATTAGAAGAAAATATAAATACTTCATTAATTACATACAAATAATAATGTAAAATATTTTGATAAGTTTGGCTAATTGTCTTGGTAAGAAACGGAAAGCCCACCCACTCTTACGATGGTAAATTCTTATTAGGAATTCAGTTTCATAATTTCATTTAAGAAAACATAGAATTGGGCTGGGCATGGTAGCTCACACTTGTAATCCCAGCACTTTGGGAGACTGAGGTGGGCGGATCATCTGAGGTCAGGAGTTCAAGACCACCCTGGCCAACATGGTGAAACCCTGTTTCTACTAAAAATAAATAATTAGCAGGGTGTGGTGGTGCACACCTGTAATCCTAGCTACTCGGGAGGCTGAGGCACAAGAATGCTTTCAACCCAGGAGGCAGAGGTTGCAGTGAGCTGAGATTGCGATACTGCACTCCAGCCTGGGCAACAGAGCAAGACTCTCAAAAAAAAGAAAAAAGAAAACATAGAATTGGTTGCCTGTGGTATACTCAGAAAGTAAAGTAACACTGGAAATATTCTGGATGAAAACACGCAGAACTACATGTCACTGGAAGATGGATTTCTGCTTGCTGCATGCTCTACGATAGACATGCTTGAGGCAAACATACAAGTAGGATGACATCATGTCTAAAAAATGAAACTATTAGCAGTTTTCTTCAAGCACATGGGGAAAATGAAAGGTGAAATTAACCATACCAGGCGGTTTTCTTTTCCTTTGGTATCCAAGCAAAAGCTGATCAATTCTTTCTCTATTGTGTCCAGTGAAAAGTTAACTCCTCTGTCTATCAATGACTTGTAGAATCGGTTCAAGAATTCTTTACATACTGGAAGGAACAAATAAATATGTCTGCATGCACAACTTAACCACTACCACACCTATGCATATGACCCACTAACCACATTAAAAAGTCCATATGGGGCCGGGCATGGTGGCTCATGCCTGTAATCCCAGCACTTTGAGAGGCTGAGGTGGGCAGATCACAAGGTCAGGAGATCGAGACCATCCCAGCCAACATGGTGAAACCCCATCCCTACTAAAATACAAAAAAATTAGCCAGGAATGGTGGCACGCGCCTGTAGTCCCAGCTACTCAGGAGGCTGAGGCAGGAGAATCACTTGAACCCAGGAGGCAGAGGTTGCAGTGAGCCGAGATCCAGCCTGGCAACAGAGCAAGACTCCGTCTCACAGAAAAAAAAAAAAAAAAGGTCCATATGAGTCAATGCTTCATAACAGTGGATTCCAAGGCTAGGTAAGAATGATTTGGGGGCCACGCATGGTGGCTCACACCTGTAATCCCAGCACTTTGGGAGGCAGAAGCAGAAAGATCACTTGAGCCCAGGAGTTTGAAGTCAGTCTGGACAACATAGTGAGACCCTCTCTCTACTACAAAAAAAAAAAAAATATATATATATATATATATATGCCAGGCATGGTGGTGCATGCCTGTAGTCTGAGCTACTCAAGAGGCTGAGGTGGGAGGGTCACTTAAGCCTGGTAGATGGAGGCTGCAGTGAGCTATGATCAAGTCACTGCACTTGCGCCATTGCACTTCAGCCTGGGTGACAGGGCGAGACCCTGCCTCAAGAAAATAAAAAATATAAATAAAAAGAATGATTTCAGGCCTGTTGCTATTAGTTTAGTATTGGGCCGAAATGCAGTGGACACGTATCAGTTTATTAAATCAATCAATCATTGGAACCAAGTTCTACCTAAAATAATAACTTTTCCACAAAATTTGGCTAACCCTAAAAGAAAATATACCCATCTATAGGCTATCATTTTGGGACAGCATAATTGTAAGTACAGAGAAAAACCTGAATAAGAATCTTGAATGAAGCCCCTTGGTGATCTGCGTAAGTCTTTATTTCCATCGTTATGAGCCTAAAGTGAAACCAGGCTGGGCACGGTGGATCACGCCTGTAATCCCAACACTTTGGGAGGCCAAGGCAAGAGGATCTCTTGAGGCTAGGAGTTTGAGACCAGCCTGGGCAACACAGTGAGACTCTGTCTCTGCACAGGCTGTGGTCCCAGCTACTGAGGAGGCTAAAATGGGAGGCTTGTTAGGTCATTTCTTCTAGTTCCTTATTTCTTGAAGATATTTTCAAGCTTGTTTTTTATATCTTTAAACACACTAAACATAATTATTTTATGATCTGTGTCTGAAAATTTCAGTATCTGAAGTCTTCAGAGTTTTTTTTTTTTTAAGACGAAGTCTCACTCTGTCACCCAGGCTGAAGTGCAATGGCGCAATCTCTACTCTGCAACCTCTGCCTCCCTGGCTCAAGTGATTCTCCTGCCTCAGCCCCTTGAGTAGCTGGGATTACAGGCACCTGCCACCATGACCGGCTAATTTTTATATTTTCAGTAGATACAAGGTTTCACCATGTTGGCCAGGTTGGTCTCAAACTCCTGACCCCAAGTGATCTGCCCGTCTCGGCCTCCCAAAGTGCTGGGATTATAGGCGTGAGCCACCGCATCAGGCCCAGAGTACGTTTCTATTTGTTGTTTCTATAGGTTCTTGTTCCTGGTGCCTTGTTTCTTTGTGTGCTTGC
This sequence comes from Chlorocebus sabaeus, assembly GCF_047675955.1. Taxonomy (NCBI): domain Eukaryota; kingdom Metazoa; phylum Chordata; class Mammalia; order Primates; family Cercopithecidae; genus Chlorocebus; species Chlorocebus sabaeus. The sequence continues at coordinate 14,985,746 of NC_132912.1, forward strand.
TTATTTTGCACCACACGATACTTATACCCCTCAAATCTTATTTGTGAAGATTGTTTGAAGCCTGAGATGAATGAGCATTATTTCCAGTAAGGATTTGTGTTTGTATTTCTCAGGGCCTAAGGGCAACTAGTCAGGTGCTGCTTTAAACAAAATATATAGCTTGAAGTTTTGGGGCCCCTGATGTGAATTTTGGCTGCAAACACAAGTGAGGGATGTTTTGTTGTTATCATCTCTCAGAGATCTATATTTTTTCTTTTTTCTACTTTGCTCAGTGTCAAGGTAAATTTCCTTATAGTCCTCTATGGGTAGGGATGGGTTAGGTTTATGTTCTATGTTTCTTTAAACATAAAACAACCTAACTTCTATGCCTGATTATTCCAATACCTGAAGTCATTGCAGGGGTGTGTTTCTTCTGTTTTTTGTCCCAGTTGGCTATCACTTATTGTGCCCTTCTTCCCTAGGGGTTCGAGCCTTTTCTAAGTGACAGCTGTATTTCTTAGAACTTTAACTGTATGAATTCTCTAAGGACTAGGTTGAATGTGGGTTCCTGTAAGTAAGACTCACATTTGCTGGCTGGGCACAATGGCTTATGCCTGTAATCCCAGCACTTTGGGAGGCTGAGCCAAGTGGATCACCTGAGGTCAGGAGTTTGAGACCAGCCTGGCCAACATGGTGAAACCTGTCTCTACTAAAAATACAAAAATTAGCCAGGAGTGGTGGCGGGCACCTGTAATCCCAGCTACCTGGAAGGCTGAGGCAGGAGAAATGCTTGAACCCAGGAGGCGGAGGTTGCAGTGAGCCGAGATCATACCATTGCATTCCAGTCTGGGCGACAAGAGTGAAACTCCGTCTCAAAAAATAAAAACAAAACCAAGACTCACATTTGCTGATGCCTGAGGGTATGATCTACTTAAAATCACTTTCAACTAAATAATCAGTTCAAGATGTTTCAGATCATCCTAGCAGTGTGAATGGGGCCTTCAGCCCCTACCTATGGGCACCAGCTTCTAATTATGAGTTACCAAGAAACAGTTTTGTTTTTCCTTTTACTCAGTAAAAAAGTTCAAGCTAAACTATTTCTTTTAGTCTCTAAAGATGGAAATAGGTTGTAGTTATTTTCAGTTCACCCTTTATAACGAAGGGCTAGTTCTTCGGGCCCTGAATTCATTGGGAGAGGATCTGCTCTCACACTCCTAACTTGGAAATGCCTGGGACTTGTGTTCATTTAGCCAAAACCATGAAAACTTTAGTTCAGATCACCTGGCTAACAAATGATCCAAGGTAAAGCCAGCTTCAGTGCCCCCTTCAACCCACTGGACTCCCACTTCCACTCTGTAGTTGGCTTCTGGGTATGCCTTCCCAACTCATACTTTACAATATTTTCACATTTTTTATTTTCAGTTGTTTCTAGATGACTGGCCAATCATGTCATCTTTTAGAGCTTAAAGTCGTGTGTGTGTGTGTGTGTGTGTGTGTATTTTTTTTTTTTTTAATTTATTATTTATTTATTTATTTTTTTTTTTTTCCAAGACGGAGTTTTGCTCTGTTGCCTAGGCTAGAGTGCAGTGGTGCGATCTCAGCTCACTCAGCTCACTGCAACCTCCACCTTCTGGGATTCAAGCAATTCTCCTGCCTCAGCCTCCTGAGTAGCTGGAACTACCGGCATGTGCCACCATACTGGCTCATTTTTTGTATTTTTAGTAGAGACGGGGTTTCACCATGTTAGCCAGGATGGTCTCGATCTCCTCACCTCGTGATCTGCCCACCTTGGCCTCCCCAAGTGCTGGGACTACAGGCATGAGCCACTGTGCCCAGCCCATATATTTTTATTTCTAATGTTATCAACATGAACAGAATACTAAATATAATAGCCAGTCATTTATGTTTTTAACAAATATTAAGCGACTAGTAAGTGCAAAACAGTGTTCTAGGTTCCTGAGATTCAGTAATGAAGAAAACAAAGTCCTTGCCCTTGAGCGTTACATCTGATAGAAGAAATAAAGGTATAGGTAGCAAAGAAGAAACATAAACATGGTAAGGAGGATGGAGGGTGACAAAGTAATAGTATGATTCTTAATGGGTTGGTTAGGAAAGGTCTCTTAGGTAAAGTCATATTCAAGCAGACACCTGAAGGAAGGGGAAGAACAATTTCAGTGGATGACTTGAGAAAGAACTCCACAGGCAGAAGGGACAGCAAGTACCAAGGCTCAGATGCAGGAGTGTCCTTGGTGGCTTCAAGGAACAGCCAGAAGGCCAGTGTGGCTAAAGTAGAGGGAGGAAGAGGGAGGTGTGTAGCAAATGAGATCAAATAGGCAGCAGCATGCTGGGGCATCCAGGGTCTTTCAAGCATGGTAAGGTCTCTGGATGTCACTCTGAGAAGGGAAGCCGTTTAAGGTTGGAAGCCATTTAAGGTTTTGAGTAGAGAAGAGCTATGGTCTGACATGATTCATAAAGGACGTCTCTGAAGGCTGTCTGAAGAAAGGATTACAAGGAAGCAGAAAAGAAAGCAGGGAGACCAGCTGACCAGTTTACAGGTTCTCAAAATAGCTGCATCTCTTAGACCAGGGTAATAGCTATAGCGGTCAGGAAAAGTGGTGACACTCTGGACCTATCTTGAAGGAAGAGCCAAAATAATTCACTAATGAACCAGATGTAACATGTCAGAGTTGGAGGGAGAGAGAGAGAGAGTAATCAAAGATAATCCCAATAATTTTGGCCAAGAAATTGGAACCATGGAGTTGCCATCCGCTGAAATGAGGAAGACTACAGGAGAAGCAAGTTTATGGTGCCAAACAGGAATCTAATCTTTTTTTTTTTTTTTTTTTTGAGACAGAATCTTGCTCTGTCGCCCAGGCTGGAGTGCAGTGGCATGATCTTGGCTCACTGCAAGCTCCAACTCCCGGACTGAAGTGATTCTTGTGCCTCAGCCTCCTGAGTAGCTGGGATTACAGGTGCGTGTCACCACACCTAGCTAATTTTTCTATTTTTAGTAGAGATGGGGTTTCGTTATGTTGGCCAGGTTGGTCTCTAACTCCTAACCTTAGGTGATCTGCCTGCCTCAGTCTTCCAAAGTGCTGGATTACAGGTGTGAACCACCACGCCTGGCCAGAATCCAGTCTTGACATATGAAGTTCAAGATGCTTCTAGACATCTGTGATAGTTAATTTTATGTAGCAATGATGAAATTAACACTTAAATTGATGAACTTTGAGTAAGGCAGATTGGCCTCCATAATGCGGGTGAGCCTTACCCAACTAGTTGAGGGCCTGAATAGAACGAAATAGACCAGCCTCCCTGACAGAGAGGGAATTCTCCAGCACACTCCCTTTAGACTTCATTCATACCACAGGCTCTCCTGGGTCTCCAGCCTGCTTGCCCACACTGCAGATTTTGGACTTCTCAGCCTTCATAATCTTGTGAGTCAATTCCTTATAATAAATCCCTTTTTTATATAGATAAATATTATAGATATTAAGAAGATACATAGATGTAGATTATGTGTTCTGTTTGGTCCTATTGGTTTTATTTCTCTGGAGAACCTTAACTAATATAACATCCAACTGGAAACAGTGAGAAGGCAGCTAGATATAGAAATTTGAAGATCAGGTATAAGATCTAGGATAAATATATATATCTGGAAGCCATCAACATTTAAATGGCATTTTTAAGATAAGAACACAAAGTAAGGAGAGACGGAAAAGAGACACAGTCCTGGGTCTCAGCCTCGTGAAATCCCAATGTTTAGCAATTGAGAAGATGGAAAACAACCAGAAAAAGACTGAAAGGAGCAGGCAGTGAAGTAGGCTAAGAACAAAGCGTGAGTGTTATTCCAAAAGGCAAGTGAGCACAGTGTTAAAAGGAATGTGTAATGGGTCTGCTGTGTTAAATGTGAAAAATGAGATCCCTCTCAACATGTATTTTGCTGAGTTTAATTAGCAAATATATCCAGTATGCAAAGAAGAAACCCGCTGTAATGATCAATGCTACAAGTCACCAGAAACTGTCATTAGGCCAGGCACGGGGGTTCACGCTTGTAATCCCAGCACTTTAGGAGGTCAAGGCTGGCTGATCACTTGAGCTCAGGGGTTCAAAACCAGCCTGGGCAATATAGTGAAACCTCATCTCTATTAAAAATATAAAAAATTAGCTAGGCGTAGTGGTAAGCACCTGTAGTCCAGCTACTCAGGAGGCTGAGGAGGGAGGATCACTTGAGCCCGGGAGACAGAGGTTGCAGTGAGCTGAGACTATGCCACTGTACTCCAACCCGGGCGACAGAGTTAGACTCTGTCTCAAAAAAAAAAAAAAAAGAAAAGAAAAAGAAAAAGAAACTATCATCAAAGTCTCCTAGTAACCTCTAATTCTTGTCTCATATAAAAGAAACCCCCAGTATTCCAGTGCCTCATCGTTCTTAAGTATTTCCCACAGTATACCTTCATATGATTTCTATACCTCAACTATCACTCTGCCAATGTATCATCTAGCTGATGAAAGTTAGGAATACTAACTTGTCCTTTTCAAGATGTACATTTGACTTAATAAAAGATACCCAAAATTTTATCATAGCATATATGCACACATTTCTTCAACAAACTGAGCGCCTACCATACACCATGCAGTATGGTAGCTGCTAGAAATGATGTGGTGAGAGACCAAAACAATATGAGAAGTGTGTTAGATACTGTGGGGAAACAAAAGAGCAGCACCTGGAGGAAACTGGGAAACTGCTGAGTACTAAATAAGGACTTATTTAGTATTAGTACTAAATAAGGAAATAATATGATAGCCCTGCCAGGGGACTAGACGGGAGGGAGACAGGTAGCAGGTAGAATGCTGTTTTGACAATACGGAGGGGAAAACTGGTGAAGGTCTGCAAGGAAGTCCTGGACTTGGGTAAGGAGAAAGGAGCAGGGCCAGTCAGGAGGTACAATCAATGATGCAGTGATTGGTTTGCTGTAAGGGATAAGGGAGAAAGAGAAGTCTAGAATCTAAGTTAGTTGACCAGGTAGTTGGCCCATGCTGTCACCATGAGCATGACAGTAACAGGTTTAGTGGAGTGAGAAGGGAAGGAGATGATGACTTTGTTTTTTTGACTGTGTGAATGTTGAGGTATACCATATCTAAGAGGGCATGTTCACTAGTCAATTGGATGCAAGGTCTGGGACTCTAGAAAGGTCAGTGGATATAAGCTTAGAGATTTATTAGACTGGAAGTAGGTTGGTTTGGGTTGCCAAAAAGAGTGTGTAGACTGAGAAGAGAGAAGAGCAGAGGGCAGAACCCTGGAAAATTCTAAGCCATGGCTAGAGGATCAGAAGCCCACAAAGACACACTGGACAAGTGGGCATAGAGACATGGAGGAAAAAAGCAGTATCGTGACCACGAAGAGAAGACAGTTTCTGAAAGGGAAAGATGTCAGTTGTGTCACACGCCACAAAGAAGTCAAGGTAAGAAAGGAAACTCATTTTCTGGACTTACATGAAGAGAACAACCTTGCCACAAATGCCCTAACAAATTAGTAACTTCTTAAGTTTTCTAGGATGTCTTTATTGCTAAAATAACCTCAGATAGCCATAATTCTTTTATTTACGTTGTGGTTTTATGTTTATTAAAGATAGTTCTATAAGTGAATCTATAATTATTTTAAAATAAAAAGTTGTTTAAAATAGTCCCATAATATAATCCTTTAAAAGAGACTTGGAAATATTTACGTTTTTCCAGTAAACCTCACATTAGCTAACGTAGGATTCACAAACTTGAATATCTACAGGGGCCAGGCAAGGAAAGAGAAGAGTTAAGCAATTTGAATCGGGGGCGGAGTGGGGGTGGCAAACAACTCAAAACCCATATCCTTTCTAAAAAGAGCAGCCAATAGCCAATTCTACTATATTGCCATAAGGGCCAATCTTGCCAGGTCATCTGGTTGAGAAAAGCCAGAAATATGAATTTTTACATAAAATTTCCCAATTTTAAAATGTACCCAGTGAATTTAATTTTTTTCAAAATATTTTGTAAATGTAACAAAATATATCAATACGTCTGAGACGGCTCATGAACCATTTAGTTTTTTTACCTTCGCTCTAGAGTATATATAATATGGCATTTTAATCTTATACATTGAGAAGAAATTAAATTGTAAATAAGAAAGGAGGCTGAGGAGGGAAGATCACTCATAAGCAGTAATACAGTTGGATGCAGAATCTAGTTCTTTTAGTCACCAAACTGTTATGTCTTTCCTCTGCGATTATACAGCTTCTTTACCTAACAAATGAAACATATACACAGGTTAGTCAGACATGCAAGTTAATAATCACAGCATGCTGTAATAAATTTAGGACAGACAGCATAAGCTTTCCACTTAATTAATCCAGATGCTGTCTCTATTGAAATGTTTGTAAGTGGGAGCTCCAGATGAGTCATCAAATCAACTGTCTTTGCCTCAAAAATTCTGCTTTAAAAGTATAGAACACAATTATAGCACGGTTTTGAGCAAAATTATAACTTAGCTAAATAAATATCTTTATATCAAATAACAACATCATGTAGATATTTTAAATTTCTGGAGAAAAGTTTAATTATTGCAGAGCTGATAGAAAGCTGGGCTCCAATTATTAAGACTTTAAGGACTGGCCGCTGTGGCTCACGCCTGTAATCCCAGCACTTTGGGAGGCTGAGACAGGCCAAACACCTGAGGCCAGGAGTTCAAGACCAGTCTGGCCAACATGGTGAAACTCCATCTCTATGAAAAATATAAGAATTAGTTGGGCGTAGTGGTGGTGCCTGTAGTACCAGCTACTGGGGAGGCTGAGGCAGGAGAATCGCTGGAACCTGATGGTGGAGGCTGCAGTGAGCCAAGGTTGTGCCACTGTACTCCAGCCTGGGCGACACAGCGAGGCTCTGTCTCAAACAAAAACAAAAAAAAAACAAAAACATAACTTTAGTACGACTATATCCATCCATTCACTCAACATATATGATGAACCTACAATTTCCTGTTCTCTAGGGATATATTTTCCAGCTCAGGGCATATACATTTAAACTAATCATTTTCAGTAAAACATGGAGTGAGCGCTACAGGAGTACAGAAGGAAGGGGCTAGCATAGCCACTTAACTTCTTTGCCTTTGCTAACAGATCTCTAAAGTGAAGTATGCTGATTTTGCAAAAATCAAAGTCTCAGAGCTAGGGGACTTGGTGGGACACAGACCCATGTATTGTGACTGCAAGTTCACAGCTGAGATACCGTGAACAAAAAGGAATCACTCTTTCGTATTCCTCTGTTTCCCAAGGAGTCAGTGTACTCCTTTGCAAAGCAACTTCACCTGTAGAGTCCTAACAAATATTAGCTGTGTTTTCTGATTTAAGCCACTCAACTCAATGCCATGTTTTGTTTTCCTTTTGGGAGTCACCAACTACCTTGGACTTGAAAGACGTCTTCTGTGCAAGGGGAAGCAAATCTTGCTGGCTGGAAGCAGCAGAATCAATCTGGCGCCAGGATCATCTGAATCTAGCAGTCTTTGCACAAACTCTAATCCAAATACAAACCCAGCAGCTTTTACTGCTGAAGTTTAATATTCACAGCAAAACCGCAACGTGACCTCACGTTGCCACTGGGCCCGGCTTGAGCTTTTGCTCATGCTGGGTTTGGGCGATCTAAAACGAGGGATTGGGGGAAATGTTATTTATAGCCAGGGCCAGGAGAAGCCAAAGCCGATAGCGATTGCACTCCAGCGCGGGGCCGCCGCCATGCAAACAGGTCGCACACCGCTCACCTTCACAGTCTGCCCCCGGTCGCCCCCCAGCCTCCTGGCCCTGCGCCAGGACTGGGTGAGAGACCCAAAGCCCGGCGCAAAAGGCCACCACGGCAACTGGGCTCGCGCACCACATGCTGGGCCAGCAGCTTCAATCGCCTCCGCCACCCGCACCCACCGCCCACTGAGGTGCCGAAGCCAGCTGAGTAGAGTGCGAGGTTGGAAAGAATCTGCCGGTAGTTGCCAGGACAAATGACGCATCTGAACTGAGAGTTTCCATTGGCTCTCACGGAAGGGACAGGAAGGGGGCGGAGCGTAGAAGCCTTTTCCCGTCCCTCCCTGGTTGCGCGTGCGCACTATGCAGTTCCGCAGAGCGCAGAGACACGCGCTGAAGCTACTCGCGTACTGCGCGTGAAGAAAGGCAGAACCTTCACGCTGATTGGCGGCGACGCGGGAGGCTGTCGCAGCGGACCGGAAGCAGGGGGCGGGCGGGAACGTGAAGCACCGCGGTGCCTGATGGGGCCGTTGGGCGGCTAGTAGCTGTTGCTGTTGGGGGACCCCTTCATTCCTACCGCCGCCGTCCCTGCTGCCTCATGGCGGCCATCGGAGTTCACCTGGGCTGCACCTCAGCCTGTGTGGCCGTCTATAAGGTGAGGGGCTGTGGAGCTGGGCTAGGGCTTCATGACGGCCACCCGGTTCTCTGGCGCGGGCTCATCCACAGGCTTGAGAGCGGCGTGTCGCCGGCCTAGGGATGTCGTCGAGTGGCGTTGCTGCGAGGACACTCCGGGGCGAAGGGCCGGGCGGGCCAGGCCTAGCTCCTGGCGACTCTTTCAGAAAGTTATCTGCTCCGCGGCGGAAGCTCGCGGCGACTTAGACGCGCAGGGTTCCAGGGGCGTCATGGCGGCGGGATGCCCAGAGGGGTCCCGGGGACAACGGAGCTGCAGGGTGCCCGGGGGGTCTCGGAGAGGGCGGGGCCGCTGGGTGTCCGGGGATGGGTCCCGGGGACGTCCTGGCATCTGAATGCCGGAAGGGTCTCGCTGACGTCAGGGCCTCAGGATTCCCTTGGGTGGGAGGTTCTCGGAAAGTGGCCGCGAGGTACTTGGAGGCGGTGGTCTTTGGGACAGCAGGGCCGCAGGACGCGCTGAGCTGGGCCCGAACGTCTAGGTCCCGGAGGGGCGGGGAGGCTGCTGTCGAGTTGGAGCTGATGGTCCTGCAACGCTGCCTGGCTGTGAAGCCAGTTGATTGTGCGTGCTCTACAGAGGTGGCCTTTCTGGAAGTGACAGCTTGACAGGACTTGTGGCCTTTCTCTCCTCAGTGGGGAGGCAGAAGGAACGATAATCATGAACTCCGTTGCCACTAGTTCCGCGTTTAAATGTCAAATGACTTGTTAGGAAAAGCCAAAGGGAATAATGCTACTTCATTTGTAGAAATAGGAAGAAAGGGGCCCAGCGCGGTGGCTTACGCCTGTAATTCCAGCACTTTGGGAAGCCGAAGCAGGCGGATCATGTGAGGTCAGGAGTTCGAGACCAGCCTGGCCAACATGGTGAAACCCCGCCTCTACTAAAAATACAAAAAAATTATCCGGGCTCGCCTGTAATCCCTGCTGCTCAGAAGGCTGAGGCATGAGAATCGCTTGAACCGGGAAGGGGGAGATTGCAGTGAGCCGAGATCCGCCACTGTAGTGTACACTCCAGCCTGGGCCACAGAGCAAGACATCTCCAAAAAAAAAAAAAAAAGAAAAAGAAATGGAAATGGTAAGAAAGAAGTAGGAAAGGTAACGTAATAATAGGCTTCGTTTTGTGTGTAGAAAGGTTGTTACTATTTTTGATTCAATTGTTGACTTTGCAGAGCAGACTGAAAACATGAGGCAGTTGTTCATGGAGTTATAGGCCTTCTATGAAAACGAGGAAATGAAATGGTAATGAAATTTGCCAGTTTAAAATATTGAGAAAGCAGTTTTTCTTTCCACACAGATGGCAAAGTAACACTGGTGCACACATGTCTGAATACGCCTAATGAGACTATTTCGTGTTTTTTTCTCTAGGATGGCCGGGCTGGTGTGGTTGCAAATGATGCTGGTGACCGAGTTACTCCAGCTGTTGTTGCTTACTCAGAAAATGAAGAGGTACTAGTCCCCTCATTTTTGTACTTGTGAAATAATTTAAAATTACATGCATTGTAATATATATATATATATTTTTCAGATTGTTGGATTGGCAGCAAAACAAAGTAGAATAAGAAATATTTCAAATACAGTAATGAAAGTAAAGCAGATCCTGGGCAGAAGGTATGGAATCAAATGATACTTTTAAATATAGTAATAGAAACATGTTCATAAATTCTAAGCATAATGTGAAACTAGAAACAGCATAGTTTGTTTCTTCATTTTATGACTGAGTCATTAGAGAGTACCCCCAGTAGGCTGTGTCTTTTGATTATTAGTGTTGGATCTTCTCCAGTATGGGATTCACTCAGATGTTAGTTTCTTGCTGACAGGTCTGTTAGTATTGATAAATGCTAACATTCATTTAATTTTGGTAATTTGTGTCAGAGGTGGTAATTTGGATTGTTCACATTTTTAGATTTTTTTTTAACTGAGAGGATTTCAAAGATTTTGTGGGAATTTGAAGACTTCTCGATAATGTGGTTGAATTTTGCTGAATCTATTACAATTGTTCATAATCGATGTAGACACTATTGATTTTCTTCCTCATGATCTTTTGTGACACTTTCTGGGAACTAACTTTTCCATTGGACTTACAAATTTAATCATTAGAGTAACAGCTAAATTAACATCTTATGTAAGAATCAGATTAATCATCTGTTGTAACTTTAATTAGAAGATTAAAAGAGGCTTGCTTCCCCAGACTTCTGTCTCCTGAAATTATAGATTGCTGTAATAATTAGGGGTTTTCATTTTCACTACTGTAGTAATACTTGATAGAGTGTTTTTAAATTTTCAAAGTGCTTTCACATCTATTATTTTATTTAATCCTCTCAACATCCTTGTAAAATTGTCAAGGCAAATACTATCATTCCCTATTTATAGATGAGAAAATCAAGGTACAAAGAAATTTTTATCTTAGGTTAGGGGGTAAACTGGATAAGACTGCAGATCAGGTCTCCTCACCCTCTGCCCCAGGTTCTTTTCTTTCAACTTTGTTTAGTGAGAATGTAAGTAAAAATGTCCTTGTGTTGATTTAGAATTTGGATATTATAGATTAAATTTATACAGGTATCTCTTACCTGTTTATCTTATTTTGTATCTCTTACCTGTGTTCAATTAAATTGAACTTGATATTAATCTTTTTCCTTAGGATATTTATGCACTAAGCCAAAAACTATAGTTGTTTGGAGATAATTCAATATTTGGTGACAATAAACATATCCCCATATCCTTTTACCTGTTGACAAAGTACTGAGCATATTAAATATAAGTTGGTGTCAAATATTTTCAAATCATAAAGTGTAGAAAAAAGAATTGTAGATGGGTCTTGAAGCCTGAATCACTGAGCAGCCAACAATATATTTGTTTGTTTTTTTAAATTAAACTTTTTATTTAGAGAGAATTGAAGTTTCCTATGCTGCTGTGTAAGAAATAATACAGAAATGTCAAGCACATGACTGGATTCACCACCTCTCCCCTTGGTTACATCTTGCAAAACTATAGTACAGTGTCACAACCAAGATGCTCACATTGATACAGTCCAGATACAGTATATTTCCATAGATCTCTGCTCTGGTAGCCAACAATATGTTACCGTTTGTTTTATGCTGCTGTTTGGGGGCAGATGGTTACGGTAATTATGTGGCTTTCTTCTGCCATATTGTACAAAACTTTGTATTAGCAGAGCAACTTAAACTCACTTTTCTGGCCCATAGTGACAGTCTGATGGGTAACACAGAGCCACAGTGTGCTATGATTAGTGAAGACTGAGCATCTTTCAGATTGCTATACCATGGTCATGCTTGGACTCTAGAGTTAGCTGCCTCGTGGTCCAGGTGATTTTCCCTCCCAGCCCATCTGCTCACCAGACAAGGGTGATTTTTACAGATCCATTGTTGTACCAACTCTCAGCCACGAAAGCATTTGGCCCTTTTGTTACCAAGCCATTAGGTCCTTGGTGCAGTGTCTACCCTGGGTGAACTCCCGAAGTTGGGCTGTCTCAGTCTTGGCCTCATGCCTGTTTATGACCTACTAACAGGTAGCATCACTTAACTTGCTGCCAAAATTATCCTTACACCCTTCCTGTAACTCTCATTCCCCTGTGGCCTTCCAGCCAGAAATGCGGTCCTTGGACCTGGCTTCTCAGCAATTATCCCTGAGAGGGAAGATCCTGGAGATATCCTGAGAGCACACAGAGCTTCCCCACACCTTCAGACTTGCACCTTGCTGTCCAGAAGCTGCCCAGCCCTCCTTTCCAACCCACAATGGCCAGTGCCAATAGCAGTGCGGGCATCCGGTGGTCCAGACAGGAGACACGAACTCTTCTCTCCATACTAGGCGAGGCAGAGTATATTCAGCGCCTCCAGACTGTGCATCACAATGCAGATGTCTATCAGGCTGTGTCTAAGCGAATGCAGCAGGAGGGCTTCCGCCGCACCGAACGTCAGTGCCGTTCCAAGTTTAAAGTTCTGAAGGCATTATATTTAAAGGCCTATGTTGCCCATGCCACAAGTATGGGTGAGCCACCACACTGTCCATTTTATGATACGTTGGATCAGCTTCTCCGAAATCAGATAGTGACTGACCCAGACAACTTAATGGAGGATGCTGCTTGGGCCAAGCACTGTGATCAGAATTTAGTGGCCTCTGACGCCCCAGGGGAAGAGGGAACCGGCATTCTAAAATCAAAAAGGACTCAGGCAGCTGATCATCAGCCTATGTTGAAAACAGTTAAGGAATCAGATGAGGATTGTCAGCTAAGAATCAGTGACCGGATACAAGAAACCAGTGACCTCGAGGACTCCTGGGATGAATCCTCGGGTGCAGGTAACTCCTAAGCATGTGAAGGATTCGGGTCCCAGAGTCACATGGCTCTAAACAGCTGTGTCTGTTTGGATAGTGTCCTCTTCAGCATAGTTCCTGTTTCTGCCTCATTCTGCCCCATGTACCTTTTTAAAAACCTAATAGTAAGCTAAAGGGTTCCAGGTTTTCAAAAGCTATGCCCATGGCAACATAAGGTATTAGAACTCTTTAAACCTAGAAGAAGTGCTCTCTAGAACCAAACTAGTTCTGGCATTATTAATAATGGGTAGTTAGGAATGTGTAGGTCTAGAGTGGGTTGGATAGCTATGTACAAAGGGGTTCAGGAAGGCAAGGGAGAAGTTTTAGAGGTGAAATTAAACAGGTCACAATGTCCAGATTAAAGAAATGGATTCTTCCCAGTCCCTGGTGGAAAGAGGCTTTCCAGGAACAACCATAGGTTTATAATTTGTCTCAGCTCTGCTGCTGGCTCCAAGCATTCCCTTAGCAGGAATGTTCTCTTTGCAACATTGTTGCTTTGTTTTTCAGGGTGCTCTCAAGGGACCCCCAGCTACAGCAGCTCCCACAGCCTTTACAGAGGTGCAGTTGCTCCCTGTCAGAGCAGCCCCATGGCCAGACTGGGTGTGTCTGGGGAGCCCAGCCCCTGCACCAGCACCAGCCGCAGCACTCCTGGGGTAGCCTCCACACCGCAGACTCCAGTCTCCTCTTCGAGAGCTGGTTTTGTTTCTGGTGGGGATAGGCCCTTGACCAGTGAGCCCCCTCCAAGGTGGGCAAGGCGAAGAAGGCGGTCAGTGGCCAGGACTATTGCAGCCGAGTTGGCAGAAAACAGGCGATTGGCACGAGAACTCTCAAAGCGGGAGGAAGAAAAACTGGACAGGCTGATTGCTATTGGTGAGGAGGCCAGTGCTCAGCAAGACACTGCCAATGAGCTCCGCAGGGATGCTGTCATCGCAGTCAGACGTTTGGCAACAGCAGTGGAAGAGGCAACTGGTGCTTTTCAGCTAGGTCTTGAAAAATTGCTTCAGAGGTTGATTTCGAATACCAAAAGCTAGGAACCAATTATAAAAGGCTCTGTTTCCTAAACTGGTAGAAGTCTATTTTCCAAACCTGCCTTCTAAATCCCTGGCTCCTTTTCTATGTCCTCAGAAAAAAACATGGATGAACCATGTATATCCAGAAAGTACAAATATAATTGCTAATTCATTTTCCCAAGATTCTCCACCAAATGGAAGACCTTTCAGAAATGCCAGGGGTGGCCTAATAGAAAACAATGGAGCCATGTTCTAGAGAGCTGGTTCATCGTAGCTTTGTCACAGATGTGAAGCAGTTTACTTTACCTCTCTCCAGCGGTTCCCTCATCTGTAAAATGGGGATCAATAATAACTCCTGCCCTGCCTACCTCACAGGGTTGTTGTGAGGATCACATGGTTCATAGATGTGAAAGAGTTTAAAAGTTTAAAAGCACTGTACACATTTAAGTTATTAATGCATATGGCCTTGGCTGAGGTAAGGCACATTAGTTTACAAGATACAGGAGTATGGATGTATACTGTGACTTCATTGCTTGAATCTTTCTTTTGCTGGTCTAACTTGACTGCTTCATGGAGTTTGAAATCTTAATTTTTAAATTCCTTGTGTGGCTCATTAGACTAGTATAAGCACAACCTGTATTTGTACCTTAATCTCTTGTTTCCACTACTGTGTCTCTGACATATCTACTAGTAAGCACTCTTGTCAAACTGTCTTTCTAGCCTTCATTTTACTGGTTCTTAGTCTCTTATCAATATAAGGAAATAAGTGCCAGGGAGCCACCATAGTGTGTTATGGTTTACATTGATAATCTTCAATATAAAATATTGGCCATTTTATAAAATATTAAATGTATGTAAATTCTTTGCATTTCATATTATTTGGGTCCCTTGATATGCCTAAATTACATCTTGAAGTTTCGGTTGCCATTAGAACATTGTGGAAACAATTCAGATATCAGTTTCCAATCTGCTTTTTAGCTGTTTTCATTCTTTTCTGTTATTTTTTTGTCTAGTATGTTATACAGGGCAAGCCCTAGAAAACTTTCCTTTTGAGGAGCTTTCCAAGATTCCTTTTTCTCAGATGTTGTAGACAGAAGTTTATGTAGTTAATGGCATCTGGTGGAAGAGAACAGCTTTGTTTCCCTTTTAACTTTGGGAACAGTAGAGGATGGTGTGGATAAAGATTGCCTGCAATAGATGACTCCTTTTAAGCACTAGCCCTGAACAGATGAGCCTCCTCCCAACCTCAGACACACACTTTGGGAGAGATGAAGGTGATAAGCCACACTTCCGATTTACTCTAGAAGGGAAGACATTAATCTCTGTCATTAAACTAACTTAAAGCTTTTAGTGGTTTACTTAGTACTTTTAGGAATACAAATAGGAATCTTTGGGATATAAAAAGTTTTCCCATAATCTAGAAGTTGGAAAAAAAGAAAAAACAAAGAGTGGGCATGTTGGGGGAGGTTTTATTTTCTATTTTGCAGCCTCAAGTGCTTAGCTGAATGCTGGAAATGCACATGGGTGGAGAAATGGTCAGAGTAGCAGTGGGAACGTACCCAGAACCATGAGTAGACAGCAAGCAAGCTGCTCTGCCAAGCCAGGGGTGGAGGTGTGAGGCAGCTGGTGTGGTAGAATATGCTGGAATCTAGTTAGAATTCCTGGATTCAAA
Source organism: Chlorocebus sabaeus (assembly GCF_047675955.1). Taxonomy (NCBI): domain Eukaryota; kingdom Metazoa; phylum Chordata; class Mammalia; order Primates; family Cercopithecidae; genus Chlorocebus; species Chlorocebus sabaeus. The sequence goes on from NC_132912.1 coordinate 15,001,180, forward strand.
TCCTGTCACAGTTTGTTTCATCAGACAAATCATTTGCCCTTTTCTATTATTACTATTTTTTATGTTTTTGAGACAGTCTCACTGTTTTGCCCAGGCTGGAGTGCAGTGGTGCAATCTTGGCTCACTGCAACCTCTGCCTCCCAGGTTCAAGCGATTCTCCTGCCTCAGCCTCCCAAGTAGCCGGGATTACAGGCGTGAGCCACTGTGCCCATCTAATTCATGCCTCAATTTCTTCATCTCCAGATTGAGGGATTTGTACTAGATTTTTTTTTTTCTAGTACCTTTCAGCTCTAAAAAATTTTGAAATAGCATAATAAAAGGCAAAAAGAAAATGAAATTTTAATTGTAATATTTTCTGTCACAGCAGCATATGTATATTTGAAATACTGGTAACAATTGTAAGGTAGCATTCTCTGGTATTAATATTTATTAATATGCTCATGAACTTCTAAGCACCACACCAGACATACAGACTCTTTGCTTTAAAAGAGCATATACTTAAGGCATTGAAATGGATACAGCTATATTCATTGTCTCAATTGTCTTAGGCTATTATATGGAAAGATATATGTCAATTATAGGTAGGTAGGTAGATTTTCTGAAAAAACAGAAGTACTTGACGGAGAGTTAGGCCTGTATTCTATAAATCTATTAATGGTAGCAAAGTGCATAAGACAGGGATTTCTTTGAGATGAAAGGAGTGCTGAGGAAGAGAAGTGGAATTGATATTTGGATGTAGTATTGTGAAATTCAATGGGTAAAGTAACCCTAATGTGGGAATAAAAGTCAAGGGAAAGGTTTTGAATAAGTACACAGGAAAAGAGGCTAAAATTATTAAGGGGAGGAAAACTGCAATACAGGGAGACAGTGTGTAAGGAAGCAAGCCAGGAATCTGCCTATGTGGTAGACCCAACCATTACTACCTGAACCCCCTTAGAAAAGCGTTTCCAGCATTCCATAACTCAGGTTCCTCATTTATAGAGTGGGAAACTCATAATTGTCCTACCTACCTCACAGGGGTGTTGTGAGGATCAAAGGAACAGATGAATGTAAGAGCACTTTCAGATGTGTAAGGCACTGTCATGTAACAAGTGGGGGAAAGACTCGAGCACATTAGTGCTGGTGTGTGCCAAGCCTGTGGGCTGTTGACCATAAGGGATATTTAAGAAGAAGGAGGAAGAGAAGATGGCATTGCTAATAAAGGTTGTGAGACACAACCATAGGATTAACTGCCTCCTCAAGTCCATCATGTAAATAAGGTGCTACGTATACCAACTTCCCACCACCTTTGTTTTTCTGTTCAGTAATCCTGGTGTGGACAAATAAAGTTTTCACTTGTATGTAGTTACGGATCAGTCCACTACTTTGTGATGATGTCTGTGGTTCTTTGTTGCCTCCATTCTTTGCTTTCTCCTCTGCTAAGTGTCTTGCCTGTCTGCGGCCCATGGAGCTATATGTGCTTTCTGTCTTCAGAGGACAGTGGCCCTCTTTATACGGCAGTTGAGAAATAATTTTCCATTTCTAAGAGTTCTGCAAATTCTGTAAAATATCTTTCCTGGCAAATTATCTTGTCTGGGTGGTAGACAGCCTACACATAACAGTATAAATTTTTCTGGTTGACTTAAATTCTAAAGAAAACAGAACTAGAAAGTGTCATGCTGAAATTCTAATATTGGTGCAGAACCCACCATGAGCACACTTTATCTTTTTTTCCTACTCCTACAGTGTTTGGCATATAGTTAATATTAAATACTGAGTTTAGGAAAAGGAAGAAGCAAAGAGTTTAATGGAAAGAATACTAAACTTTGTATTGAAGGTCTGGGTGCCAGCCAGTTATGCCATTAATTAGCTGTGTGACTTTGGGCAAGCTAGTTAGTTATCTCCTGTCCTATTGATATTTTAGGTGATAGAGAAGGAAGTATGAGGAACCTGAAAGTATTCCAGAGTCCAAAGCCAAATTAGTCCATTTTAAACCCCTTTTGTCTGCCTCTTAACAAGTTAAGGTCTCCAGATGCTCTGTAACCCTTCAGCAATTAGCCACTATTAATTTTCAACTTATCTTATTAAACAAATAGAAGTCACAGCTCCTTGGAAGAAGGGTTTAATGGAAGGATACTAGTCTATTTTATCTTAATTTCTAGATGACATTAAGCCAGAATCAGATTTCTATCCCTGCTCAAGGGACAGAAGTACTGTGATCATTTACAAGATGAGTGGGAGGCAGCCTGGTAAAGTATGAATAATAGTAGTCTGATAGAGAAGACCTGGGCTCATGTACTGACTCTGCCCCTTGTTATCTTATAAGTTATTGCCCCTCTCTGAAGCTCTTTTTCTCTAAAATAATACCTGCCAAGCCCACCCAATTAGGTGTCGTGAGGATAAATTGAGATAATGTACATGAAAACATTTTGTAGTCTGCATAAGTTGCTTAAATCTGTTTATATATGCATATCTATAGTACTCTGCACCTTTCTATAAACAACATTCATAGTTTGCTCAACCTTTTGGTTTCTGGAGTTGGTGTGTGTTCAGAAACCAAGCAACAAAAGATGGTCTTAGCTACTTTGGTTTGCCCTTAGTTTGCAACTTTCTCATCTCAGTGGTTAGGTCTTCAGAATCACAGGTGTGAAACTATGATATAAAATCATGGATATTATAAAAAGTCACCTCAAAATATATAGCATCTATTAATAGCAAGGCCAGAATACGAAAGCTATTTATTTTCAGATGCAAAGATCAGTACTTTAGTAGAATTACTATAACCCTTATAAATACTCCATTTCTATCTTCTGTAATATTTGAAGACTTAGTGTTAAGCAGCTTAATAACTTTGTTAATATTTTAATATTTGTTCAGTGATATTGAGAAATATAGTCTTCTTTAAACTTTATATATCTACAATACTTATTTTAATACTTAGCTATCTTTATCTTTCTTTATGGACAGCTCCAATGATCCGCAAGCTCAGAAATACATCACGGAAAGTAAATGTTTAGTGAGTATGGTTCTATTATTGCTTCCCTGTTACACGGAGTAATTACCAAGGTCATAACATGTAATGTTGATTTGAAACTTTGCATTTTTATTAAAATTTATTTAGCATAATTATACTTTATTTTATAGGTCATTGAAAAAAATGGGAAATTACGATTTGAAATAGATACTGGAGAAGAAACAAGATTTGTTAACCCAGAAGATGTTGTCAGACTGATATTTAGTAAAATGAAAGGTATTTAGCAAAAGATATCTAATAGTTACCTTTAATAATCTTTTGAAAGTTGACCTTAAAAAAGAAAAGTTAGAGGTATTTTTAGATCCTGGGAGAAACAGAGTGATTGAACGGATAAGTAAGGACATATAAACTGTAGACCTGGTTGGGGCACTAATTGACTATGTGCCCTTGATGACTTGCCTTCCCTGACTTTGATTTCCCTATAAGTCATATAAATGGATTAGGCCAAATAAGAGTTCAAAACCTATTTAGTGGCCAAGTAAGCTTGGTGAATAGTGGCACTTCAAGATTGACAGTATTCTGTGAATAATAATTTAGGCAGATTAAGTAGGTCTGCTTTTATTAGCAGTTCAGAGAAAGGCTCTGAGCCGAGTGGTATTCTGTCGAACAATTTGGGAAATTCTGGAATAGATTGTTTATAAGGCTCCCTTCAGCCCTGTAATGATGTTAAGAACTTGGGGGATGGAAGGCAGTCTTTAAATGTAGAGAACTAACATGACATTGTGTCTTCACACATATGCGTTAGGAGCTTATTCTCCATGGAGTCAGTCTAATTTAGAAGATGGTTGATACTGAAGCCTAAGAGCCAGGGTCTTTGGAAAGCTGATTCTGTGTCCAAAAGATATCACCAAAACCACCAGAAGTGCTGCATGATTTAAGAGCGCAGAGAAGAAAATTGACATGGGGGCAAGCAAGTGAATTGGGAAATATGTTTAGTGGGATCTTTGTCATAAATTAATAAACCTCAGAAAGTATCACTTGTCATTTTTTTCTGTCATCAGAATTTTATATTTTTTAATATGCAGAAACGGCACATTCTGTATTGGGCTCAGATGCAAATGATGTAGTTATTACTGTCCCATTTGATTTCGGAGAAAAGCAAAAAAATGCTCTTGGGTAAGTATATGGGGTTTATCTTACTGGCTTAATTAAAGGAAATACAAAATCACTATATAGTAAAAGCTAACATTATATTTGAAAGTACCTTAGGCAATAAAATTGTATTTGTAAATAGTAAGGTAATGATCATTAATATGTTTGTTTTTTTTTTTAATGAAATGCCAAGAGTCTGGGTGTGGTGGCTCAGGCCTGTAATCCCAACATTTTGGGAGACTGAGCGGGGGCAGACCACCTGAGGTCAGGAGTTCGATACCCACTTAGCCAACATGGCAAAACCCTGTCTCTATTAAAATACGAAAATTAGCTGGGCATGGTGGTGCCGCCTATAATCCCAGCTATTCGGGAGGCTGAAGCATAAGAATCGCCTGAACCCAGGAAGTAGAGGTTGTATTGAGCCAAAGTCGCGCCACTCCACTCCAGATTGGGTGACAGTGAGACTTCGTCTCAAAAAACAAAAAAACAAATGCCAAGAGAACATAAAATTAAATATGGTGTACCCTCAGCTGTTTTGATCAGAAACATTTTAAATTACCTGGTTAAATTGACATTTATGAATCTCTTTGACTAGTTTTCTGTAATTAAGGTTTATGTGGGAATTACATGTGCAGTTTTAGAAAACGTTTGTGATTATTTCTTCACCTTAGATCTTAATCTAAACAAAAAAGTTATAGTTTTTACAGGTCATTATGCAAATGTATTGGTATGCTTTTATGCCTTTGCTGTGCAGGATAGAGTTTCATACAAGGTTCTGGGCGTTGAAGTTGCCTCTGAGGCAGAGAATTGCCTTATTTATTTTTAAAAACTGAACACTAGATTAAAGAAATTGGAAAATTTTCAAGTGTTTTATAAATTTGTCTTTCTACAGTTTTTGCATAGGCATTTTTTCTTTCAATAAATATGTATTCATTACTGTTTAAGCCACACTGTATTGAAGGTTGAGTAAACAGAGATAAATAGGACATGGTTTCTGATGTCACAGAATTAACAAGATAATTATGATACAGTGTGGCAAGTACTTTGAATGGGGAAGTTCTGGATAGCATGAAGACAGGACACCTGTCCTAGACTCTGAGAGCCCCAAAAGACTCTCGTCTTTTGAACTTTTTTTTTTTACATGGACATTTTTGAGAGCTTTATTTCTCTTACTCAGTATATGTGCTTTTTCCTTGCTTTGTCAAGAATATGGGCTCTGAAGATTACAATTTTAAACAAAGTGATCTCTTATAGTCATTCATTTGTTTTCTATATTCTTGCTTCTAAAGATCATTATCCTTCATGTTCTACTTATGAAATCTTAGTAGCTTTTGTATTGAATCTTTAGCAGAGCATTTCTAAAAATGTAGAATTGAACATGTGATAAATTAAATTCATTGAAAGCAAATTGTTCACAGAGAAGCAGCTAGAGCTGCTGGATTTAATGTTTTGCGATTAATCCACGAACCGTCTGCAGCTCTTCTTGCTTATGGAATTGGACAAGACTCCCCTAATGGAAAAAGGTAAAGGTCATATTTGAAGTTTTAAGTTTTTTGAGTGCAGAAAACATTTTAGATTATAGCGATTGTATCAGTAAAGATTATTATGTAATGCAGTGGTTCCCAACTTTTCTGGATGGAAAAACAGACTCTTTCCTAGAGTTTTTCAAGTAGTTGAGAAAGATGTCCTAGGAAAGCACAGGAAAAACATAATGGGAGAGAAGATTGAGCTTTTATGCCCTTGTCGTATTGCCCTCATTTTGTCCCTTTTTTGAGGGAAGATTTGAAAATTCTAGGCCTGGCCAGTTTCTAACTTAAGCTACCACACTGCTGATTTTTCTGCCAATTCCAGTTATTAGACATGTTTGCAAATAATAGATACTGTTATATACATTTGACAGGGCAGGAGATGGGAAATTTAACATGAGGTTTTGAGACTTCTTTTAATGGTGAAATACTCGAACATACTTATCCCTAATATAGCTGTCAATATGTCTTAATAGAATAGATAGTCGTTCAACTTTAGAGAAGTTAATTCAGATGCTGTGTTAATTTTACGTAACTGTTTCACCTCATTATTCGTATCTCCCAGTTAAGTAAATAAATATGTGTACACCATGAGGAAATTATTTTTAGATAAATGTGAGAATATCAAATTATGAGTTTTAATACATGGGGAATCGGGAATTAGCTCCTAATTTTGCATATGTAATATATCTACGGAACATGCAATTGCAGTAGTAACTTGCATAATATTAACACATAGAATTTCTATGTTCAGTTCTCTTAAAATACACTATAATCACAAATCTCTTGATTTACTTTGAAAAGTTCGTGTTTTGAACTCCTTACTCAGGAGAATACAGTTGTATCTACATGACTAAGTAAAAAAGAACTTTGATTTGGATGCAGAACGTCTCGAATCTAGGCTTGATTTGTCAATAAGTGACTGTAGACAACTTAGTTATTCATCTGAGATTTTCCGTTTCCTCATTTGTAATTTAAAGGGATTAAACTAAGTGACTTCTGATATCCAACTTAGTTTTAAAATGTTACTCCCTGATAACTTTATCTTCTCTTGAAGCAATATTTTGGTGTTTAAGCTTGGAGGAACATCCTTATCTCTCAGCGTCATGGAAGTTAACAGTGGAATATATCGGGTTCTTTCAACAAACACTGATGATAACATCGGTGGCGCACATTTCACAGAGACCTTAGCACAGTATCTAGCTTCTGAGTTCCAGAGGTGAGTATTAATGGCCTGAATAATACCTTCTGATTGAGGTTTTCCTTCAGATATTTTATTTTTTTTCCTAATTTATTTTAAGTTATCCTGCTGCAAAGCAGGATGTAGTTTTTTTCATTGCTTGGAAACTGGATATTTTCATATCTAGAGTTATAATGTCCTGTCCAGGCAATTCAGAGGCCAGGCTGCCTAGTGCAGTGTGCTTGGATTTTTCACTTAGTGTAAAGAGACCATCAGATACTGAACTGCATGAACTTGGATTTTAATTCTTCATGTGGTGCTCTTCTGTCTGGATAAAGGAGTGTATAGGCACTGAGGCTTCATTGCCTTCTGAACAGTTTTTAAAAGTTTGGCTCTGGTGAAGATTGCATTACATTATCTTCATATTCCAGTAAGTTATTGTCTTAGAGAGTATTTATCTTAATTACTCATCTGCTGCTAGGAATATTTCAGTCTTGTTACTGGGTATAATTACTCCAAAATTCTAACCCTTTTGGATGTTACAAAAGTCAAATATGTAAAGGTTATACTTCGGGTATTGCTGCTCTAAAAAAAAAAAAAAAGTAATTGAAATGGTATTTTAGCCAGTTTGACCTAATTGGTTGAAGAAGTCTTGAAAAAGTCATAATGTCTCACTTGTTTGATAAAGATCTATATTGCTTTTTGTTATAAAATAGATGTTGTTTAAACAAAGTCATTCATCACTAGTAAGTAGTTTTAAAAATGAACTCATATGGGAGATAGTGGAATGTAATTTTACATATTTTGTTGTATGTGTCAAATTTATGTGAAGAAAGACTTGTAGGGTTTTTTTTTTCTTTCTAATGCTTGACAAATAATTTTATGCCATTAAACAGTGATTGTGCTGTGATTATAAAGGGTAAAATAGGAGACTTTGACACAGTTACATAAATCTCCTTTAACCTCTGTGCCTCACCTGGAAAAGGGTGATATCTACTCTACTTTCTTCAGAGTACAGCCTATTATTACAATTACATAATGCAGCAGTTCATGGTTATGTAATATAGCAATTCAGAGTATTAAGGAAATTGGTACTTCATTTTTCTTGAGGTGACCCCTATAATTGCACAGAGTGTTTTAGGAAAGTTTAGAGGGATTCGAAGAGAAATACTGAAATCTGGAATAAAATATTGTTTCACTAATTTATTATTTATTTATTTTATTTATTTATTTATTTAGAGACAGAGTTTTGCTCTTGTCGCCCAGGTTGGAGTGCAGTGGTGCAATCTTGGCTCACTACAATCTCCACCTCCCAGGTTCAAGCGATTCTTCTGCCTCAGCCTCCCAAGTAGCTGGGATTACAGGCATGCACACCCAGCTAATTTTGTATTTTTAGTAGAGATGAGGTTTCGCCATGTTGACCCTGGTTGATCTTGAACTCCTGACCTCGGGTGATCTACCCGCCTCAGCCTCCCAAAGTTGGGATTACAGGCGTGAGCCACCGCACCTGGCCTGATTCACTAATTTATTATTGTTTAATAAGGATTATCCAAATTCTAGTTACAATATTGTAAATGGCCCAGTAATTTTAAACCTCAAAGGCTATGTTTTTAATTTAGATCCTTCAAACACGATGTGAAAGGAAATGCGCGAGCCATGATGAAATTGATGAACAGTGCTGAAGTAGCGAAACATTCTTTGTCAACCTTGGGAAGTGCCAACTGTTTTCTTGACTCATTATATGAAGGTCAAGATTTTGATTGCAATGTGTCCAGGTAAAACTGAAGTTCAAAAAACTTTTTAAAAAAATTCCAAGAACATGTTTGTTTAGGTATAATTTTCTTACTTTGGGTTTTTGTTTGTTTGAAATTTGTCAACCATCTATAATGTCTTTACTTTTGGGGTCCAGTTTTTGTCAGACTAAATAGCTGTTACCCGAGTAATTACATCAGTTGTGATTGCTTGCCCTGTTATTTTATGGCTACAATTAGGAGTGTGTGAAGGCATCCTAGAACCTTCAACCTAGATCCTACAAGTGATAAAGTACGAAGGGAGGAAGTGCTATAGTCTTTGTGTTGCGTATTTGCTAATAATAATGATACAGCCTATTCAGACCCCTCAACAACATAATAGGTGACTTGGAAGCATAGTGAAAATTTCCACGTCTGTAGGATCTTATTTTTTTTTAGGATTCTAGTGACTGTATTTGGTTAAATTCTCTTTTCATCTGTTTAGTTTAGCTTCTTCATTTTCCCCAGGCCTTCATGAAGACTCTAGATCTGCACTGCCCAATAAGAGAGCCACTAGCCACCTGTGGCTGCTTAAATTTAACTTAATTAGGATAACATTAAAAATGCATTTCCTCAGTAGCATTCGCTGCAGTTCAAATGTTCAGTAGTCATGTGGCTAGTGATTGGCAGAAAGGTCTGTTGGACAGCTATGCTCCAGATCTTTGAAGAAAGAGTTCAGGCTACAACTCAAAAGATAGAAAAGGCATTGCATTGAATTAGAATCTCTTTTTGGATAGAGTATGTGTATTTTCCTAGTTCCAGAATTCCTTAGGATTAAGTTTGTCCATGTCCTCGATATATATTTGCTTTGTTAATCAGTAATTAAGAAGGAAATGAAATTTATAATTTTTCATTAGGGAAATTTTTCCTTTGTCACAAAGATTTCAACCATAAAAGTATGCTTTACTATCTATAAGGATTATAGATATTAATAGAGAGATAACATTAATTTTTAAGCCATTCATCTGCATTTAAGAAGTTCTGTATGAAGATTAGGGAGTACATTTTTCATGACTACAAATTTTTCTTAAAACTTTGTTACCTGCCAGCATTCAAGTTTCTCAGGGAGTACAGAGGGACTAAACTTATGTACAACATGGTCTCAAACTGTCAAGGAAAATCATTAGAAATAATTTTTAAAGTTTTAACATATAAAAATGACAACCTTTCAAATGATGGTTTGACTAGGTTCAATAGGTTTATTGTTGGGAATACTATATGCTGGGTATGTGTTTTTAGATTTTTTATTTTTTGGAAGCTTATAAGTAGACCATAAACAAGATGGGCTTTCACTTGAATTTGATTTTATCTTCATACATATGTAGGTGAATGACCTAGACCCTCCTCTCTCCATGATATTGCACCACTCTTACCTAATACCTTATTCTGATGGTAAACCTGTCATTCAGAGAATTATCATATTAAGTTTGGCATTACTCTTCACAAGAAAAGGAAAAGTGATATTTGTTTGATTGTACTGAGCCCTGTTTTGTCTTTCTCTTGTTTCTGTGTCTGTGTGTTTCTCTGTGTGTGTGTGTATGTGTGTACAGAGCAAGATTTGAACTTCTTTGTTCTCCACTTTTTAATAAGTGTATAGAAGCAATCAGAGGACTCTTAGATCAAAGTGGATTTACAGCAGATGATATCAACAAGGTAATGCTTTTACATTTTTCTTAGTTATTTTAGGTATAGTTTAAGACTTGGAATTTAGGAAATAGCTCTTGGTACTGAAAGAATATGTTTATGCATTTAAGTATTAGATTGTGTTAATGAATAAGGAAAAATTGATGAAATTTTGATTAATGGCTCTGGTGAACTCATTTTTGTATATTCAGTTTCCTAGCAAAACAGAATAATTCCTTTCCAGTGTATTTTTTATATGTAAGCATAGATAGAGAGATATTTGAATACTTACTATGTGCCAGGCACTGTTTCCAAGAGTTCTACACATATTAACTTGTTCAATACTCACAGTAACTCTGAGGTAGGCATTATCATTTATCCCCAAGGTAAGCACTATTATTTATCCTAGTTTTGTAAGTGAAGGCACCAAGGTACAGAGATTAAGTGGCTTCCTGAAGATCACATGGTAAGTAGTAGAGCCAGGATTTAACCCAGTATCGTTCCTGTGTCTACTCATAACTAGTATACCAGGCTGCTTCCCACTCTTTGCTTAGGAACATATTTTTAGACTTTCTAAAAAATTCAAATGTTTAGTATTTTCTTTTTTTCCCAAAATTATTTCTCTTCATTGAACATACTCCTTTTATCCATTTAAAACGAGCCAGGTGCAGTGGCTCAAGCCTGTAATGCCAACACTTTGGGAGGCCAAGGAGGGAGAACTGCTTAAGCCCAAGAGTTCAAGACTAGCCTTGGCTGTTTCATAGTGAGACCCTGTCTCTACAAAAAAAAAAAAAATTAGCTGGGCATGGTGGTGGGCGTCTGTGGTCTCAGCTTCTTGGGAGGCTGAGGTGAGAAGATCACTTGGGCTCAGGGGGTCAAGGCTGCAGTGAGCCATGATTCCTACCACTGCACCCCAACCTGGGGACAGAGCAAGACCCCATCTCAAAAATAAAATAAAAATAAAATGTATATGATTTTTAAAATTTTCATTATTAAAGAAGTATTCATGTAAGAAAATTCAGAAAATACCAAAAGGCAGCTATATTTCTAACTCGTGTAACTTCTATGCATAGGTGTGTTTGCTAGCTATAGTTTTGTGAATTTTTTTAATAACAGTTCTAATTCTGTATGTACAGTTTTGAATTTTGCCTAATTTATATAATATAACCAATCCCCCTCCCCCATATTACTATAGTCTTTATAAACACAATTTGGAATAGCTTGCTAATGTCCGAAAAAAGGAAACGTGCTGTAAATTTTTCACTGTGGTCCTGTCGTAGACACCTGGGTTTGGGTTTTTTCCTCCCCTGTAAGAGAATGATGCCTTTCTTTATACAGAGGCGTTTATCATATTTAGGATTATTCCTTAGAGTAGATTCCCAAAGTAAAATACTAGGTCAAGAATAAAAATAGCTTAAGACTATTTTTACCTCAAGTTACTTTCCAAAAGAATTGAATTAACTAATATTTCCATCAGCAATATATAACAGTATACGTTTTACTATAGCCTTGTCGACACTGAGTTATAGCATTTAAAGATAAATTTCCAATTGACTCTTGAAAAAAGATCTTTTCACTTTATATTTCATTGGCTACTAGAGTATTTTCTTTTTTCTTTTTTTTGAAACGGAGTCTCACTCTGTCATCCAGGCTGGAGTGCAGTGGTGTGATATCTGCTTACTGCAAGCTCCACCTCCTGGGTTCATGGCATTCTCTTGCCTCAGCCTCCCGAGTAGCTGGGATTGCAGGCGCCAGCCACCATGCCCAGCTAATTTTTTGTATTTTTAGTAGAGACGGGGTTTCACCGTGTTAGCCAGGATGGTCTCGATCTCCTTACCTCGTGATCCACCCGCCTTGGCCTCCCAAAGTGCTGGGATTACAGGTGTGAGCCACTGCGCCCGGTCAGAGGATTTTTCTTAAATGTTTATTTAATTTTGTGTCTCCTTGGTGTAAATTTTTATCTCATATTATTTGCCTATTTGATCATTTAAATCTTTTTTTTTTAAACTTGTGCAAATACTTTACATAATTGGAATATTAGCTATCATGTACAGCAATCTTTCTTTGAGGCATTTACTTCGCTGTTTAGTTTTGGTCCTGCTAGGGAAGAGTGTGTTTGACTTACTCTTGATCTTTGACTCTGTTTCCTGCAGCTGCTTTGCTTGGATGTATGGCAGATATGAAATATACTTTTCTTTTAACTTGTCTATAGTTTGACAGTTTTATGTTTTTAGTTTTTTTGATGTCTGCTATGTTGTGACAAATATTTTTTGTAGTGTAGTTCAATAAGTATGTGTGTGTGTGTGTGTGTGTGTGTGTGTATATATATATATTAACACAATGTGGCAGGCATTTTGCCAGGTGTTTGAAGGCTGGGAGGCAAGTCATATGATGTTAGTAAAACAGTGGTGGAAGGTGCAGGGCTTGGAGACAGACCCACCTAAACATGAAGCCTCATGGTTCTAATAGTTCTAGACTGGGCAAAATTCTTCATTTCCTGAGCCTTACTTTCTCTTCTTATGAGAGTGATAATATTTACCTTACAAGTAAGTATTGTAAGTATAACTTACTCTATAGGGTTGCTACAAGGGTTAAATGAAATGTCTGTGGCACAGCCTGTTGCATATCATGACAAATAAGCATCAGTTCCCTTTCTTACTCAATTGGTCACAAAGCCCCATCATTTCATTATCACCTCATAGTCCAATTCTCAGTCGCTTGAGTTGAGGCGGAATAGTTTTAGGTTTGAAAATGTTGTTAGAGATTCCCTCTCCAGATGTTTCTAAGACACAGGCTTTTGAGAACTTAATAATATGAAATTGTCTTGTTAGTGTGTTGACCTTGGTACAGTGAGAAAACAACCCTCAACGCTCAGCGGTTTTCTGCAACACTTAGGTTACAGGTGGGCAGCTGCAGGGGGCTGCAGGTCTACTGCTGGGGCTCTTTTCCACTTCCTATTCTAGGACCCAGACCACAGGAGCAGCCGCCTGGGCCTCAGATGAGATAGGTGCATGTCGGTGCGTGCACATTTAGTGTCACAGTGGGTAATGTCAGTGCGTGCACATTCTGTCACAGTGGGTATGGCAGTGCGTACACATTCAGTGTCACAGTGGGTATGTCAGTGCGTGCACATTCAGTGTCACAGTGGGTATGGCAGTGCGTGCACATTCAGTGTCACAGTGGGTGTGGCAGTGCGTGCACATTCAGTGTCACAGTGGGTATGACAGTGGGGCAGAGAGATACACCCGCCTACCAAGTTGTGGGAGTGAGTCGGATGGGTAATCCTCTTACGGGGAATGGGGAGTGAATGATGGGGATTTACATGTATTAAAACATTTAATCCTCACACAAGCTCCAGGAGGTAGGCGCTTTTATCTCCATTTTCAGATGAGGAAACTAAGAGGTTTCCAGAGAGGTGAAGTAATATGCCCCGCAGTTATGAGGCTGGCACTTACATGGTGAGGCAAGGACCGGAACTCAGGCTGCCTGTCTCCATCACCCGTGCTCTTCATGCTTGTGACCATTGCCTTCTCATTTTAGTACCTGGGGGTCTAGTATGAGGAGAGTTTGGCTTTTTTTGAAAGAAATTCTCTTATCTTTTGCTTGAGGGGGACAGGTTTCTGGTCTGAGAGCAGAGAGCTTCAGGGTTCCTACTCTTGAATGTGCAGACTTTTCCCTTCTTCCCTCTTGTTTTCAGCACCATGCCCCACCCTGGTTCGTGCTGTATCTTTGTATCTAAGTTCTATCACTGTGTGTTGACGACCTCCCTCCCTGATGTGGGAGAAGGTGCAGGTGGCCACCTATTTAGGTGAGGGGAGCAGCTGGCGGTGGAGGCCGGTGCAGCCACTCCACATGTGTGTTTTCCAGCCCTTGTGTTTTCACTTCTGTGCTTCACCCTCGCTTTCTGTGGTGGTTGGTACCTGGAATCCTATGCGTCATACTGCCCTGCCTCTTTTCAGTTATCTCAAACTTCATCTGAGTTACCTCTTGCTAGCTTCCAAAATTTGTTGAAATCTCAAACTCAAGATTTCTCTTCCATTTATTTTGCCTTTCTGTCTTTATACCTTCTTAAATCCCTTTGTTGTCAGCTTAGTGGGCTTTTGTGAAAGGGAGCTTAGATAAATGAATGTGGTTAATCCCTGTGTTTTAACCAAGCTCCTGGGTTCTATAGCTGCAATTTTAATAGCTTCATAGTATTTCATTGCATTGATGTACCATCCTTCATAACACCCATTCTGTATGTTGGATGTGTATGTTATATAGTCTTTGTAACTCAGTGGATGTCCTCAATTTCTTTAGGATAAAATTCAAGAGTAAATCCTAGATTTTAAGACTTTTAGTATTTGTTATCAAATTGCTCACCAAAAAGCAATTTACTTTCTGAGTAGATGTAAACCTTAATTGTTAACATTGCAATTTTAAAGTTCTCTTTGTTTACAGTTCTTTTCTCAGAGAGCTTCAGAATTATTTTTTTCAACTTACATAAAGTCTCACTGTTATTTTGACATAGTTGCATTGTTTATAAAATAACTTGGGATGATGTAATAACTTAAGAGTATTTAGTTTCCTAGTCACAAAGTTGGTGTCTATTTAAATCTTCTTTAATACTTCCTTGTTTTCTTAATATTTACTATTAAATTATTGCTGAGTGTTATGGGATTATTGCTCTTGTGAATGACATTTTTTAATACTTTAGTTTTCTAATTTGTTTTTGCTGATAAACAAGGTACCTGGTGATTTTGCTTATTTATCTTACATTTTGTCACTTTGTAAACTCTTTTAATTATTGATTTTTAATGGATTCTTCTGAATTTCCTAGGCATACATTCAAACTTATTTTACTGATTAACCCACAAATAATTATTGAGCACACCTATTCTACGCTAGGCAGATTCTAGACACCTGGGATACAGTAGTAACTATGGCAAGGTCTTTGCCTTCATAGAATGAACAATATAGTGAGGACATACAGGTAATATGAATCAGATAAAGTAATGCCCAATTGTGATAAATATTATGAAGAAAATTAAGCAGGATAAGGGCCTAGCTGGTGACAGAGGGTGATTTTTCAGGTCAGAGCCCCCTCTGAGGAGGTGGCTTTTGATCAGAGTCCTGAATGAAGTGAAGTCATAGAACAAGCCATGTGAATATCTACCAGTGTCTCAGGCAGAGGAACAGCAGGTATAAGTGTGAGTGATGCCTGAGGAGCAGCAGGGAGGGTAACACGGGCCAAATTGAGTGAGCCAGGGAGACGGTGGACAGAGGTGAACTTGGCAAGGAAGCTAGGGCCCAGATCCCCAGAAGAAGCATTCAGGCCTCAGTGTGAAGGGTTCACTGTAGATCGACGTAGGGGTCTGGATTTGGGGAGAGGGGTCTGGGCTAGAGACACATTTGTTCACACATGTGCTCTTTAAAGCTGCGAAACTGGACAAGTGTACCCACGGGGGAAGCACAGCCACAATAGAGAAGAGATCCCAGGACGGGATCTTGGGACAATTGCAAGCCAGAAGGGCATCTGGCATAGGGGATTCCGGACCAGCCAGTGAGAAGGAAGAGAACCAGGAAGACAGGCCAAAACATGTCCTTAAGGAAGGGAGAGAGCAACTGCCCTGTGATGCTGGAGGTCTAGCAGGTTGAGGCTTAACCTTCTTCAGGATTGACCCTTGGACTTGGCAATGTTGAATGGCTGGTCGGAGCAATTGTAGGGGAGCTGTGGAGAGAAATGCCTTACTGGAGCGGGTTTAATATTGAATGAATGGTGAGGTGTTGGAAACAAGTGTAGACAACTCTCAAGTTGTGTTACAAGAGCAACAGGAAAATGGGGTGTCTGGGGGTGCTGGGAGAAGATATATCTGTAAGTGGAAAGACATTTCTCTAATATGTGTCCCTTTTGTTTGAGACTCTGTCCAAAAAAAAAAGTAAGTTCTGATGATAGCAATCAAATATCAAACAAACAGAAGCCCAGGCTGGAATGCTGTGGCTCAGTGTCACATCACTGCAACCCCCGTCTCCCAGGCTCAAGCCACCCTCCCGCCTCAGCCTCCTGAGTAGCCGGGACTACAGATGTGTGCGTATTTGATATATTTTTTAGAGACAGGGTCTCTGTATGTTGTCCAGGTTGGTCTCGAACTCCTGGGCTCAAGCAGTCCACCCATCTCAGCCTCCTGGAATGCTAGGATTACAGGCATGAGCCACTATGCCTGGCTAGAACGTAAATATTTTTGTGAATGCTGGACTTCCTTCTTTTGTTGATTTTACTAGGGGAATACTATTAAACTGTTACCAACAAACATTGATTACTGGTAATTGGTTTGAAATAGATTTTATCGGCTGGGGTCCGTGGATCACGCCTGTAACCCCAGCGCATTGGGAGGCCAAGGCGGGCAGATCACGAGGTCAAGAGATCGAGACCATCCTGGCCAACATGGTGAAACCCCATCTCTACTAAAAATACACAAATTAGCTGGGCGTGGTGGTGCATGCCTGTAGTCTCAACTACTTGGGAGGCTGAGCCAGGAGAATCACTTGAACCCGGGAGGCGGAAGTTGCAGTGAGCAGAGGTTGCACCACTGCACTCCAGCCTGGCGACAGAGAAAAGAAAAAGAAATAGATTTTTTTTTTCTTTTTTGAGACAGAGTCTTGCTCTGTCACCGAGGTTCGAGTGCAGGGGGCCGATCTCGGCTCACTGCAAGCTCCACTTCCTGGGTTCATGCCATTCTTCTGCCTCAGCCTCTGCAGCAGCTGGGACTACAGGCACCCACCACCTCGCCCAGCCAACTTTTTTGTATTTTTAGTAGAGACGGGGTTTCACCGTGTTAGCCAGGGTGGTCTCAATCTCCTGACCTCGTGATCCGCCTGCCTTGGCCTCCCAAAGTGCTGGGATTACAGGCATGAGCCACCGGACCTGGCCCCAATAAATATATTTTATCATATTGAGAAAGCTCTTTTTTTTTTGTTGAGACGGAGTCTCGCTCTGTCGCCCAGGCTGGCGTGTAGTGGCGCCATCTTGGCTCACTGCAAGCTCCACCTCCCGGGTTCACACCATTCTCCTGCCTCAGCCTCCCGAGTAGCTGGGACTACAGACGCCCATCACCACTCCTGGCTAATTTTTTTGTATTTTTAGTAGAGACGAGGTTTCACTGTATTAACCAGGATGTTCTCGATCTCCTGACCTTGTGATCCTCCCACCTCGGCCTCCCAAAGTACTGGGATTACAGGCGTGAGCCACCGTGCCCGGCCTTCTTTCCTTTCTTTCTTTCTTTCTTGAGAGGTTCTCACTCTGTCATCTGTCATCCAGGCTGGAGTATAGTGGCACAATCAGGGCTCACTGCAGCCTCGAACTCCCAGGCTCAGGTGATCCTCCCACCTCAGCCTCCCAAGTAGCTGGGACCACAGGCGCATGCCACCACACCCACTTGGGTAATTTTTGTATTTTTTGTGGAGATGGAGTTTCACCATGTTGCCCAGGCTAGTCTTGAACTCCTAGTAGGCTCAAGAGATCCGCCCACCTCGGCCTCCGAAAGTGCTGGGATTACAGGTATGAACCACTGCGCTTGGCCTTTTCTATTTTTAAAGGAGTTTTAATATGAAGTGGGTGTTGTATTTTTACATGTGTGTTTTTGGACACCAGTGATGATCTTATGGGTTTTTTTTTATATTTATCTTAAAGCTATATAATGAATAAATAATTTCCTAATATGGAACTATCATTGTATACTTGGGATATACCTTACTTGGTTATGAGGAGGTATTCTTTTTTTATTCTGCAATAATTTATAATTTTTATATTATTTATGCTAACTGAGCATGAAAGGTTAGATGGACCATTTCAGGCTTCTCTACCTGACCTATATCGTCTGAACAAACTGACCCCTTTTAACATAAACACTGAAAAGGGGAGCAGTCCTAGTTTTTAGTGGCACTGGTTTAAAGGAGTGCCTTAGCTGCTTGGCTCCATCTCATCCTCTCATCTCTGGGTGAGAAGCTGTCAGTGGCCTCTTCAGGACCACTGATTATCAGTAGGTCCCAAGTCGTCTCTATGGGGAATCAGAGGCATATGATTCTCAGGCATCATCTGAACAAGGTGTCTATCATAAACTGAGTATAACAATCCTGTTCCCTAACCCAGGCTTAGTCCTTTTCTGATGTTTCTTCTTTCCACCTCCCTTCTTGTGTCCACAGAGCATGACTTGCTCTTAATAACCTCTTCTAAGGTTGTGACATTATAAGCAGAGGCAGCTGTGTCTGCTGCTTCTCCCTGCTCCTCTTCTTTTTTGCCTTTCTGCCTCTCACTCTTACCCTCTTTAACAACTCCTGAGATGCATTCAAAGAAATAGGGAGTTTAATCTATTTTGACTCAGGTGCTTGAACTTAGAAGGCCTTAGAAATGAGACATCTCAGGAAGTAATGAAGGTTAATTGGAGTTACAGGGGTGGGCCCTGATCCGATAGAATTATTGTTGTCATGAGAAGAAAGCTGGTTCTGACCGCCCTCCCTCCCCCTCCCACCAAAATGTACCAAAAAAGAGGTCGTGTGAGGACACAGTGGGATGGTGGCCACCTACAAGCCACGAAAAGAGACCTCAGAATGGTCTACATTGCTGGCACCTGTATCTTGGATTTCCCAAAAAAAGTTGGCTGGGTGTGGTGGCACATCCCTATAGTCCCAGCTGCTCGGGAGACTGAAGCAGGAGGATCACTGGAGCATCGCTGGAGCCCAGGAATGTGAGGCTGCAGTGAGCTATGACTGTACCACTGCAACTCCAGCCCGGGTGACAAGGCAAGACTCTGTCTCCAAAAAAAATAAATAAATAAAAAGTCAATATTTTCCAAGGTTGGTTGTTTTGTTTGTTTTCTTTGTTTTTTGCATAGCACCACTTACTATTTATTAATAAAGCTTTTTTGATGTTGAATATGAGATATTTGAAAAGGCATATTCTGCATTTTTGTTCTCCTGGTATTTACCTGGGATCATAAAATTTAGAGAAGATTGCTCTTTTTACTTACTCCAAACTGATCTTTTCAAGATCTTTGCCAAGGAAAACCTACTTAAAAAAAAAAAAAATCCTTCAGCTAATGTTCCTCATGCTCACACCTGGAGATGCATAGGGTGTCCCTCATTACTTCATACTGAATGTGAAAGAGGCCTAGCTTTCATCAGTTGGTCCTCTGCCTCAGTGAGCAGTGAGATCATCCATAAAGACTGTGAAATAGGAAGTGTCTGTTGATTTCCCTTCTTAGGTTATATATTAATCCAATACTCTGAATGCCCATGGAATCATAAGTGTTCAGTGGATGAATCAGTGAGCAACTTAAGGGATTTATAATTTAAGGAAGCAATTTTATATGAAGTTCTTCAGACAAAAGATTTAATCAATGGTATCAGCCATTTAAAATGCAGTTGTATAAAACAGCTCTTTTTCCTCAAGAAACTTAACATTCTTCTATGGTAAAGGCAAAGAAGTTTATGGCACAGTTTTCACTAAGAGAGAATAGCAATATTTGTCACAAAAATTCTTTAAAATTCAAACTTTAAAAAAAAAACCTTAGTGCAAAATATTGATATATTTTCTATTCAAGTGACTATTTGTGGTTAAGCCTCTTTTGCACAGTATTATGAACCACATATGTAGCTCTACTGTATTTTGTAATGGTGAGATTTCCTCATTTTAAATTTTGTTGTGAGTAAAGAATATGTTAAATATCTATAATATGTTAAATATATATGTTTATGTATTTATAGGTTAAATATAACATGTTAATATATAGGCTTTTTTTGTATTTTATTTTTACACACGATGAAGATGACTCAGTCTATTACACTTAATTTTGAGACACTGCATTCTTCTAAAAGTAAACAACTGAAAATTATTTTTATTCTCTAGGTTGTCCTTTGCGGAGGGTCTTCTCGAATCCCAAAGCTACAGCAACTGATTAAAGATCTTTTCCCAGCTGTTGAGCTTCTCAATTCTATCCCTCCTGATGAAGTGATCCCTATTGGTGCAGCTATAGAAGCAGGAATTCTTATTGGGAAAGAAAACCTGTTGGTGGAAGACTCTCTTATGATAGAGTGTTCAGCCAGAGATATTTTAGTTAAGGTATGTTTAGCTTCTCTATACTAGTTAAAGTATGTTTAGCTTTTCTATACTTTCCTTAAAAATAGTAAATTAATTGCCGTAAGTTTTTATACATAGCATGATGTTACAATAAAACCCTGTATACTGGCAGAGGTTTTAAATTTAGGTTTATAATCCTACTTTTAAGGAATGTCTTATATTCTTTTAGTTAATATTTCTCTAACCTGTTAGTTTTTTAGAAAAATAAAAGTTAGGCATAATATTAATCATAAGTTAATATAGATAGAGGTATGTTTCAATATATTTTTAAATACAGTGGAGTGGGATTTAGGATTATTTCTATTTTGTTCTCTTTGCCTAGTGTCCTGATTATCAATAAGGAATATATTTCTCATTTATAATGGGAAGATTTTTTTTCAATTGTAAAGATAAATACCAAAGAGTATGCACCTTGTTTCCTGCTAACTAGGGTGTGGACGAATCAGGAGCCAGTAGATTCACAGTGCTATTTCCATCAGGGACTCCTTTGCCAGCTCGAAGACAACACACATTGCAAGCTCCTGGAAGCATATCTTCAGTGTGCCTTGAACTCTATGAGTCTGACGGGAAGAACTCTGCCAAAGAGGAAACCAAGTTTGCACAGGTAAATACATAAAGTTAGACACATTAAACTGTTCAACTTTGCTTTCTGGATTAGATTTCAGTTCAATATCTTAATACAAAATGTATATATATAAAGGACACCAAATACATTTTTATGAAGGATTTTATGAAGGCTCATTTCTGAAAATGAACTTGTGTATACTCATTTTTGAAAGAGGGAAGAAATAGGCAATTTTAATTTGAAAGAGTTCTGGGTATTTAGACTGCTTCTTTGTTGTGCTCTTGGCCTCCCTCGGTAGTTAGGTAAGTGGAAGGGGAGAATTTTATTTTTTGGTTCATGCTAAATGCACATTATTGTATGCATTTTATAGATGATTAAGAAGTTGGCCTGTGATAGCAAATAACCTTTATTTTCTTGGTCAAGCTAGGGTTTCTCCTCAAGTTGGTTTCATTTCTGAGCCCATGACATGCTCTTCCCATTGTGCCATGCGGCCTCTGAGACAAGATAGGTTTGCTTTTTTAAAATACCACGTGCATATCTCATACTATATGACCCTCTGTATGCTTTACGAAGAGTGAGGTAGAGCCATGTTATTTACTTTTAGAAACATGTCTGAGAAATGCAGTTGCATTAAAACACACACACACACACAGACTGCAGCACAGTATTTGTATTACGATGCCATTTGTATCTAAATAAAAAGTCTGGGAGCATGAATGTGTGTGAGGAGGTGGTGTTTGAGTAGGGGTGCATTTTCAGATATCCATGCATTTATACAGAAAATATATATAGGTACTTAAACCATATTCCAGAAACTTCACAGTAGGTAAATAAGTTTGAAGGTACCAAGAGGGTTTTTTTGACTTCTGACACTTTATACTGAATTTTTTACAAACAGCACAGGACATGAGCATGAATTACTTTTATAGTAAAAATTAAATATAGGTAACAAAAAAGAATGTACTTTTTTTTTTTTTGAGACAGAATCTTGCTCTGTTGCCCAGGCTGGAGTGCAGTGGCACCATCTCGGCTCATTGTCTTTGCAAGCTCCACCTCCCAGGTTCACGCCATTCTCCTGCCTCAGCCTCCCGAGTAGCCGGGACTACAGGCACCCACCACCACGCCTGGCTAATTTTTTGTATTCTTAGTAGAGATGGGGTTTTACCGTGTTAGCCAGGATGGTCTCAATCTCCTGACCTCGTGATTCACCCGCCTCGGCCTCCCAAAGCAGTATTGTTTTTTAAAAAATATATGCACATTCAGAGAAGTCCAGAATGCCTAGCTTTTTTGAGAAGACAGGGTGTTTATTAGTGATGAGGTATCGTGCGTGTGTGTGTGAGTGGTGTATGTAAAGAGATACATATCTTTAGCTCACATACCTAATTTTTTTTTTTTTTTTTTTTTTGAGACGGCAGCTTGCTCTGTCACCCAGGCCAGAATGCAGTGACATGATTTCAGCTCACTGCAACCTCTACCCCATGGGTTCAACTGATTCTCCTGCCTCAGCCTTCTGAGTAGCTGGGACTACAGGCATGCACCACCACGCCTGGCTAATATTTGTGTTTTTAGTAGAGACAGTTTCACTATGTTGACCAGGCTGGTTTCAAACTCCTGACCTAAGGTGATCTGCCTGCCTTAGCCTCCCAAACTGCTGGGATTACAGGCATGAGCCACTATGCCTGGCCACATATTTATTTTCTAATTCCAACAAAAGAGTAATGAAAACACACACATGCATAACATACCTGGGCTGCACCTCAGACTTACCAACTTGGAATCTATTGGTAAAGTTTGAAAAGCACTTCCACATGAATTGGTTTGTGTGTGTCTAAGAACCTTCCCATGCACCAGGTTTTTGAACTCAGTATTTCCTTCGCTCTTCTCTCACACTTCCATTACCTTTTTCTTCACATCCTCTCTGAGACTCCACAGCTGCTGCTACTATATCCTAACTTAAAGATGCCAGGAGGAGAGTTAGCCATGTAACACTGAATTTGGAAGAGAATCTTTCAGAGTTCCCATCTGTTCTAACCTTATTTTACAAATGAGTAAAACAAGGTACTTAGTATAACTTAGGTTATTAAACTTGAGCTTGGCTAAGCCTAAAGTCACGGCAGAATTCCATATCTGGTTTCTTGATATACTATTCTTTAGGAAACTGAGGAATTTTATAGTAAATTCATTACCATCTCTTACTTACAGATATAATCTTAGTTGTACAAAAGAGTTTGCCATGTTTTTAAGTAGGTGGTTTTCCAAGTGTATTTAAAATGCTTTTTTTTTTTGTTAAGTATATATAGAAAGGTTGCCAAATTATAATTTGCATGTTACTGGGAATGGCTTACTTACCAAAAAAGAAAAGTAGCCTTTATTTTCTGAAACTAATAGTACATCTTAGAAAAAATCATTTTAATCTAGGACATGACATTTAGAAGGGACAAATGCATTAGTTATCTTATGGGCCCTCCTTCCGGGGGAGACATTTCAGCTTAAGAAAGCTTCACTCCTATTATCTGAATTCTGATTCAGTGGTAGGAGAATTGAAAACTGCCCTATTTTAAAAAGGTTTGTTTCAGTGGTAAATAAGCTTTGGTCCATTGCAATAATTGATACATCAGTTCATTTATGTCAAAATGCTGAATTCTCTTCATATTGTTTTTGCATAAACAGGTTGTACTCCAGGATTTAGATAAAAAAGAAAATGGATTACGTGATATATTAGCTGTTCTTACTATGAAAAGGTAAAAAAATTAAACTTCTGTTGTTAAGAAAATTCAATTTGATACTTGACCATTTTTTGATTTTACTGATTTTTTCACTCATTGTCATTCTAGAAAAAACATTAAAAACCTACAGAGGTTTTTATCAGTGAATTACATTTTTTGCCCCCAAAATTACTATATTTTACAAAGAAAAGTCATTTCCATCTTGAATATTTTAGGATATTTTCTTTATTTTGGCTATCATCAATATTTTCTTTATTTTGGCTATCATCAACCTAAGAAACTGATGTGTGCTCAGTTGAGATGTAATTTACCAATTTCTAGTATAATTTTCTAAAGTTTATATAACTGTTACTATTTGCCCTGTGAAAGGGTAAGTTTGTTTCTTTATTGCTAAGTTTTCTAAGAAATTTAGAAAATTTAAATGCAAAATTTTTCTAAGAAAAATAATTTACGAATTAAATTCAGCTATTGCCATTTTCCTAACCACAAGCTACCCATACTACTATGTATTACAAGTAAATCCTTTCCAAATTAAACTTAAAAGACAACTTACTCCATAAACGATACATAGCAAGAATATAGAATTTATCAGGGTGAGTTTGCCTTGACCTAGTCTTGAAAATAGCATGCTGCATCTGGAGCTTATATAAAGTCTTAAACCTAAGGTGTTTGTCATCATGGGTTTTCAAGAAATATAACCATGATCTTAGTGGTCTGGAAGGAAGTTCCTAAGAATAACTAGCTAAATATAACATATGATACTTACTAAATTTACAGACACTGAGATTGTGTGTATTCTTTACATTAATACCCTTCTTTTGAAAATTAAAATTAACCCTTGTTTACTGAAAGCCCTCAAGTAACTTGTTACAGACTTTATGTTTTTATAACATGAGCTTATGAAATGTTCTTTATTTTTTTGTCTGTTTAGGGATGGATCTTTACATGTGACATGCACAGATCAAGAAACTGGAAAATGTGAAGCAATCTCTATTGAGGTAGCATCTTAGTGTTCTAGAGAAATCAAGAATTTTTATAAACAAGAATATCAACATTTGGTTTTGTGTATAAGTGGCGTTTGTATTAAAATACTTTTTCAATGAACTGTATAAACTATGTTTTATTAAACTACAATATATCAGTAAGTGTTGCAACTCTTCTTTGTTTTTGATGTACAATAACCTCTTATTACTGGGAAATATATGGAAGTTTTTTTTTTATCATGAAGCTATTTAGAATTAAACTGAGTTGGTTGAAAGAATTTTCTATGACATTTAATTTTAAAAGATCTTCTATTGGTTCTTGTTAGATAACCAAGAGAACAATTAAAAGTCATTGACATTAATTGAAAAAACTTGCAGGACCATATACAAAGTAAGATGCCTTTTTTTGTTTGTTTTTGTTTTTAGAGACAGGATTTTGCGCTGTCACCCAGGCTCAAGTGCAGTTGTGGGATCATATCTCACAGCAGCCTCGAACTGCTGGGCTCAAGCAGTCTTCCTGCCTTAGCCTCCCATGTAGCCGGGACTACAGATGTGCACCATCACACCTGGCAAATTTTTTTTTGTTCTGTTTTGTTTTTTTGGAGAGACGTAACATCCTGCTATGTTGCCCAGGATGGTCTCAAACTGCTGGTCTCAAGTGATCCTCCCGCCTTAGCCCCCCAAAGTGCTGGGATTACAGGCATAAGCCACAGCCATTTTTTAAGTAAACTGATAAACTCAACAACTAGGAGAGGGGCTTTTACTTTCTACAGTTTTGTTTAGTTTATTTCTTTTCCTCCAACCAACATGTTTTTCTTTTGAAATTAAAAGATCTCTTTAGGGCGGGGCATGGTGGCTCACACCTGTAATTCAAATACTTTGGGAGGCAGAGACAGGTGGATCACTTGAGGCCAGGAGTTCCAGACCAGCCTGGCCAATGTGGTGAAACCCCATCTCTACTAAAAATACAAAAAATTATTTGGGTGTGGTGGTGTGCGCCTGTAGTCCCAGCAACTCCGGAGGCTGAATCCCTTGAACCCAGGAGTCAGAGGTTGCAGTGAGCCAAAATCATGCCACTGCACTCCAGCCTGGGCGACAGAGTGAGACTCCATCTCAAAAAGAGAGAGAAAAAAGAGAAAAAGAGAGAGAGAGAGAAAAAAAAAAAATATTTAGTTTGAAGAGAAGGTTAGCCACATTCTGTTTACCAGAGAATATTCACTAGAGCCCTGAGATCCTCAGTGGGTTCCAATGAAAACTTATTCATGTTGGCTGCTATGGAGTTAGTTGGTAGTACTCTTCTAAAAGTTTTTAAAGATCCAGAAACAAAACTTAAATTTTTTCATCATTATTTTACATCAAATTATTGACAGAACCATGAAGAGAATTCAGATATGATTTTAAGTCCACAGAGTCTTTAAATACAGAAGCAGCTTTAAAGGTGTACTCTTTGTCTTAAGTTAGTAGTTATTTCTTAGGATCTTTTTTCAAAGTTATAGAAAATTTGAAATAAAAGTGATTTTGGTATAAGCAATTCAGTGGCTTCAGAACACAGGAAAACACCAACTGAACTAGTTTTACTGCTAAGTCTACATACTTTCAATTATGCTTTGAAAAACTGTTTTAGGATTTTATTTTGTGGTTATTGTTAGCTTTTAAAATAGATCTGGGATGCCAAACTATGTCCAGTGATTCAGATCTATCTCACCCCTGTTTTTGTAGATAAAATTTTATTAGAACACAGTCACACTCTAATTGTATAGGTGCTGGCTGTGGTGGTTTTCACATTACAGTGGCAGAGATGAATAGTTGCACAAAGGCTGTATGGCCCACAAAGCTTAAAATGTTTACTGTCTGGCCTTCTGTATAAAAAATTTGACACCTGAAGTAGATTATTGAAACTTATAGAATAAAATAACTTACTCTAAAGTTTTCTTCCATATTTATTTAATGCTTTACTTACTTGGCTCCTTTCCCCACTAGATTATTAAGCATTTGTGAGAGCAGAGACTCTGAGTCTTAATCACCATTTTGCCTCGGCCCCTACAACAGTACGTGAGCATAGTGGGTGTTCATAAGTGCTTATCAAATAAATGAATTATATGGAAGAAAAAATAATGTCATCTTTGTATGCTACAGGACAATGGCCAGTGAGTACATCTTTTGTATATTTTATGGTTTGTTTAGAAACATAAGGAAGGAAAGGAATAGCACTGCTGACCTTATTGGTCAGCTTTGCATGTTTGTTTGATTGTTTTCCCCTAGACTTACCCAATTTGAAATTGTCATCAATAAGTCCTCTACTGCCTAATGAAATTCTTCCACATTTTTTCGTACCCTCAGGTGACAAGTTTTTTCCTTGTGAATTTTTGATAGATTTGCCGACAAATTTTTCTAGTTTTTTTTTTTTTCAAGGTGAAAATAGCTTTAATTTTTTTCTGTTTATAAGAATGATACATAGTCAATATAAAATTCAAATGCCAAAAGAAAAAAATATAAAACATTCTTTATTCTACCATCCAGAATAGTAACTGTAAAAATTTTTGGTGAGTACCTTGATAATCTTTTCATGTACTTCCCAGTTATCTTTGTTACGTCATATGTATATCATAGCAAAGATAATTAGGAAGTACATGAGATACATGAAATTTAAATATATTCATGAAATGCAAATATATTTCATGAAATTTAAATATGTATATATTTAAATAATGTGGGGAAGTAGTCAAGTAAGTGAAGTATTACATAAATATGGAAGAAAAGTTTTGAAGAAGTCATTTTATTTTAGAAGTTTCAATAATCTACTTCAGGGGTCAAATTTTTTATATAAAAGGCCAGATAGTAAATATATACATATTTAAACTTAAACATTTTTACCACCAAAAGGTTATGTCAAATTATAGTTTTGCCTGTTTACATCTGACATTGTCTGAAGAACAGAGCCAAATATAAAAATAGGAAGAAATACCTGATGTGAAAGTCTCAGAACGTGTCTTAGTTTGGACTGCTATAATAAAGTACCATAGTCTGGGGGTGGCTTGTAAATATCAGAAATGTATTACAGTTCTGGAGGCTGGAAGTCAGATCAGGTGCTGGACCAGGCTGGAAGCGTGGCCGGGTTCTGATGAGGGCTCCCTTTTGGGTTGCCAGCTATCTTTATAACCTCACATGAAGGATAGAGGGCGAGAGAGCTCTGAAGGGTCCCTTTTGTAAGGGTGCTAATCCCATGCATGCAGGCTCCACCTTCATGATCTAATCACCTCTCAAAGGCCCTGCCTCCCAATACCATCACCTTGGGGGTGAGGATTTCAACACTGGAATTTTTCAGAGATGCAAATGTTCAGTCTTTAACAGGAGGCCACAAAATATTCATCACAAACTGAAAGCTTTTATATGTATAAGAATTCTTAAAAGTACCAGAGCATAAAAGTTCTATGGGAAAAATCACGATATCTAAAATGATGAGTGACCATATAATATAATACTGTTATTTGCTTGAATTCATTATCTCATTTTAAAATTTTTATCTCATCACAATTCCATGAATAGTTGTACTGTGTAGAGAGTAATATGGCATGTGTTATTTCTGTTTTCCAGATAATAGATTCAGAGCAGTTAAGTAAGTTATCCAAGGTCTCACAGTAAATAAATGGTGGATTTCAAACTAACATTCAGACGCTTATTTTGTAAACTTAATTTTTCTTGATTGCTTACTATTCTAAGCACATTACATGCATTATTTCATTTAAATTCACATTCTTAATCTGGGTGTTCATTCTACGATTCTTTGCCTCTCAGAAGAGAACGTTTATTTCAGTAGAAGAGGAGACACTCCAGAAATCATGTGGTTTTTGTGAAAAAAATACTGGGAAAGGGTCATGACTCTCTGCTTTTCCCTTGAGGACTCTGGTGTGTGTCTCTCAGTGGCTTTTTATTTCTCTCTCCATTTATAGCCAGGATTTACCAAGACCCTCAAATATTCAGTCCCAGGACCCCTTTACAGTCTTAAAAATAACATTTGGAGAACCCAAAGAGTTTTTGCTTGTTACATATACATAAAATGTAATTATATAACTATATAAGTAGTTACCATATGGAAATTAAAACCAATTTTAAAAATTATTTCTAAGTAACAAAAAAGATAATATGAATAACATTTTTATGAGAAATAACTTTTCTAAGACAAAAATTTAGTGGCAAGGGTGATATCTGGGGTTTTATTTTTTGTTTTTTGTCTTGAGACAGGGTCTTGCTCTGTTGCCCAGCCTGGAATGTAGTGGTTTGATCATAGCTTACTACAGCCTCAAACTCCTGGGCTCAAGCGATCCTCCCATCTCAGCTTCCTGAGTAGCTGGGACCACAGGCACGTGCCAACACGTCCAGCTAATTTTTTATTAGGGTTGCCCTGGCTGGTCTCAAGCAGTTCTCCTGCCTCAGCCTCCCAAAGTGCTAACATTATACGTGCGAGCCACTCTGCCTAGCCAAAAGCAGTATTTTGTATTTTTTCAAGTCTCTTTAATGTCTGGCTTAATAGAAGATAGCTATGTTCTGGTATCTGCTTCTTCGTTCAACGTGTTGCAATATTCAAATTGTGTAACCTCTGGAAAATTCCACTGTGTACGCATGAGCCAAGGCAGGCAGAGAACATGTTGGTCTGAAAATAGTTCTGTGCTCATGAACCCTCTGAAGGGTCTTGGGGTCCCCATTACCATACCTGGAGAATTCCTGCTCTAGATAGTAAACACGGTGCTGAATGTTGAACAGACAGGACCTCATCTATGCACTGGAATGGATGAGATTCAAGACGAGAAACAAAGGAAACACTGAATTTACAAAATGGTGCGATACATTCATTACGTAAGTTTTTACTGAAACTAATCAAGACCAAAGAACAAAAACCAGACAAGATAATTGCAAATTTTGATAAGTGCTTTTTAAGGATTCAAAGTAGGGCTAAAGAATTAGGTAACATGCGAGGCCTCTGTCAATAGGTGGCGTTTAAGCTGAGACCCAAGTGATCTGAAGGTAGCCATGTAAGGAGGGGAAGGAGCCTGTCCTCTGAACCGGAAAGTAATTTACAGCTGCCTTCAGTGATTTGCTTTATCCGCTGCTCCTCTCACTGGGAAGTCAGCTCCATGAGGACTGGGTCTTTTGTCTTTCTCATCCGCTGCTATATTCCCAGCACCTATCAGGTGCCTGGCACATAGGAGATGCACAGTAAAAGATTTCTGGGTGAGTGGGGCCGAGGAAAGGCCTGGAGAATAATGAGTAAAGGGGAGTGGCACAAAGTGAGGTTAGAGACAGGATTCCAATCACTGGAGGTTTGAGTTTTATTCTGAATGTGCTGGGAAGTACTTAAAGCGGGGGGAAAGGCCTGTTCCTCTTTATATTTTAGGGTCATTTTTTCAGCTGCCTAGAAAATGGATTGAATGGGAGCAGTGGTGGAAGTGAAAACAGTTCAGCTGTTGTAGGACTTCAGTCGAGCAATGATGGCCTGGACTAAGGTCCAGAAGTGTATTTTTCTGGATATGTTCAATTGGAGATGTTTGTGCAACACCTAAGGGCATATGTCCATTAGGCACCGTGGATATTCTAGCCTGGAATTCAGGGCAGAGGCCAGGGTTGGAGACAAAGAGTTAGGAATCTTGTGTCAAGATGCAATTTAAATCCATGGGAATCGGGGCAGTCACATAGGGAGAGGGCGGAAGAGAAATGCAGTCCCAGGGCTACAGTCCCTTCCCTGAGGAACCCAGGCTGGACTGAGGAAAAGGAGCCAAAAAGGGATTCAGGAATGACCAGTGAGTAGCGAAGGCCGC
Organism: Chlorocebus sabaeus; assembly: GCF_047675955.1. Lineage (NCBI taxonomy): Eukaryota > Metazoa > Chordata > Mammalia > Primates > Cercopithecidae > Chlorocebus > Chlorocebus sabaeus. Next base: position 15,031,605 of record NC_132912.1, read on the forward strand.
TCCTTGGAGGGCTCTGAAAACATACAGGAGAGGCAATGAGTGCTTGGGGTCGGTTAGGACGGGAGGCTGTATCTTAAAGGGCCTGAAGGCATAATCCTAGATAGACTACGCCTTAAAGGGCCTGGATGCTCTTCCAGGTGATAGGGTTGGATAGGGCCTTTTATTCCTTATATCAAGGTAGTGAGATGCTCATCGTAGAAAATGATTAAATATGTAAAAAAGAGAAGCTAAAATCACTTCGAAAGGCTGTATTTCGTTATTTTCCTATACATTTTTTTTTCATAGTTAAAGCTGTATTTCAGGGGGATTTGTTTTGTTTTTGCTTAACACTAAAAGCTTCATGAACATCTTTTTAAGACGGCTAGACAGTATTTCATAATGGAATCAAATAACCAGTCCTTTAATGGTCTGCGTTTAAGTCCTTAGTAGACATCAAATGGCTTTCTGCCAGTTTTCGTTATTTGCTCTAAGATTTCTGCTTTAGGTTGTTTAAAACAGTCATATGGATGCGGCGTCAAGAATGGCTGGGGGGAGGGGGTGGAGACCAGGTGGGAGGCCCCCGGAGTCGCCCTGCAGCCTCCTTACCAACATGTCCTCTTCCTCCCGGCCCCCACCCGTCAGCAGGCCGAGCTCAGGAGCTTGTCAACAACACGGGAGCGGGGCTCGGGTCTCCTTACACATCTACCCAGTCCCAATTTACATTAAAAGTTGAGCCCAGGAGGTCGAGACTGCAGTGAGCCGTAATCGCGCCAATGCACTTGAGCTTGGTGACAGAGTGAGACCCCATCTCTTAAAAAATTCCAAGTCCGCACCTCCCCCCCACGACGATTCGTAAACCCCTTTTAAGCGTGAGAAGCACTGATGGAGACCGGCGGTTTCAGCTGTGCCGCACATTAGGATCAGCTGGGAGCTGGGCAGCACAGGCCACACCCCACACCAACCAGTCGGAATCCCGGCGACTGCACCAAGCCAGCGGAACCTCTCCAGCCGTGCCCATGTGCAGCCGCTTCCGAGGCCCGGTGCTCTAGGGAAGTGGGGTCGGGGGGAGCCTAACCATGGCCCGCCGGGCTGCGGTGGCTGCGGAACCGGACCCGAAAGACAGCGTCCCTGGCCGCCGTCCTCCCGAGTGAATGCGCCAAACGGGCCTGGCGCAGGGTATGGGCGCCGGACACCGCAGAGCATCCCAGAGCACGCGCGCTCGCTCCGCCCTACTCCGCTCCTCGCGTTTGGGGCCGGGCCTACCCTTGGGGCGCAGGCGCGCTGACCGCCGCGGCGAGGGGGGGTGGGGGTCGGCCGCCAGTGACGTCAGGACGCCGTGCGGGTTCCATCCCCCCCACAAGCCCCGGCCCCCAAGTCCCGCGCGGGCCGGCCAGGGGCGGGGCGTCGGGCCAGCTGAGCTATCCCGTCAGACCGCGCCAGTTTGAATGAAAGCTCCACAAGATGGCGGCGGTCGGGGCCGAGGCGCGAGGAGGTGAGGCTGGAGCGCGGCCCCCTCGCCCTCCCCGTTCCCAGGCAAGCTCCCAAGGCCCGGGCGGCGGGGCCGTCCCGCGGGCCAGCCAGACGGCGACGTGGCGGTTCCCCGGCCGCCGCGCCCCCGACTCCGGGACGCACGCTGCGGGCGCCTACCCTCCCCCAGGCCGCTGACCCGCCTCCCTGCCCGGCCGGCTCCCGCCGCGGAGGTGGGCACCGCGCGAGCCCCGGGCGCTTCGGCTGCGGAGCGTGGCCTCTCCGCCCGCTCGGCCCGGCCCCCTTGGCGTCTCCCGTGGTGGCTTCGGGGGTCGGGGCCGCTCTCCGGCGGTCCCCGGCTGGAGGTCCCGGAGGCCCGGCTACGACTGGCTCCTTTGTGGTGGTTCGAGCGCGGCGTGCGGCATGCGCCCGGGCCTTTGAAGTGGGAGGCGGGAAGCGACGCCCGCCGGCGTGAACATGACCTTAATATCAGAGGGGGAGAGGAAATCGGGGCGCCTGTGTGCTAAGGGGATAATCGAGGAACCCCCCCCCCCACAAGGCGGACACGCTAGGAGGTTGAGTGCCTCGTTGGAGAGTCGCCCAGAAAGTGGGTATTTGAGGTTGCAGCCTCTGGCTTACGGTAACTCTTCCACCCACCGGGAGCTTGGTGTTATTTCTGTGGACGCTGGGGAATTGGGCACCGAGCGCGCGTGGGTGTGGGCGTCGGGGGGTGTTGGTGTCGCGCACGCTTTGAGAGCCTGGAACTTTTCCGTGCGTTCTGGAATGTAAAGGTGTTTTCAAGCTCGCCTCCTCTCCACTTGGATTATGACCTCATTATCCCCGAGTTTTTCTTCCTTGGAGAATGTCAGGGGTTACTGTGAACTAAGCTAGCGGAAGGTGTTTGTGGTGGTCATGAACTATTTAATTTTGTCAGTGAAGTATTTTTCTACATTATTGGAGACTGTTGAGAGATTGTCGTTTTGCTTTTTTTTAATCACGTGTTTGCAGTTTTTCATATTCACTTTTTTTTTTTTTTTTTTAAATTCTCGAAGAGCATTTCCTTTGCGGGTTGTGTTTTGAATCCTCAACTAGATAAAAATGTTTAGGAAAAGCACACAAACACACCTTGGGTAGATACTCAAGAGGAACCTCCTTTATACGGGATTCCCTTAATGAGGTCAGCTTAACACAAAACGTCCTCTAGTTTTTTAGATGGAAGGGACTTACGGGGTCATTTCTCTCCTATCACTGTCCTACCCCCAAACGACCACTCCAAAGCAGTCGGCCTCTTCCCCCACGTTTTCTGGAGGAAAATACCTTTCTCTTTACTGCTTTAGGATGGAGTCGTTTGCAGCCAGTGAGATGGTGGAAATTATGCTTAAGGGTTTGTGACAATGAAGTCTCTGTGTGAGGTGGGGAGGATGAGGAAAGGGTGCGGGAAAAGTTACTGCCGCTAACAAGTGTTCTCCCTTTCCTGAAATTACCTCAAAACATAAAAGGTGATCGCAACTACCTTGGAGAGCTACCAAGTAAAGCTTGAGTTTACTGATAGATTTTGTTTGGTAACACCAGTTTTCTCCATTTTTTTCCAGTGAATGTGACAGCCAGACAGATTGAGACCTCACTAAAGTCACATAGCTCGGTGGCTGAGCGATGGGTAGGGCAGAGGACTTTTGATCCTGTCTAGTGCTTACCATGACACTAGCCCTAACACCAAGTTTGTTCCATTTTCCTAAACGTGTTTGTTAATTTACACTTTAAATTCAGTGTGGTAACATGCTACTTACAGAAATTTGAGGGTCAGATCTTCTGGAACACAATTAGTTTCTGGCTTCTGGAGGGTTGATGATAAGTATGTCCAATTTTCTTTGAGTTTAGTACATGGCTTATGTAAATTGAACACCGTTTTAAAAGTTTGGCTTTAAAAAAAAAAATACAGTCAATAAATATTACAAAATATCAATATACTCTCCATTTTTTTAATAACTCGAGTTTATTCAGCTTGGTGATAATATATTGCAGTATGGGTAAAATAATAAGTGGAATTAAAGCTTCATGCAACATTTCAAAGAAAAAACTAACATGAGTTTGTAACGTAGAAATATATTTTAATTAGATTTCATTTCGTTTTGTCCAGTTAAAAAAAAAATGAAAGTTATGTGTTAACGAATTATAATGTTGTTTTAAAGTATATTTTAGATACGTTTTTAAGAATAAGTGTCCTAGAGATTTACATTTTATTAAAATAGTGATTATAGTCTATGTAGAATACAATGAAAGTGAGAAACACTACCTCTGTTGACCTGCATCTGCATGTAATTTTTAAAAAGCTTACAGACGTGAAACATTTTCGAGTGACTTAATGGAAATCAACTGATGTCAGTTAAACATAGTGGAGTAGAAATCCATGAGAAAATCCAAGAACACCAATTTAACGAAATAGTTCCTTAATGTTTAACTTTTTCTTGAAGACACATAATTGGTTTCTTGTCATAGGAATTTTTAGTCTAAAATTGCCAGTTGTAAGTTGGGGAATAGAGGGTTTTTCTCTTTTTTATTTTAATTGAATAGCTATTTCATTAGTAAAGAATTCTATTTTCTTATTGTAGCTTGGTGTGTGCCTTGCCTAGTTTCACTTGATACTCTTCAGGAATTATGTAGAAAAGAAAAGCTCACATGTAAATCGATTGGAATCACCAAAAGGAATCTAAACAATTATGAGGTGGAATACTTGTGTGACTACAAGGTAGTAAAGGTAAGGCAAATGTCTAGCCCCTTACAAGAGACCTAATCAGACTTCAGTATTTCATATTTCTGTAACAAAAAAAGAACCTTAAAAGTAAGAAAAGCTCTTCTTAATGTTTAAAAAATTCTAAGCCATAATAAATTTATGTGTCCTATCATCTGTGTTGCCAAATAGCATTGAGAGGATTTTGAAGCTTACAATGTTCTTGCATTAGAATATTTTAGTGCTCATATTAGTGCTCATATCACTCTACATCCAACTCTTGATTATCTCCGTGTGGGTTACCAGAGCAAATGTTTGATCTCCAATTGTCTTTCGTTTTGTTCCTGGATCATATTTCCCCACTATCACCTGAAATGAACCTACCGTTTCAAACCAATTTTAGTGTTATTGAATCTCAAGAACATCACCATTTGCATTTCCTGCCATCCTGTCAAACTCCAGATTTAGTCAGGTTCTAGGTTATAACAGAATGGCCTGGATTACGAAGTCATTTCCAGCTTTTGTTTAGTACCTTAGAACTTAAGGAAACTCGTTTCACTTCTCTAAGCCTGCCTTTATTGCTCTTAAAAAATGGCAGAGTTGTTCTCTAAAGATACTTTGATCTAAACTTTATATTTTTGTGTAATTCATCTGTCTATAGCCTACCTCTCTTTCCAAGAACTGTTTTGGTCATTAATCTACCAATTCTATTGATAAGTGAATCGGGAATCCTGTTTAAGTCTTTGTTTTCCTCCTTCATCTTCTATATTGAATCAGTCACTAAATCCCATTCTTTCAAGTTCCTTTAGTATCACTGCCTTCCCCGCTCAGTGGGATCTTATGCTCGTGCATTTCACCGGCACTCTCAGCATCCTTCAGCCCCTGAAACAGCCCCAGTCATCTGCCATCTCAGTTTACAACCTATGGACTGACCAATCCAGCTGAGCATATTATACAATCATGCATATCAGCCCCATTATAACTTATTTCTGTTCTCACACTGCTCAGTTCTACCTGACGAGCTTTTAATCTTGCTTTTCCCATTCTTGTCAGCAGGTTTTCCAACTTGTATTACTTTTCTGGGTTTCTTACTCTACCCATTTCTTGTTTTCTGCTGAAGACCTCCTACCTCAATGAAAAATAGGATCCTTCATGTGTAAACTCTCAACTAACCGTCACCACCAGCTGTTCACTTATTCCTACTTCCAGAGGTGTCACCATTTTTCTTTTTTCTTCCTATCTACCCCTTCTAGGACTTTTTTTTTTTTTTTTTTTTTTTTTTTTAAAGACCCGGAGTCTCGCTCTTGTCGCCCAAGCTGGAGTGCAGTGGCGTGATCTCGGCTCACTGCAACCTCCACCTTCTGGGTTCCAGCGATTCTCCTGTCTCAGCCTCCAGAGTAGCTGGGACCACAGGTACTTGCCACCATGCCCGGCTAATTTTTGTACTTTTTAGTAGAGATGGGGTTTCACCATGTTGACCAGGCTGGGCTCTCTTTTTTTTACAGATATATCTCAGTCAGTAAACATATTCAGATCTTCCCTAACCTTCAAAGAATCTTCTTTGGCCTTGCCTTTCCACTCATGCAAGTGTTTTATGTCTTTTTACCACTGCATGTCCCATTGACTTTTTTTAACAGCTTTGTTGAGATATAATTCACATGCTGTTATACAACTCACCTATTTAAAGTGTACAATTCAAATTTTTTAAACCGGGCACAGTGACTCATGCCTGTAATCCTAGCACTTTGGGAGGCCAAGGCAGGCAGATCACTCGAGGTCAGGAGTTCGAAACAAGCCTGGCCAACATAGTAAAACCCTGTCTCTACTAAAAATACAAAAATTAGCCAGGTATGGTGGCGGGCCCCTGTAATCCCAGCTACTCAGGAGGCTGAGGCAGGAGAATTGCTTGAACTCCAGAGGTGGAGGTTGCAGTGAGTTGAGATCATGTCACTGCACTCCAGCGTGGGCAACAGAGCAAGACTCAGTCTCAAAAAAAAAAAAAAAAAACCCACAAATTTTCTAGTATACTTTAGGAGTCAGTTTTAGAACACTTTTCATTATCCCAAAAAGAAACACTAAACCCCTTAGCTACCACCCCTTACCCCAGATTTCCTCAATTACCCTTCTACCTCCAGCCCCAGGCAACCACTACATCTGTCTGTCCATTTGCGTATTTGGACATTTCATATAAAAGGAGTCATACCATATGTGGTCCTTTGTGATTGACCCCTTTCAGCATGTTTTCAAGGTTCATCCATGTTGTAAAATATATCAGTATTTCATTCTGTCTTATTGCCAAATAATATTTCATTGTATGAATATAGCACATGTAATTTATTCATCACTTCGTGGACATCTGAGTTGTTTCCATTTTGGGGCTATTATAAATAATGCTATTATGAACATTCGTCTACAGGGTTCTGTGTGGACATAAGTTTTCATGGTTCTTGGGTATATACCAAGGAGTAGAATTGCTGGGTCATATGGTGACTCTGTGTTTAACTGTTTGAGGAACTGCCAGACTTTTCCAAAGCACTGCATTTTACATTTCCACCAGCAGTGTATGAGAGTTTCAGTTCTTCACATCCTGGCGAATACATGATGTTGTCTGACTTTTTGATGATAGTTGTCCTAGTGGGTTTGAAGTGGTATCTCATTGTGGTTTTGATTTGTATTTCTCTGACTAATGATACTGAGCATCTTCTCCTGTGCTTATTGGCCATTTGTATATCTTTGGAGAAATGTCTGTTCGGATCCTTTGTGCATTTTAAAAAGTGGATTGTCTGTTTATTCTTGTAATCATTCTTCATATAGTCTGAATACAAATCTCTTATTAGTATGCGATTTGCAAAAATTTTCTCCCATTCTGTGAGGTGTCTGTCCACTTCCCATTAGCTTTTTAACCCACCTTATTCTGATTTTTGCCCCTCAGTAACCTTTTAGATGTCAGATTTGAAGACCTTGCATCTTATTCAACTTTTCCCCATTTAACACCGTTGGCTACCTTTTCCTCTTTGAAACTCTCATCTTTGGAGAGATTGTCTAGGTTTAAAATTTGCCTCTTTTACAAGTTGTGTGATCTTCAGCAAGTTACTTAGCCTTTCTTTCATTTTCTTCATCTTTGAAACAAGGATCATTATTGTACCATTCTCACAGGGTGTTACTAGCATTAAACGAGTTAATATAGATAGAATGCGTGGAACAAAGGCCGGCATAGTAATTATACTACATGAGCGTTTACTGTGATTATTGTTACCTCTATTCCTACTTCTTTTCCACCTGTTTTTCTTACTGTTCTTTATGAACCTTCTTTACTATCTCTTTTCCCTCCCTCCTCTGAAACGTTGATAGTCTTAAAGGCTCTGTTCTTGGCCCTCTGCTCACCTTGTAGTCGCTCTGTAGGCAGCCTCTTTCCCAGTAGTTTCTACTTGTATGTGTTTGGCTCATCATTCAATCTTTCTGAGGCCTTGAACCCTTTCTGGGCTTCATTTCGAACTGGATACCCTACAGGTATCCAAGTTCACATTCAAAACGGCACCTGTTTTCCTCCTTCATACCTGCGTTTTGCACTAGTGTTCCCTATCTTGGTTAACGGAAACGTAATTCTCCCACTTACCTAACCTAATGATTGCATATATCTTTAATTCTTTATTTCTTTTTACCCTCTAAATCTAATGGGTTATCATATTATGTTATCTCTGTCTCTTTGTCCTTTCCTGTTCATTCCTGCTGTACTTTCACAGAGAGAATTAGTAATAGTTACTCACGGGTCTGTGCTTACATTAAGGGAGCTACCAAGATTCTTGTACAGAATCCTGAGTTTTATAGTTCAGTTTCAGATCACTTTTGCTGTTTAGTTTCTCCTTAGTCTTTCTCATCAGTTCATCTCTTTTCTTGCTTTGGAATAAGTGACCTTCCTTTGCTCGCTTATGTCCTCAGTACCCCACATACTTCCCCCATTTCTTCTGCCTGGCATAGATATTGAATCTCTAAGCCAGCATTAGTTCAGCATACCTCTGCCTTTTTTCTTCTCTTTCTCTTTTTCTTTAACAAATTCAGAGTAGGTGAAGGATCTTATGACCTTGTCCTTTTCTTGTGTGGCCACCTCCACTTAGCTCATGAAAGACACTGTCTCAGTACCATATTCCACCATGCCATTATAGTTGTTCCTTAAACCTAGCTCTGATTGCATTCAAGCCTTGCTTTAGACCTTTTCATGGTTCCCTGTTTACCAGTCTCATCTGAGACACGTTAGCATAGGACCAAGGTTTTTTATCATCTGGCTACCTGCCACCTTTCCAGCCTCATCTCTTGTCATCTATCCTATTTTCTGAAATGGAAATATTTATAGATTATTTCATTTAGCTAAGATGTACTGAGCACCTGTTATGAGCTAGGTGCTGTTCTAAGCATTGGAAACATAGCTCAGAAACAGACACAGCTTGCATTCTAATGCCTTGAACATATCATGCACTTTTGTGTCCCCTTTCCTTATCTAATTCCCTCTTCAGAATACTACCATTTCTCTTCCCTGCTTCGCAAAATCCTACACAGCCTGCACAGTTCAGTGCAAAGGTCACCACCTATTGTAGAACCACCTGCCGTTTCTCACCTCCAGCAAAATTAGTTGATTTATGTTCAGGATTTACAAAGCACCATTCTTGTCATTATTCTAGAACTTGTAACACTTTATGGTCTTGTTTGTATCAGATCTTCCCTGCTAAATCATCCACCATTTGAGGGCTAGGACTGTCTCATTGTAGTCCCGGTACAGAACGGGTGTTTAGTCCGTGGTCATTGAATTGAATTGTCTTTTGCTTTGGTCATGTTTCTAGGGCGTACATTCACTATTAGACTAGGCCTTCCTGGCTTCATGCTTAGATGATAGCAGCATTCTGTTGACTCGTGTCTCCTGTTTGTTTTTCTCGTAGACTTACTCAACAATTATTTGAGTTTCTTCTGTGTGCCAGGCACTGTGTTAGGCACTGGGAATCAAAAGATTAATAAGAAACTCCCTCACTATAAAGAACTCACAGCCTAGTGAGAAAGTTTGACAAATAGCCCGTTGCAGTGTAGATGTATAAAAAGTGCTGTGGCACACATCATTACAAGATCTGTGGGAGGTGCACCTTGGATAGGTCACAGAAAGCTTCCCAGAAGTGATGTCCAATTGGAGCCTGTCCAAAGGTGAGCATTGTAATTGTCTGTGGCTTCTGTCTGGAGAATGAGGTGATAGTAGATGGACATGGGAAAGAATGAGAGGTGAGTGAAGGATTTTTCAGCCATCCTAAGGCAATGGGGAGTTAGTTGGCAGGTTCTAAAGAGAGTGACACATCAGGTTTGTAACTGAGAGAATTTTCTCTCTGCAAAAAAGAAAGGGGTTGATAGGGAGGGGGATAACACGTGCACAGCTGCATGTTCTGAATGGCTGTCATAGTAACCAGGCCAGAAACAGTGGTGCTTGGACTAAAGTATTAATGATGTTAAGGAAAAGTAGGTGTGCGGTTCTTCTGTTCTTTTTAAAAAAACAAGGATGTAAAATGTATGTCTGTGGCTTGTGGTCACAGGGTTGGGTGGGGGTATGGCAGTGAGGGTGCCAGGTCTAGGGAAAACACAGGTTTCTGACTTGGGCAGTGGTTTAGACAATGTGACTGTTCCCCAGGAATACAGGAGTAGGAACTAGATTGGGCTTGGGGACCCATTTCTGGTGGGTTTAAGTTCTACTTAAAATGTACTCAACTTTCTTGAGTACTTTCAAAATGTACTTTCTTGAGGACATTTTAAGTGGGACTTAAACCAACTGGAAGTGGGGCTCAAATCAATAGTGAGATCTAACTAGAAACATAGATCCTAAAGTAATTGGCAAAAAGATAGAGAGGGAAGCCTTGGGAGTGGATGCAGTTTCCTATTCATGAACTCAGCTAATATTTACTGGCCATCTACCATGTCCTGCACTAGGAATTGGGAATCTGAGCAATGAGTGATATGAGGGTATGGTCCCTGATACTTTGGAGTTTATTTTTCAGTGAGGGTAGAAATACCTTAAATGCAGTTGGACAAAGTACTTATTGTAGTTGAGGTAAGTGTTGATGTGACAGAAGGATCTCACTTATCCTGGAGAGACTGGGCAGGTATCCCTGAGGAACTGATGTTTCAACTTAGTACTAAAGGAAGAAAGGGATACGTGGGAGGGATTTCGAGGCAGAAGACAGCCTGACTTCAAGGAGTAGAAAGAGTGCCTTCAAGTAATAGAGGATGTGAGTGGAACAGAGCAAGTAGGAGGGAGCGCGATGAGGCTGGCGGGATGGGCAGGCCCCAGAGAGTGCTGCTCCTCATAGGCCGAGAACAGGATTTTGGACTTCCTCTTAAGGGCATAGAGAACCATTTAGTAGTTTTAAGCAGGGGAGCGGTGTGCTGAGATGTATGTGTTGAAAACATGACTCTGGCTGTTGTGCCCTGAATGGGTTGAGGGTGGCAAGAGGCGATTGCAGTAGCCCAAGCAAAGCAAATATGAACAGAGAACAAGGACTGAGGATGAGCTCTGAGAAGTAGGTGGGGACACTCGTAGGAAGGACTGTCAGAGACTGAGACACACTAGCAAGAGAGGTAGTCAGAAAATAGGAAGAGTTGGCCGGGCGCAGTGGCTCACGCCTGTAATCCCAGCACTTTGGGAGGCCGAGGCAGGCGGATCATGAGGTCAGGAGATTGAGACCATCCTGGCTAACATGGTGAAACCCCATCTCTACTAAAAATATAAAAATTGGCTTGGTGTGGTGGTGCTTGCCTGTAATCCCAGCTGCTCGGGAAGCTGAGGCACGAGAATCACTTGAACCCAGGAGGTGGAGGTTGCAGTGAGCCGAGTTCGTGCCACTGCACTCCAACCTGGTGACAGAGCAAGACTCGGTCTCAAAAAAAAAAAAAAAAAAAAAAAAAAAGGAAAGAAAGAAAATGGGAAGAGTAAGTCATGGGAACCAGAGGAAAAGATGATGTCAGCAGGAGAGTATTAAACAGTAGGTCAAAGAACTGGAAAGAATCCACTGGATTTAGTAATGGAGGGTCACTCATTCCCTTAGAGCACCTCTGAGAAGAGCCAAAGGAATGAATTAAAGAATGAACCAGACCGGATGCGGTGGCTTACGCCTGTAATCCCAGCACTTTGGGAGGCTGAGGCAGGTGGATCACCTGAGGTCTGGAGTTTGATTCAGCCTGACCAACATGGAGAAACCCTGTCTGTACTAAAATTACAAAATTGCCGGGCGTGGTGGTGCATGTCTGTAATCCCAGCTACTCGGGAGGCTGAGGCAGGAGAATCGCTTTAATCTGGGAGGTGGAGGTTGCAGTGAGCTGAGATCGCGCCATTGCACTCCAGCCTGGCTACAAGAGTGAAACTCCATCTCAAAAAAAAAAAAAAAAAAAAAAAAAAAAATTAACTGGAGGTAAGAAAGTAGAGTTAAGTAGGATGGACAATTTTTCCGTGAATCGTAGCTTTCAAGAAAACGAGAGGGCTACATGAGTATAAGGGTGTTTATAATTTTTTTCAAGTTTTTTTGAAAAGACCATTGTGATAGTATTTTTTTTTAATTTTGAGGAAATACTATGCATGTAGTTTTAAAAAGTGAATGTTATAAAAGGTCAGATACATCTACGCCGTGACCTAGTTTCAGTCTCTCACTCTTAGCAACTTAATATGTCTTTTAGAAATTCCCTACATATACAAGCGTTTATATCTCAGAGGAGGTTTAGTTTTATTTTGCTTTTTAAAAATGGAGCCTGTTTAAATGCTTGTGAGAACCAGCAGAGATACTGAAGAGACAAGAAGAATTGACCAAGGAAGTGCGTCTCTCTTTTCATGTCTGCATCCACCTTCTCTCTAGCTCCATGGCTATGGAAGGCTGGAAGTTAAGGCAGTTAATGCCTGGTGGTTTCCATTTTCTCTTTGCATTAGGAACAAAGGTCATACATCACTGAAAATAACACAGGATGTAGGGATGGGAACCTTGAACAAAGTGGAGGAGGTCTGAAATAGCCAACTTGAGAAATGGAAAGAATTCTGTGGGGGGAGGCAAAAGGTTGTTACTATTATAAATTCATGTCAAGGGTCAAGTTGAACTTAAAGGGTGTTAATTGTAGTAGTACTTAGTCTCAATGCAAGGCGATTTTTCTGCAGCATTATTGTTGCTACATCACCCCTTCACACAGAATAATTTCTGACAAAACTACGAGTATGTAAGATAGTTCAGTGAAGAACAAGATCCTCTGTACACATTGATGGACATGCACATAGCTTAGTAAGCTAAGCAATAAATATTGCCTATAGCTTTGGTTTCTTAAAGTATACAGGTACTTTTGTGTTTCGAGAACCACCCCTGTGCAGTATGGCACAAAATAATACTAGTCCACATCTGACAGTAGATTGATATTCCTAAAACACTGATTGAACCTAGGGTGGTTAAGAACTAGAATAACATAGAAATCGTTATACTACAACCTGTATTTGAGAGATCAGGAAAACAGAGCTCTAAGAAAATACTTTAACAATGTCATGTGGCTCACTTTTTTCAATTCTGTGTCTCTAACCCGGCTGTCACAATTCCTACTCTTACTGGCATGAAAATTCAGTGATTTTCCGTGACTATAATAGTTCTCAGACTATGCTCCTGTGGAACTGTGTGTTTTCATAATCAAATTCCAGTTATTTATTTAGAAACAGGGTCTCACTCTGTTGCCCAAGCTGGAGAGTAGTAGCGGCTGTTCTTGGCTCACTGCAGCCTTGACATCCCAGGCTCAAGCGATCCTCCCATCTTGGCCTCCTGAGCAGTTGAAACCACAGGCCATGTGCCACCACATGCTGCTAATTTGTAGAGACAAGGTCTCACTATATTGTCCAGGCTGGTCTCCAATTCCTGGGCTCAAGCAATCCTCCTGCCTCAGCCTCCCAAAGTGAGCCACTGTGCCCAGCCAGATTCAGGTTATTTTAACACTGATATTGAATATGATGATTATTTCAAAATTGGTAGAAAAAATTAGCTAGTGGAAAGACACATTTTTTTGTTCTTTGTCTTCCCATATGTTGCTTTTAAAGTTTTGTTGTTTGCTACCACTTGTTGGCTATAGACAGCAGGTGACAAATATTGAGAAACCATGAATTGCTACCTCCAAGTTTATCAGCTTGTATTTCCTTTAAGAATTCATACAGTTAGTGTTGTGATTTGTATATTGCATACCCTTTGCTATTCATATTTTTTTGTTATACATTCAGAAACATTTAGTCACAGCCTAAAATACGGTGGGCAGTTGTGCTCATTTGGGGGCTATAAAGAATAAGATTCCATCCCTTCCCGCAAATACCTTAGAGTTTAAATTGGAAATTGGAACAAAAAGGAGTTGGTGGTGATCAGTTCTTGGGTATGAGGGACAGGAAAGACTTCATAGAAGAGGTGATATTTACGCTGTTTTAAAAGATGAGACAAGCATTCATTGGGCCAATGGGAAAGGCCCTCCTAATTAGGGAGAAGTTTGTGAACAAAGCAGCAGAGGCATCAAAAGGCCTGGCATGTTGTTCATTGTGGCTAGTGTGTGTTGTGTGAATGGGGCCATCATGGAAGATGGAGCCAGAGGGGCATCAGGAAACAGTTCCAGAGTGACTTGCTTTCTGAAAAGAGGAACTTTGAACTTTATTCCCTAGGCAGGGTGGAAACCATTAACAGTTCTTAAGCAAAAAAAAAAAAAAAACAGTAACTGCTTCTGTGGATTTTTTGTTTTTACAAAAAAAAACTATAGTAAAGAAGGATAGAGTGTTTGAAGCTGTAAGTCTGGAATAGGGAAACCAGTTGGAAGATTAATGTAAGAATGCAGGCAAGAATTGAGGGCCTGGAGTGACTAACGCTATAGAAATAGAGATCGACAGGAAGAAGTCCATCTCTAAAGAAACTTGGTGATGATTGGATTGAGGAGAAAAAGGAATTGAGATAACCTGGTTTCTGGCTTGTGTGAGTAGGTCGACAGGTAAGATTCGCCATGATGAGGAATACAGAAATAATCTGATGTGGAAGGACAGTGGTGAGTTCTGTGTGGTTAGATTGCTTTAAGAAGCATCCAGTAGGCTATTGGATATATTGGGCTACAGATAAAACTTGGAGAGTCATCAGCATATAATTAATAGTTAAAACCATGGGGTGATGAGGTTGTCCAAAGAGATCATTTATAGTAGGAATTCTCTAAACCTGGAATCTAAATATCCTGAAATTACCCAAAATGTTTTATATGTGGTTTTTGTTAGAGAAAGGTCCATTGCTTTCATCAGATTCTCCAAAGGGATAAACATGTTCATGTGAAAAGGGGTGCCAGACAGGGTCCTGAGTGTCTCCATTGTGTAAGTGATGGGCAGGGGAAGCAGTCTCAGCAAGGAAAATAGAGAGGAGCAAGAGGGAAGTCTGAGAAATGGTTAGGTGGTGGCTGTTACCTTAGAGAGGTCAAATAAGAGGGGGTTGAAGAGTCCATGGGTTTGGCAATTAATAGATTTGTAAAATTGTTCCTAACTAACAAGATGGAGTTAAATGTACTTCATGAAGCTCCCCCAGAGGCACCATGGTTTCTGAGAACTTTAAGAACCACTGGCCTACAGTAAAGTTCAAGTGTCTCAGCCAAGTAAGTGTTACGGTTGTCTAAAATTTGCTCTTGCCTTACCATTACAATTTTAGCTTGTTTCAACATTCCGAACCTTAAAGCTAGACAGATCCATCTCTTCACTATTTTTTGGATATTTCATGCAAATCTTAGCTTTCAGCTTTTCCCATGTTTTTCATCTTCCCTGCCATGTTCCCTACTCAATCACTGCTCTCACTCCTTCAGAGTGTAGTGTGTACTGCTTTCTGTCTTCCCTTTTCTTATTGTCTGAGCTGTATTGATTTTCCTCTATATTCTGGTGATAATGTCTTACGTTGCTACTTATTTCACGTTATTGCTGCCTTTTCCCTATGAGATTTTACTCCTAAAGGCTAGTAATATATTTCCTCATACCCCCTAGTGACCAAACTTTCATATACTTATTATAGATACTAAAATATTGGAATGGCTAACTGACACCAAAGATAGTTGGGGGAAATGTCTTTTATTTTTTTTGGATACGGGATCTCGCACTGTCACTCGGGCTGGGCTGGAGTGCAGTGGTGTGATCTTGGCTCACTGCAACCTCCGCCTCCCAGGTTCAAGCAATTCTCCTGCCTCAGCCTCCCAAGTAGCTGGGATTACAGGCACCTGCCCGCCACCATGCCCAGCTAATTTTTTGTATTTTTAGTAGAAATGGGGTTTCACCATGTTGGCCAGGCTGTTCTTGAACTCCTGACCTCATGATTCACCCGCCTCGGCTGGGTAATGTGATTAAGAAAAAATTCATATGATGTATTCCAAATTACATAGGAGTGATTTATGGATCATTTTTGCCACTGGGATTCCATTTCTATAGGTAATCAAGAGTTGATTACATGTCAGAATAAGATACTGATATAATAAGCTTATGAATGTTTTGGCCTTTATTTGGCATTTTAGCTTATTGAATTTGTTTCTTAAAGTGGTTTTCTGTGTAAAATTATTTTTCAAAGTGGAAATATCTTAATAAAATATGCTTATAAAATGTAAGTCTACCAAGTTGACACAGAATCTTACTAATATTTCTATACTAGTCTGCTATAAGTATTCATGTTTTATAAGCATATTTCCTGTTCATAAATTCAAGTAGGTACCAATGTGATTAGCATACAAAACTTGTTCATTTAAAATGCAAGTGATTCATGTAAGATTAAATCCAATTAATTATTTTGGAAATCACATCAGTGGCCAGTGTTTTTAATGTTCCTGGATGACTTAACCATTGACTTAAAGCCACCATTTCTGTTTCTTTCATTGTTTACTGGGAACCTTTGGCATAACCCGGGCTATGGTAGGAAAAACTGTAGCCAAAAAAAGAAAAAGAGGACTAGGGTTGCATTG
This sequence comes from Chlorocebus sabaeus, assembly GCF_047675955.1. Lineage (NCBI taxonomy): Eukaryota > Metazoa > Chordata > Mammalia > Primates > Cercopithecidae > Chlorocebus > Chlorocebus sabaeus. Next base: position 15,047,767 of record NC_132912.1, read on the forward strand.
CTTGATTCTAGCATCTGAAATATTTTAAATGTTTAGAATTAAGGGGAGTAGAAAAGTTAGATGCTGCCAGTTGGATCTCGTATCTACTACAGTGTGAACAGATACCCGCCAACAGCAGTCCTGAATTGTAGCGGTCACCTGAAAGGAGGAAGAAATCCTTAGGCCTTAATGGGGCTCAATTTGACAAATACTAAAATGTACATCAAAGCTTTTTTTTTTTCCTGGAACCATAATATGTATTTCCACAGAAAGCAGTTTTTGTGCATATCCGCACACTATTTAATCACATTTTTTAAGAGAAAAAAACTTTTGACCAATTTTCAAAAGAAAGCAAAGTTTTTAATTCACAAGGATTACTGCTTGTTGAACAGAATATAATGAAACAACACATTAAGATGCAGATAGTGGGGATAAAATAAGCACACTCCTGGGTGGGTGCCTGGTTCCTGCACAGCTGCCTCATGGTGTCCCTCAGCCCAATTTGTGCCTCAGCAACATGGCAGATATCATATGGCTTAGACCTTTAGTCATTAATGCATTATAACTGTTAAAACAACTGTCATGGACATCTGTACTTTATATAAAAACTTTCTTAAAATTCTCAGGGAAAAGCAGTTATCTCAAGATTTTTCAGTATCTATGACTTAAAATGATAATGTAACTGTCCAATGCAGTTTAATCCCCTTTTTATTTCAGAAGACGTTTTATGATCTAATGTTACCCCTTGGGCATGTGGCTATATATTATTCCAGAAGAAAAAAAAAAATTACTGAGACCACTTCAAAATTTATTAGACACACAAGTGTGTTTTTTATCTTTTATTTTTTACTTTTTTTTTTTTTTTTAAAACATGGAGTCTCGCTCTTCTGCCCAGGCTGGAGCGCAGTGGCTCACTCACAGTCTTGGCTCACTGCAACCTCCTCCTCCTGGGTTCAGGCGATTCTCCTGCCTCAGCCTCCCAAGTAGCTGGGATTACAGGTGCCTGCCACCACACCCGGCTAATTTTTTGTATTTTTAGTAGAGAGGGTTTCGCCATGTTGGCCAGGCTGGTCTCGCACTCCTGGCCTCAAGTGATTCACCCACCTCGGCCTCCCAAAGTGCTGGGATTACAGGCATGAGCCACTGCGTCAAGCCTTAACTGCCTTTTTAAAAAGAAACTTAAACATGGCATTTTCTTACTTTAAGGGAGGAAAACAAGAGTCACTGGAGTGAAAAGACAAGATACCGTGGTGCCTTGTTGCCAAGGCATTGTGGCCAACAACAGGATAAATTAGAATAGTTGCTATTAGGTGGCATAAGTGCCTGCTACCTAATCCAGTCATGGGTGAGTCTAAATCAGCATTCTCTAGAAGAGAGCTGTCCGATAGAAATGTAATGCAAGCTGCAGACGCCATTCAGTATCTACTAACCACATTGAACAAAGTAAAAAGAAACAGCTGAAATTGCTTTCAAGAATATATTTGATCCAATATATCCAAAATATTATTTCAACCTGTAATCAAGATTTTTTTAAGTTGAGATACTTAATGTTCTTTTTTTTTTGTATAATACTAAGTCTTTAAAATTCAGTGTGGTTTTTTTTGCTTTGTTTTTTGTTTGTTTTGTTTGTTTGAGACGGAGTCTCGCCTCTGTCGCCCAGGCTGGAGTGCAGTGGTGCAATCTCAGCTCACTACAACCTCTGCCTCACAGGTTCAAGTGATTCTCGTGCCTCAGCCTTCCTAGTACTGGGATAACAGGCGCGCACCACCACACCCAGCTAATTTTTGTGTTTTTAGTAAAGATGGGGTTTTCCCATGTTGCCCAGGCTGGTCTCGAACTCCTGGGCTCAAGCGATCCATCCACCTTGGCCTCCCAGAGTGCTAGGATTACAGGCATGAGCCACCGTGCCCAGCCTTAGTGTGTATTGTATTTTAAGCATATCTCAATTCGGATTGGCCACATTTCAAGTTTTCAGTAGCTACATGTGGCTAGTTATAACTGTATTGGACAGTTCATCTCTAGAACATCTAGAGAACGTGTGCCCATGATGTTGAGAAATGAGTTCCCTCGTGTCTGGTGTATGATATTAAGTTATGGACATTAAGAATGCCTGAATCTATTGCTGGCCAAGTAAGCCACTAACCTAGGTCATAAAGAGTTAGCTTTGAGACCATCTATTTCCATGATCAAAATAAATACATCTGGGTTTAACCTACATCACTATTTAGTAACATAGTCGTAAGTTTCAGTACCTTCATCTTTTTCCAGGTAAAACTCTATAGCCTCTTATCAAATATGTTATGCCACATCTAAATTCCATATTTTATGTAATATAAGGAAAAATATTTTTATTTGTATGATTTATACTTCATTTTGTTAGGAACCTGTGACTACATGTCCTGAACTGTTAGTAATAAAAATGGTAATGGATACCTTACTCTTTAAGATTTTTAATTATTTTCGGTAAAACTGGGAAATAGCCATCTGATTTGCATTTTATTTTCTTTTGTATTTTAAGGATATGGAATATTATCTTGTAAAATGGAAAGGATGGCCAGATTCTACAAATACTTGGGAACCTTTGCAAAATCTGAAGTGCCCGTTACTGCTTCAGCAATTCTCTAATGACAAGCATAATTATTTATCTCAGGTAAAGAAAGGCAAAGCAATAACTCCGAAAAACAATAACAAAACTTTGAAACCTGCCATCGCTGAGTACATTGTGAAGAAGGCTAAACAAAGGATAGCTCTGCAGAGATGGCAAGATGAACTCAACAGAAGGAAGAATCATAAAGGAATGATATTTGTTGAAAATACTGTTGATTTAGAGGGCCCACCTTCAGACTTCTATTACATTAACGAATACAAACCAGCTCCTGGAATCAGCTTAGTCAATGAAGCTACCTTTGGTTGTTCGTGCACAGATTGCTTCTTTCAAAAATGTTGTCCTGCTGAAGCTGGAGTTCTTTTGGCTTATAATAAAAACCAACAAATTAAAATCCCACCTGGTACTCCCATCTATGAATGCAACTCAAGGTGTCAATGTGGACCTGATTGTCCCAATAGGATTGTACAAAAAGGCACACAGTATTCGCTTTGCATTTTTCGAACTAGCAATGGACGTGGCTGGGGTGTGAAGACCCTTGTGAAGATTAAAAGAATGAGTTTTGTCATGGAATATGTTGGAGAGGTATGTATAATTTGCCACGTAGTAAATGATGGGCACGTAAGGTTTATACTTTTGGAAAATTGCCTTTTTATCTCTGTAACAGATACTTGGTACATTTTGAAATTTTCATTTGCAGATATGTAGACATTTATTTTCTGATTTAGGAGAAGAGTTCACTGGCATGTTTAGAAATAAAAAACTTTTATGTGAACAAAGCAATATGTTAAATCGATATAGTCATCTTTCAACAAATACACATTCCTAGTAGTCAAACCTAGCATTTGTAAAATTTAAAATATGACAAGTGTTTTTATCCAAAAGTCCTAAGAAGAAACTGAGATGTAACGCATGCTGCTTTGAAACTTGAAAGTTTTAATTTACTTCATCTATTTGACCAAATATGGTTAAATGTAGTTGGCAGAACTCTATTTTGGATCAACATGAAAGATACTATATTTGTAAGTATTGTAAAATATACACAAGCATTTGTTGCATCCATAAGAAAATTAGGTTCTGTGCATCTGTAACTTACTTTTGAATTGTGAAGACCATTCTCAAAACTACCATACAAATACTAGCAAATTTATTTTTATACAAATCATATATTTATGTGTATATATATATGAATGTAAAAAGTATTTGCCATGTGTCACATACTGTTCTAAGCACTTGATGTATTAATTCACTAATCCTCTCCAAAACTCAGTGAGGTAGTACTATGTCTTTGTTGTTTTTTCTTTTTTTTTTTTTTTTGAGAGGTAGTACTGTTATGTCCATTATTATAGAGAAATTGAGCACCTTGCCCGAAGTCACACAGGTCACATAGTAATAAGAACCAACATTCAGAGCTCCAAAATCAGTCGTCTTCACCATGGCACCACACTGCTTCAAACTGAAGGGTAGGTTGAGCTGTGACTAGAAAGACAGGAGCATGGCTACATATCTGGAGTTGTCAACTCTGGATTTTTTAGTTGGAATTGGGTCACCTATAATTATCTGTATTCATCTAGAATTCTGAAACTAAATTAGGTGTCTGTTTTGATTCTTATACTTTTAGACAGTGGTAGGTTATTATAAATTATTCAGTATACAAGATCTTACATAATCAAATTATTCTTTTTGTTAACCAGAATTTTTTAAGTTGCATTCTTAATGAGTGCAGCAGCCAAATTTGGTTGGTAACATAAAGCACTTTAGACACTTTCAGTTTCTTAAGCTGAGCGTGTCATAAAACTGTTCTTAAGAGCTGAACTATGGATGACGATCTTAGACTTACAGAATTGCATGAAAATAACGTATTCTACAAAAACGAAACCTTCCATTCCAAAGTTAACATAGCTTCTCCCCTGTATTTTTAACAATTTTCCATTTGTAACTGCATATAGATAAGTTACAGGAAAAATGTGTCTGTATCATAATTTAGAGCATATACTTGCAGATTTAGTCTTTAACATTGTTTTGTCCTGTAGAGAGCTATGGTTGTATGGCTTTTTGAACATCCTAATTATAATGAAAGTAATGCAGTGTTTCAACTTACTGCTCAAATCCTGTTTAAAAAGTCATAAATCAACTGGGTACAGTTAATCCCAGCACTTTGGGAGGTCAAGGCTGGAGGCTCACTTGAGCCTAGGAGTTCCAGACCAGTGTGGGCAACAGAGTGAGACCCCACATCTCTACAAAAACTAAATCATTAGTTGGGCATGGTGGTATGTACCTGTGATCCAGCTATTCAGGAGGCTGAGGCAGGAAGATCACTTGATCCCAGGAGTTCAAGGATGCAGGGAGTCATGATGGCACCACTGCATTCTAGCCTGAGTGACAGAGTGAGACCCTGTTTTTTAAAAAAAAAAAAAAAAAAGTCATCAATCTTTTGCATTATCATTTTTCTTCCCCTCATTTTCCCACCTCTTTCCATCTGACTCTTAGTGTGAATGTTTGCTTTGATGACACTCGAATTTCTTACTTTTTAAATATTTGTAAGTATTTGCATATTAATAGACATGTAGATGAATGCTTCTTTAGTTCAGTAGCTACGTAATATACTGTAGTTTTTTCTGTTTAGGTAATCACAAGTGAAGAAGCTGAAAGACGGGGACAGTTCTATGACAACAAGGGAATCACATATCTCTTTGATCTGGACTATGAATCTGATGAATTCACAGTGGATGCAGCTCGATACGGCAATGTGTCTCATTTTGTGAATCACAGCGTAAGAAGACATACGTAAACTTTAGACGTGACTAACAATTCAACCTAGTACTAGTTTCCATAGCTAAAAAATAATTCTCTTTAAACTACATATCCTTTTAACATTTCCAAAATACGTATTTTATAATGAGGGCAGCTTCTGTTGAGTTATGGTATTATTGCTGTATTAGGAAAAGTAAACATTGAGGTGCCTACCGAGTATTAATAGCATGTATTTTGCAAGAGTCTTTACATATATTACTTCATTTAAACTTTCTAGTAACTTTGTACAGTAGGTATTATTTTCATATTACAATGAGCAGAGCAATTAAGAGGTAAAGTGTCCAAGAATTACACAGAACTGTGTCTTAATGGAAGTTAACACGACTAAAGGTAAATGTATTTTCTTAAAATGTAAACATGTTACAACTTTTTGTAAAATTTAAAGATTTGTAGAGTATGTAGGGCTATTTTTCTAAATTATAAATTAGTATTTTTCCTTACCTTTTAATGTCTGAAAACACTTAGAATACAGCTGGAACTTAACTGCAGAATTCTGGACTCTATAAAAACTATTTCCAAAAATTAGGGAAGTTAATAATTTTGGGTTACCTACTAAGTACTAAGTGGATAAACATTAGGCTTGTTAGGTTGACATTATCTTCATTTTGTAGATAATAAAGATAGTGTGTCTCACAAAGTTATATAGCTGAACATATAAAGGATGGTAGACCATGTTAAACTTTTGATGGATTTCATAGTAAGAAATTAGTGTATGATTAGCAGAGACCTTCTGGTCCCTTGTTTGTTGATTAACATTGAAGAATTTTTTTCTTAATGATAAATTCGAGATAGTCTCAAAATAGAGATATTCTATCCAAAGACCATTACACAGTTTTGATTCCTTAGTATGACTCACTACATCTTTTTTCTTGCATATTCCATAAGTTACTGTCATATTCTCAAAACATCGAAGAGTTTGGATCAAAAGTTTAAGCAGTGAAACTCCATACAGTGTAACATTTGATTTCTGTAGTGCAGATTTGATTTTTTAAACACAGTTATTCTAGTTCTTTAAAGTATGTGCCTTACTGAAATAGTTACAGGTGAAATAATAATGTAATCTGGGATTTGCATTGAAATTCTCCAGGAAAAAAAGAAACTTGGGACTAGATGACTAAGATTGGCAAGCATGTTACTAATTGTTGAAGCTGCATAGTGGATACATAGGGATTTCTTATTTTCTCTATTTTATACTTGTCTGAAATTTTTATAAGGGAAAACAATCTTTTTAAATGTGCATGCCTCAAAGACCTCTAAGCAATAAGCAACTTAATTTCCAGTGGAACTTAAATCTCTTGGAAAGTAAACATTTTATATGGCATGTAGAAGGGCTTGTTCACACCGTTTTTACTTAAATGGGTTCTAATGTTCCTTTTTAGTGTGACCCAAATCTTCAGGTGTTCAATGTTTTCATTGATAACCTCGATACTCGTCTTCCCCGAATAGCATTGTTTTCCACGAGAACGATAAATGCTGGAGAAGAGCTGACTTTTGATTATCAAATGAAAGGTATGCTTTTCAAGTACCGTTTATTTGTTGTCAGTTTCAATATGAAGAATCAAATCTGACTAGGAAGAGACCTTAGATATCTGAACCAAACTAATACTAAAGATGAAAAGTTGAAGCTCTAAGTTGGTCATCCTAAGGTCCAAAGCTAATCCGACAGCTAATACTACAACCCAGGTCTGCCTGACCGTCAGCTGAGGAATGGTTCTACGTCGTGTTTTCTCAGAACTTCCATTTTGGAAACTGATTTATTTATTATAGAATCTTTTCTTAATACTGTACTACTTGTATTTTTTTTTTTTTTTTTTTTTTTTAACTGTGGGCTAAGCATGGTGGCTCCTGCCTATAATCCCACCGCGTTAGGCTTGAGCCCAGGAATTCAAGACCAGCCTGGGTAACATGGCGAAACCCTGTCTCTACAAAATATGAAAAAACTAGCTGGGTGTGGTAGCATGTGCCTGTAGTCCCAGCTACTCGGGAGACTGAGGTGGGAGGATGGCTTAAGACAGGGAGGTTGAAGCTACAGTTGAGACGTGAATACCACCACTGCACTCCAGCCTGGATGACAGAGACTCTGTCTGGAAAAAAAAAATCAATATAAGCCTACAGTTTTGAATTTTTACTAAGAGATGTATATTCAAAAGATAGAAAATATGATTTAAATCACATACAGATTTATTCTACTCCTACTTGAACCTGGCTTTTAAAAAGAATATTTAATTCTATTTGCTTTATTGTGACAATATAAATGTTTTGAATGATGGCCTTTACATATTGTCATTGCTTAACCTCTTACATACTGTGCTTTTATATACTGTGTGAAATGAGTGTGTATTAGATATTCCCAGTAAGTTTCATCATTTCAGAAATCCTTTCTCACAAATATGGGCTAATAACATAAACTTTACCTATTATTAACCCGCACCATCCTTTCAAGACAATTCATTATGATTTGAATCTGAATATTAACATTTATTTGTAAATATTTCAAAGGGAACTAACTACATTTCCTTGGGAGTTAACTTACTCTAAGGGTCTTGACCATGTAAGTACCCTCTAACACTGATAATAAAGCTAATATAATAGAAAATTTGAAATTTATTCTAAATTGTCTTAACTCTCTTTCTGTATTTCTTTTTCTGTGTCTTCAGGTTCTGGAGATATATCTTCAGATTCTATTGACCACAGCCCAGCCAAAAAGAGGGTCAGAACAGTATGTAAATGTGGAGCTGTGACTTGCAGAGGTTACCTCAACTGAACTTTTTCAGGAAATAGAGCTGATGATTATAATTTTTTCCCCAATGTTAACATTTTTAAAAATACATATTTGGGACTCTTATTATCAAGATTGTACCTATGTTAATTTACAATTCATGTTTCAAGACATTTGCCAAATGCCTCTGAAGAGAGGGTCACTGGGTCTCATAGATTGATTTGAAGTCTACGTATCTATAGTGCTTAGAGACCAAACTAATGGAAGGCAGACTATTTACAGCTTAGTATATGTGTACTTAAGTCTATGTGAACAGAGAAATGCCTCCCGTAGTGTTTGAAAGTGTTAAGCTGATAATGTAATTAACAATTGCTGAGAGATCAAACATTCAGCTTGCCATAAACCTCAAATTTGGAGAAACAGTTAATTTGGGCAAATCTACCAGTTCTGTTTTTGCTACTCTGTTGTCATTCCTGTTTAATATTCACTGTACTTGTATTTGAGACAAATAGGTGATACTGAATTTTATACTGTTTTCTACTTTTTCATTAAAACATTGGCATCTCAATGATATAGAAATTTAAGGTATAAAATTAAATGTAAAAATTAATTTCAGCTTCATTTCATATTTTGAAGCAATCAAGACTGTTGTGATGAGTGTATGTCTGAACCTGTAATTCTTAAAAGACTTCTTAATCTTCTAGAAGAAAAATCTCTGAAGAGCTCTCTCTAGAAGTCCAGAATGGCTGGCCATTATGCTTCTTTGAAAAGACAGGATAATGGGACCAGGACGGTTTTTTGGAGTACCAAGCAAGGGGAATGGAGCACTTTAAGGGCGCCTCTTAGTAACATGAATTGGAAATTTGTGTCAAGTACCTCCGGTCTAAACAGTCTAAACAGTAAAACAAGCTGCCTGGAGAGCACCTGTACCTAATGATACTGTAATGTACATTAACATTACAGCCTCTCAATTTCAGGCAGGTGTAACAGTTCCTTTCCACCAGATTTAATTATTTTTATATTTCCAGCAGGTTCTTCTTAAAAAGTAATCTATATTTTTGAACTGATACTTGTTTTATACATGAATTTTTTTTAGATGTGATAAAGCTAAACTTGGCCGAAGTGTGTGCCTGAATTATTAGACCTTTTTATTAGTCAACCTACAAAGACTAAAATAGAATATATTAGTTTGTAAGGGGGTGGGAGGGTTCCAGCATAGTATCGAATCTCAATCAGGAAAAACTATGCTTTCATGTCTGATTCTGAGATTTCTCATCGTGTTGTCGAAAATGATAAATGCAGCAAATCTAGCTTTCACTATTCCTAATTTTACCTAAGCTCATTGCTCCAGGCTTTAATTACCTAAAATAAGCTTGGGTAAAATTGAACCAACTTCAAGAATGCAGCACTTCTTAATCTTTAGCTCTTTCTTGGGAGAAGCTAGACTTTATTCATTATATTGCTATGACAACTTCACTCTTTCATAATATATAGGATAAATTGTTTACATGTTTGGACCCTCAGAATCTGTTAACCAAAATTGCAGAATGGGGGGCCAGGCGTGCGTGGTGGCTCACACCTGTGATCCCAGCACTTTGGGAAGCTGAGGTAGGAGGATCACCTGAGGTCAGGAGTTCAAGACCAGCCTGGCCATCGTGGTGAAACCCTGTCTCTACTGAAAATACAAAAATTAGCTGGGCGTGGTGGCACACGCCTGTAGTCCCAACTACTCAGGAGGCTGAGGCAGGAGAATCACTTGAACCCAGGAGGCAGAGGTTGCAGTGAGCCAAGATCACACCACTGCACTCCAGCCTGGGTGACACAGTGAGACTCCGTCTCAAAAAAAAAAAAAAAAATTTTTGTTTTTTTGCTTTGGTTTTTTTTGTTTTTTTTTTTCCGCAGAATGTGTCAAGACAAAATACTTTAATGGCATTTGTGTTTTATGAAAAATCAGTCACATAGTGTTAGTGTCAGTGTTAAGAAAGGGTCACAGGTTTACAGGTTGCCCCCAGTGGCCATACTTTGAATTGTGATTCTCATGGGTTTAAAGATGTGATTTTTTAAAAATCAGTGTTTTACCATCTAGTTATTTGATCTTGTCCACTTTTTTGTGTTTAACAAAAGTGTAAAACTGGAAAGCAAAGAAAAAAGACTATTTTCAGTAAACATGTAGTTTTGTTTTGTCTTTATTAATAGAATGTAATGGGCCTTTGGGATCTTAAGTACTACTTATGTTACCTTTTTTATTCAGATGCTGAACTTAAGCAGTGAAATAATAGAAACTAAAGGATGTTATTAAGGGGTTTAACTATTTTAAGTCAACATTTAGCTATTCATCATTGGTTTCCTGAAGACGTCAGAATTTTTCAGTGTAAGACAACTATCAAAGGTAATCCAGTTTAAAACATAAATCCACTCTACATATTATATTGATACCATCATTTTCAGGACCTACATAAGAGTATTGTGATACATAATTAATAATCTCAGGGTTTTTTCCCCCATATCTAAAATGTAGACAATACTTATTTCTCTTTTAGTTCATCAATTTCTCTTAGCAAAATAAATTAGGTTGGGCATTTAATGTTCTATTTACCATGGCTTAGCTTTGTTTCTGTTTTACAGTCATTTCCAGTAAGACTATAAAAGGGGCAGAGAAATACTGATGTATTCCTCACTGTGTGCTAACAAAATTAACCAAAGATTTATATTCAATTCCTTGAAATGTTACTTTCCTTTTAAGATAGCTTATCAGGATTTGATACTACACTTGATCTTGGCCAAAAGGCCAAGGAGTTATGGTTCATGCATTTGAGTATTAAAGGACAATTTGACATTTCGCTAGCATAATGTGGATGAATACTTCAGAAGTTTTTGAGCATTATCACTCACCAGGTGCGTAAACATACTACGGTAAGTACTGCCTGGAAATGCAAAGGAATTTTGGAACTCAGAGCTGATATTCGTTAACCAAGTCTTTTATGCCTTTTATATGTATTCATGTGCTTCTAATGAACCTGTCAGGTTGGTGTAAGGTAACAAACTTAGACTGGTAAGATAATGTCAACATGCCAAGATCACCCAGTGAACTTTTTAAAGTATTTAATCTTCAGCTTCAGGCAGTCTTTTAAAAAAATTAGTTTATACTCTTTAAACATTTAAGTCCTGGAACTCCTCTCCAAGATAAATGTGGCTGGCTGCTGAGTGTCTTCTGTGATATATTTTGGCATTTTGAAACTTCATGTTTCAGCTGGACATGGTAGCTCACACCTGTAATCCCAGCACTTCGGGAGGCTCAGGCGGGTGGATCACCAGAGGTCAGGAGTTCAAAACCAATCTGACCAATATGGTGAAACCCTGTCTCTACTGAAAATACAAAAATTAGCCAGGTGTGGTGGCACGCATCTGTAATCCCCGCTACTTGGGAGGCTGAGGCAGGAAAATCACTTGAACCTGGGAGGCTGAGGTTGCAGTGAGCTGATAGGGCCACTGCACTCCAGCCTGAGTGACAGAGCGAGACTCCATCTCAAAAAATGAAAACTTCATGTTTCCTCTTGTAATTTATGATTCTTGAAGTAAAAACCAAGTAGCTGCTACAATTAACCCTGCCCATGTTTATACTCTTTTGGAGAGACATCAGAACATAGCAGTTAAGAGCATGGTCTCTGAAGCCAAACTGCCTGTGTTTGAATTCTGCCTGTGCCTCATAGCTATGTGACCTAACCTCTGTGCCTTTGTCTCCTCATTTGTACATGGGGATTAGAAATGTATCTACCTCAAAGGGAGGTTGTGAAAATTAAAGGAGTTCATATATAGTCTGTAAAAAACTTACGAGCATGATCAGAGTGAGCACCAAATACGATTTCTGGTAATCACTCTGTTTCTTGACCACGTCTCTTGTAGTTGTCTTAGCCCTTAGCCCAATTCATTCAGCCAGCATTTATAATGGCAGACTCTCACATAAATGTAACAGTATATAATATTAATGTGATTATAAAATACCAGGAATATACTCAGAGGAATGTTTATAGGCATTTTTTGAACACCCACTTTGGATCACAAGGTACACTGTTAAAACTGTTTTAGTTATCAGCGAATATATACAAGTGTGTATGGTTACGTCGATACTCTGAGTCTTGTTACCCTAATTAGTCAGGTGGATCCAATACTTTTTGGTCTGATTGCCATGCAGCATCATGATAATCAAGTGTTTAACTGGCCTGCAAATTGTTTTAAGTGATGTCTCTGCTTTTGCTTCCATAATCTGTGAAATGTCAGAATAACAAAGTGTTCATGAATATTTGTTAAAACTTGTTAAAAATCCTCATGCGTAACATAAAGGCCTAACACATTGATGGATTTTGAGAATGAATAACACAGAGGTTTTTTTATTTATTTTTCTGGAGATGGGGTCTTGCTTTGTTGCCCAGGCTGGGCACAATCAGCTCACTGCAGTTTCAACCTCCTGGGCTCAATCTATGCTGCCACCTAAGCCTTTCAAATAGCTAGGACTGCAGGTGCTTACCACCATGCCTGGCTAACATTTTGTAGAGACAGGGTCTCCCTGTGTTGCCCAGGCTGGACTAAAAACCCTGAGCTCAAGCAATTGCCCTGAGCCTCCCAAAGTACTGGGATTGCAGGTATGAGTTACTGTGCCTGGCTGCCATTTAATTCTTGAGCATTTTCTTTTATATCCTAATTGTCCACTTCTAATTTTGCCACCATAGTCACATCAAGGTTAAGTGGTTTAATATCTTTGGGGATAAATAAGGTGCTGATTTTGTCTACAGCCATCAGTTTATCGTAATAGATCCAAGTTTGTCAATTTAAATCAAGCATGTTTATGATCAAAGATATGATCTATCATGCTGAATGTTCCATGTGTACTTCAGGAGATATATTCTGCTGTTTTGGGGTGGAGTGTTCTATAAATGTCAATTTAATCCAGTCAGCTTATGATTTTCAGTTCTATATTCTTACTGATTAATGTATATATACTAGTTCTAAGGAGGGATGTTAATCCCTAACTGTAATTGTGCATTAGTTTGTCTCTTTTCAGCTGTTTTAGCTTCATAAATTTTTGGAGCTGTTAGGTGCATATACATTTAGGATTATTTTGTCTTCTTGGTGAACTAGACCTTTTATCATTAGGAAACTGTCTGTATAACGACTCCATCTTTAATCGTGTACATGGTTTTTTTTTCCATCCTTTTAACCTATCTATCACTTGAATTGACTTTCTTTATAGACAGCAGATCATCGGGTTATGTTGGTTTTCTTCCCCATGTCTCTTGTCATTGATGTGCTTAGACCATTTACATTTAGTATAATCATTGAGATGTATGGGTTTAGTTCTACCATTTTTTTTTTTTTGAGATAGAGTTTTGCTCTTGTTGCCTAGCCTGGAGTGCAATGGCACAATCTCAGCTCACTGAACCACCACCTCCTGTGTTCAAGTGATTCTCCTGCCTGAGCCTCCTGAGAAGCTGAGATTACAGGCATGAGCCACTGTGCCTTGCGTTTTTTTTTTTCCCCCAACAGGGTCTTGCTCTGTCACCCAGTCGACTGGAGGTACAGTGGCACAGTCACGGTTCACTGCATCCTCAATCTCCTGGGCTCAAGTGATCGTCTCACCTCAGCCTCCAGAGTGGCCCAGCATCACGCCTGGCTTTTTTTTTTTTTTTTGTAAGTAGAGACACATCTCACTGTTGGCCAGGCTGGTCTCGAACTCCTGAGCTCAAGCGATTGCCCACCTCAAAGTGCTGGGATTACAGGTGTGAGCCACCACACCAAACCAGGTTATTTGAACATTTTTAAGTATAATATTTTCTCTATTGTAATATTGACTGTCATCTCTCTGCAGGTTTTTTAGTGGTTGCTCTAGGTTGAAGCACTTTGAATTCTTAGATATCTAAGAGTGAGCATTTTCTTTTTTTGACTGCTACACTCTCACCAGTTGCCAGCTTCTCATATAAATATTGTAAATCCTCTCGTTTAGGTAACTCAGCTTCTGGAGTTGAGGGAACTTCAAAATCAGAAGAGCTCTGGGAATCCACATTTGTGCTAAGATTTAGCAAACTTTTTTCCTCAGGTATATGTTTCTCACTGCTTAGAGTAATTGGTTCTCTAGTACTAGGAACTGTTGTTACATCTTGAACTCTGCTTTTCAAATCAGAACAAGTATCCTTTGGGCAAATTACATTTTGTTCCATTAGAGAGGAAGGAATATTCTCTTTGATTGTTGGTCTGTAGTCACCTTTGCCCAAGGAAGTAATATCCCCACTGTTTCTCTCTTGGGAGGATAACAAAACAGTATCAGATTGGCTGTCCCAGCCTTGACTTCCTTGTTCTGTTATGTGTGTTGACTGGGAAGAATTCTGGGAGGAGATGTGAGTTGATTCTCCATCAGAGTCACTGAAAAGCTTCGGTGACTGAGATCCCCCTGCCTCTATGGAGGAAGGGAAGTTTTCCAAGTTCTCATCTGTGATTTCATCATTTCTTTTAAAGAATACTTCCCACTGGGGTACATCCCCATCAGCCTTTTGCTGGTGAAGTACAGAGCCCAGATCTCCTTGCAGTGAAGCTGGGATTCCTAATTCTTCTTCACTTTCACTGTTGGATTCTTCACAATCTACAAAGTTTGTGAAATGAGAGCTCTGCGTACTCTCTGTTCTGCAGCATCCTGGAGTTTGTCTCAGTTTTTCGGGCTGCTTTTCTGATACTGCAGTCATTGAAAATACCTCAGGTTGAAAAGTTTCCTGGTATGGAAGTTTGTGCCTTAAAGGTATTGGCAGAGGATCATCAAAGAGATAGTCATCTTCCTCCTCTGTGGGACAAACAAAACAGGTTTATAGGAAACAAGGCAAAGGGAGCCAATTTGTACCTACACTTTTAATTCTTGGAATTGCAAGGAATAGGGAGGCCACTCTTCTTCAAAGGGAAAAGATATTCTTGGGATACACTGAATAATTTAATTACCATCCTTCAATTTTTTATAATGCCAGACTATCAGTGGACAATATAGAGCAGTCACTCTGCTCTATATATAAGCCTGGCTGATCATTACAATCATATGCAAAACTTTAAAAAATAAAAACCACACAGGTTTCTGTATCTCATTCCAGACCTACTGAATCCCTAAAAGACAGGACCAAATAATTTGATTTTTGTATTAAGTTCTACAGCTGATTTCTGTTCATCAGCCAGGTTTGCAAAGCCTGTGTGCTCTGCAAATAGTAGATGCTCAGTGGGTTGTGCCTTAAAGGTATTGGCAGAAGATCATCAAAGAGATAGTCATGGGAAAATTAAATGGCTTTTTATTAAGGTTTTTCTCTTTTATGAGCATCTTATTGACATGCTTTATGCACAAAGTTGCGACAGGTTAAATCAACTTTAAAGCAAAATACTGAATAATCATGTGTCAAGAACTTAAAATTCAAAATTAAGCATGCTGTGTCAACAAATGTTCTTAAAATGAAAAAAGCCTTACTTGGAAAAACAAATATTTTCTGTCCTCTAACGGTATCTAGCCTAGGAAGGAAATTAAATGCATCTGAAACTACTGTGTATGGCAACTTCGTGTTCTACTGCTGAATCTGGTTTTATAATAATCCACTTAAATGATGTGGCTAAACACTGCATTTTTAAGACACTAATATAATGGACCATAGAGACCATCATCCAGCTCCCACCTTCCCAGTGTGAAGCTAGGCCCAGAGAAAAGGGTGTGCCAATACATAGGACCCAACCTCATTCTTAAAGTCCAATGTTATGACTTGTAACTGATCTTAGGGCTTAAGGTCACTAAGGTATCTAATGACTATATTTGGAATCATCCTAGACTATAGGATATAGATTTTAAGCTAAAGATTAAATGTATGTTTTAGGTCCCTCACTACTATGCCAAAGTTGTTTTTTATGTTTCACACAATCACAGTTCAACCTTGACCTCCCAGGCTCAGGAGATCCACCCCCATGCCCAGCTAATTTTTTTTTAGAGACAGTGTTTCCCCTTGTTGCCCAGGCTGGTCTTGAACTCCTGCACTCACTGAAGAAATCCACCTCAGCCTCCCAAAGTGCTGGAATTAGAGGCATGAGCCACTTTGCCTGGCCCCAAATTACCTTTTTATGAAATATTTTTGTATGATCTCTAAGTTGAACTGTTCTGCATTCCAAATCAGTGACTGTGCCTGATCCCAAAAAACATTTATCAAAAACAAGTGTGGATTGGGTAGATGCATAAAAGGCACAAAAGATTAAAGGAAGAAAGGACTTTTGCTTCCAGGTAAGATAGAGTAACAGAGACTAGATTTAACCTCCCACTTGAAATAACTAAAAATCAGACTACCTCTCAAAATGGACATTGAGCAATTAAGGACAATGACATGTGAGAAACAAGACACAGATGAGTCCTTTGATTGCCTGACTCACTGCTTCGTAACAGATTCCATTCAGGGAGGGAACATCTGGTTAGAGCCCATGGATATCCCTGAATTGAGATGGAACTGGAACGTTGAAGAAATCAAGGTACCTGGAATTTACAGAGCAGAAGACCAGAGAGGAGAGTGCTGCACAGAAACTCTGAAAAGCTGCAGAGGAGTCCCTACCAAGTGTTAAGTGTACTGAGCAGCATGTGCTTGTCAGGAAACTACCAGAAGACAGGCAACGAATCACTCAAACAAAACGAAAGTGCCCAGAACTCACTGTGCCAGGAACAGTGCCTGGTCCTGGTCCCAACAGCCAGAGTGGAAAACCTCATGATCCATGGGCATTTGTAAAAGAACCAAGAAGAGCCTTGCCTCAGTAGTGGGGAAAATTAACTATACACTAAATGCTACTCTGGTCCTGCATAACAAAGGTAAAAGACATGAAAAGATCAAACTATAAACATGCTAACCACATGCCAGAACAAAGCTCAAGAATGATTTTAGAAATCCAAAATTATGCAGGACCTAAAAAGGTAAAATTCAGAATGTACGGCATTCAAAAACAAATTATCAGAAATTCAAGAAGCAGGAAAATACAATCAAAACTGACCGTGAAATTGACCATGGGAGTCAATTTTCATGATCTTGGATCAAACAGTAGTTTCTTAGATATGATACCAAAGCATAAGCAATAAAAGAAAAAAAAAGGCAAATTCGACTTAAAATCTTTACACTTCAAGACACCATCAAGAAGGTGAAAAGACAAGTCTGAGAGAAAATATTTCCTAATCATATTAGATAAAGGACTGATACCAGACTATTTAACTGTTAAAACTCAATACGAAGGTCAATAATCCAGTTGAAATAGGGGCAAAAGATAGGAATAGACATTTCACCAAAAAAGTTACATAAATGGCCTATAAGCACATGAAAAAAAGCTCGACATTAGTCATTAGAGAAATGCAAATCAAAACTGCAGGGTACCACCGTACACACACTAGGACAGCTATACTCAAAAACAAGTCTTAGCTAGTATGTGAAGAAACTGGAATCTTTACATATTGCTGGAGGGAATGTAAAATGTATTCAGTTTGGAACTGTTTGGCAGTTCCTTGAAGTGTTAAAACAGATTGACATATGTTATGAACTGAATGTTTCCTGTCAAAAATCATATGTGGAAGCCCTAAAGCCAGTGTGGCTGTTACCTGGAGATGGACCTCTAAGGAAATCATTAAGGTTAAACCGTCATAAGGCTGGCGCTTTGATCTGATAAGATTAGTATCCTTAAAAGATACTTCAGCTCGCATGTATGCTCTCCCAGCCACCCCACGGGCATGCACTGCGAAAAGGCCATGTGAGCACAAAAGAGATGGCAGCCACCTGTAATCCAAGAGAAGAGGCCTCAGAATGAAACCTGCCTTGCCAACACCTTCATCTTCCAGCCTTCAAAACTGTGAGAAATACTACCTGTGGTTTTCTCTCATGGAGTTTCGCTCTTGTCACCCAGGCTGCAGTGCAGTGGTGTAATCTTGGCTCACTGTAACGTCTGCCTCCTGGGTTCAAGCAATTCTCCTGCCTGAGCCTCCCAAGTAGCCGGGATTATAGGCACTCAGCATCATGAACAGCTAATTTTTTTTTTTTTTTTTGGAGACAGAGTCGTGCTCTGTTGCCCAGGCTGGAGTGCCGTGGCACAATCTCGGCTCACTGTAACCTCCACCTCCAGGGTTCAAGCGATTCTTCTGCCTCAGCCTCCTGAGTAGCTGGGACTACAGGTGCGTGCCACCATGCCTAAGTTTTGTAATTTTGGTAGAGATGGGGTTTCAACATAGTGGCCAGGCTGGTCTCAAATTCCTGACCTCATGATCTGCCCACCTCAGCCTCCCAAAGTGCTGGGATTATAGGCGTCTCGAGCCACTGCGCCTGGCCTAACTTATTTTTTTAATTATTTTTATTTTTATTTTTTATTTTTTTAAGCAGAGACAGGTTTTCACCATGTTGGCCAGGCTGGTCTTGAACTCGTGATCTCAGGTGATCCATCTGCCGTGGCCTCTCCAAGTGCTGGGATTACAGGCGTGAGCCACCATGCCTGGCCTCCTGCTTAAGCTACCTAGTATGTATTATTTTGTTAGGGCAGCCCAAGCAAACTATGACTCCAAAATTCTACCCCCTACAAGAAATAAAACCCGAGAGAAAGATACGTAAAGACTTGTACACAAATTTTCATAGCATTATTATTTAAAAAGGGGAAGCAACCCAGATGTCCATCAACTGGTGAGTGGATAAACAAAATGTCATATGCCTGTACAATTGAATACTGGTTGGCAATAAAAAGGTATGAAGTACTGATACATGCCACAGTATAGATGTACCTTGAAAACATGCTAAGTAAAAGCCAGGCACAAAATAGCACATGGTGTATGCTTTTTTTTTTTTTTTTTGAGATGGAGTCTAGCTCTGTCAGCCACACTGGAGTGCAGTGGCGTGATCTCACTGCGAGGTCCGCCTCCTGGGTTCACACCATTCTGCCTCAGCCTCCTGAGTAGCTGGGACTACAGGCGCCTGCCACCACACTTGGCTAATTTTTTGTGTTTTTAGTAGAGACGGGGTTTCACCGTGTTACCCAGGATGGTTTCGATCTCTCTGACCTCATGATCCACCCTCCTCGGCCTCCCAAAGTGCTGCAATTACAGGCGTGAGCCACTGTGCCCAGCCGTATGAGTTATCTTATATGAAATGTCCAGAAAACACAAATCTATAGAGACAAACTCTAGATTAGTGGTGGCCTAAGGCTGGGAATAGTAATGGGGAGTGACTGGAAACAGACAAAGTTTCTTTTTTGGGTAATAAAAATGTTCCAAAATTAGATAGTGGAGATGATTGTACAATTCCGTTATACTAACAGTCGTGGAATTGTTCACCTATACAGGATGAATTTATGGTATATTAGTTATACTTCAATAAAGCTTAAAAGATAATTTTGTATTGTGGAGTTTATAATAGATGGAGAATGTATGACGATAACAGCACAGACTGGGAGAAGAGGAATGGAAATATACTGCTGTAACATTCCTATACCATACTTGGAATAATATATCATTTATCTTTTCACTCAGATACGTTAAAGATGTATACAGTCAGTCCTTTGTATCCACAGGTTCCACATCTGTGGATTTGACTGACCACAGATCAAACATATTTGGAAAAAAGCAAAAATTAAAATACAAAACACAAAAATTGATACAGTATAACTATTTACCAAGCATTTACACTGTATTTAAAGTATAAGTATTCTAGAGATGATTTCAAATATATGGGAGGATATGTGTAGGTTATATGCAAATGTAACACCATTTAATATGACTTGAACATATGCAGATTTTGGTACTCTTTGGCGAGGGGGGTCCTGGTTACCAATCCCCCAAGGATACTAAGGGATGACTGCATTAGAAGCCACTCAAATAAGAAATCAATGAGTTACACAGCCAATAAGCCAACAACAGATTAAATACAATCAATCAGTAATTACTTGATCCGAAAGAAGGCCAAAGAATAAAGAACAAATAGCTAAGAGGATAAATTTAAACCTGACCTTATCAGTGGGTACAATAAAACTAAGTGGTCTAAGCACTGCAGTTAAAGGCCAGAAATTACCAGATTGGCCATAAAAACAAGATCAAACAACATACTGCTTACGAGAAACCCACTTTAAATATAAAGACAAGTTAAAAGTGCACAGTTGGAAAAAGATACATCAAGCCAATACTAATGAGAAGAAATTCAAATGGCTCTGGTAAAGTAAATTGTAGAACTAAGAATATTACCAGGGAATAGACTCATTTCCTAAAGATAAAGGTATCAATCCCTCAAGAGGATATAACAATGTTAAACTTGTGTATACCTATTAATAGTGCCTCAAATAGATGAAGCAAATGCCAGTAGAACTAATCAAGGCAAAATAGGCAAGTCCACAATTACAACTGGAAATTTCAACACCCCTCTGGCAATAATTGACAGAACAAGAATGTAGAAGACCTGAACAACACTGTCAACCTAATTGACATTTATAGAACACTTCATCCAACAACAGTAGTACATACATTTCTTTAAAGTACACATTAAACATTTACCAGGTTTAATGTGTAAATTGCTCCACGATTGATGGTCCATAAATATTCTGGACCATAAATCTCAATAAAAGTACAAAGCCAGGAGTGGTGGCTCACGCCTATAATCCCAACACTTTGGGAGGCAGATGGATCACCTGAGGTCAGGCGTTCAAGACCAGCCTGGCCAACATGACAAAACCCCATCTCTACTAAAAATACAAAACATTAGCCAGGTGTGGTACCACGGGCCTGTAAATCCAGCTATTTGGAGGCTGACACAGGAGAATCACTTGAACCTGGGAGGCTGAGGTTGGAATGAGCCAAGATCGTGCCACTGCATTCCAGCCTGGGCGACAGAATCTGTCTCAGAAAAAAAGTCATACAAAGTATGTTCTCTGACCACAATAACATTAAATTAGATAACAACAGAATGATCTCTGGAAAGTTCTCCAAAATTCAGAAACTAGTAACAAATTTCTAAGTAACCCATGTGTCAAAGGAAAAATTAGAAAATGTTTTGAATAAAAATGAAAAGACAAATTTGTGGGATGCTGCTGAAGAGGGAAAAGTATAGCACTAAATGCCTACGTTAGAAAATAAGGTCTCAACGAACTCAGCTTCTGTATTAAGAAACTTAAAAATAAAGAGCAAATAACATTCCAAATAAGCAGATGAAATAAAGATCAGAGTGGAATTCAGTGAAATAGGAAACTACACCCTGCCAAAAAAAAAGGAAAATAAAACCAAAACTTCTTATTTGAGAAGATCAGTAAAACTGGTAAACTTCTAGCTAGACTAATCAAGAAAAAAATGAGAGAAGACACAAAGTAATATCAGGAGTAAGAGGGTTAATATCAGTAGATTCTACAGATACTAAAATAATATTAAAAACAAGTTTATGCCAAAAAATTAAGCAACATGGATAAGACAGATTCTTCGACAAATTCAAGTTACCAAAGTTTACTCAAGAAAAAAAATAACCTGAATAGTCCTATGCCTATTAAATCACATTTGTAGTTAAAAAAAAAAAAAAAAAAAAAACCTTCCCACAAAGAAAACTCCTGTCCCACCCAGATGGCTTCACTGGTAAATTCTACCAGTCATTGAAGAAAGATAAAATGCCAATCCTTGAAAAATTTTTCCAGAGACTGAGAATAAAGAAACCTCACAACAATGAGGCCAGCAGTATCCTGATACCAAAACCACACAATTACAAGGAAAAGAAAAGACAATACTTCAGACCAATAGCCCTTCTGAACGTAAATGAGAAAACTGTTACCATAATACTTAAGGATAATATGTCAAGACTAAGAGGGATTACAGAACTGCAAGTTTGGCTTAATACTCAAAAATCAATGTATGTCACCATATTAACAGAGTATAAAGAAAAACAATAGGATCATCTCAATAAATACAGAAAAAGTGTTAGACAAAATCCATTATCCATTGTTGATATCCATCCACCTACCAAGAACAAAAAGGAAGTAATTCTGCCTGACACAAAGCCTATCTTTATACTTAATGGTGAAAGAATGAATGCTTTCCCCTTGAGATGGGGAACAAGGCAGTGACACCTGCTTTTGCCACTTGTTTCACATTGTAGTGGTAGTCTAGACAAAAAAGAGAAAAACATCCTGGCTGAAAAGGAAGAAGCAAAATTGTCTATATACACAAATAACATTGATAAATCTATGTAGGAAATGCAATGGAATCTACAAAAAAAGGCACTAGAACGATATGTGAGATTAAAGGTTGCAGGATACAAGATCAAAATACAAAAATCAGTTGCACAGGTTGCATATCCCTAATCCAAAAGTCTTGACACCTGAACTACAAAGGAAATCCTTATTGCAGCATTTTAGATTTTCTGATTAAAGAGGCCCAACCATCAAAGGCAAATGCAAATGTTCCAAAATTCAAAAAAGTCCAAAATCCAAAACACTTCTGATCCCAAGCATTTTGACTAAGGGAGACTCAGCCTATATTTCTATATACTAACAACAATCAATCAGGAATTGAAACTTAAAAAATAATACCATGTGCAACAGCATCCCCAAAAATGAAATACCTGGGGATTCATTTACACAGACCTGTACACTGAAAATCATAAAACACTGCTGAGAGAAATTAGAGAAGACTTAAATTGAGAGGTATATCATGTTCATGGATCTGAAAAATTCGACATTGTTAAGATGCCAATTCTTCCCAAATTGATCAACAGATTTAAAACAATCCTCATCAAAACCTCAGGAGGGACATTTTTGTACAAATTGGCATATGATTCTAAAATTCATATGGAAATGCAGAGGACCTAGGATAACGAAAACTTTGAAAATGAACAAAGCTGGCTGGGCACGGTGGCTCACGCCTGTAATCCCAGCACTCTGGGAGGCTGAGGCGGGCGGATCACGAGGTCAAGAGATCGAGGCCAGCCTGGCCAGCATGGTGAAACCACGTCTCTACTAAAATACAAAAATCAGCTGGGCATGGTGGCACACACCTGTAGTCCCAGCTACTCGGGAGGCTGAGGCAGGAGAATCACTTGAACGTAGGAGGCAGAGGTTGCAGTGAGCCGAGATGGTGCCACTGCACTCCAGCCTGGCAACAGAGAGAGACTTTATTTCAAAAAAAAAAAAAAGAAAAAAGGAACAAAGTTGGAGAACTTAAATCATCTGACTTCAAGATTTACAAAGCTACAGTAATCGAGATAAGCGATATTGTTTTCAAGATAGAGATTATGGAACGTAACAGAGAATCCAGAAATAAACCTCCACATTTGTAAACTGACTCAACAAAAGTGCTGAAGCAATTCAGTGAATAAAGATAGTGTTTCCAGCAAATGGTTTAGGAACATTTGGATATCCATACACACACACACACAAAAAAAATTACCTTGGATCTACATTTGAACCATATTTTTAAAAACAAAAATGAATCACAGATCTAAATGTACAACCTAAAACTGTGACAACTTCTAGCAGAAAACACAGGAGAAAATATGCCTTTGGATCAAAGATTTCTTAGATATGATACAGAAAAAAGTAAAACTTAATAAATTCA
Source organism: Chlorocebus sabaeus (assembly GCF_047675955.1). Classification (NCBI taxonomy): domain Eukaryota; kingdom Metazoa; phylum Chordata; class Mammalia; order Primates; family Cercopithecidae; genus Chlorocebus; species Chlorocebus sabaeus. The sequence goes on from NC_132912.1 coordinate 15,071,476, forward strand.
CTTGATCAAAATTTAAAATTTCTGCTCTTCAAAATACTCTGCTAAAAAGATTGAAAACATTACCTACAGACTAGAAGAAAATATTTCTATACACCTCATATATTTTTTTTAAAAACTTGTATCCAGAAACGTAGGCAAACTTAGTAACACGATGAGTGCAGTGTCTCACGCATGTAATTCCAGCACTTTAGGAGGCCAAGGTATGCAGATTGCTTGAGCTCAGGAGTCTGAGACCAGCCTGGGCAACATAGTGAAATCCCATCTCTACAAAAAATATAAAAATTAGCCAGGCATGGTGGCATATGCCTGTACTACTTGGGAGGCTGAGGTGGGAGGATCACTTGAACTTGGGAGGTTGAGGTTGCAGTGAGCTGTGATAGTGCCAGCCTGGGTGACAGCAAGACTCTGTCTCAAAAACAAAACCCAACAATTTAAAAATGAGTCCAGATTTGAATAGACACTTGACCAGTAAGATACATGGATGGCAAATAGGCACCTTAAAAGATACACAACCTTGCTAGTCATTAGAGAAATGCACATTAAAACCACAAAGAGCTATCACTGCACACCTATTAGGATATTTAAAATTAAAAAGTCTAACCATACCAAGTACTGGCAATGATGTGGAGCAACCAGAACTCTCATACACTTCTGCTGGGAACACGAAATGGTCAAACCACTTTGGAAAACATTTTGGCAGTTTCTTAAAGATAGAGCTATCATATGACCCATTCTTAGGTGTGAAAACCTATGTCCATACAGAAGTTTGCACATGAATGTTCATAGCAGCTTTCTTTATAATAAGAAAGACACTGGAAACAACCCAAAAGTGCATCAACAGGTGAATGGATCAGCAACTTGTAGTATATCCCTGAGGTGGACGACTACTCATCAATAAAAGAGAGTGAACTACTGATACACACAACAACATGAATGAATCTCTGATGTGCTAAGTAAAATAACCCAGACATACTATATGATTCTATTTTTATGAAACTCTAGAACATGCAAACTATAATGACAGCAGGCAGATCAGTGGCTGCCTTGGCATGGGTGAGAACAGGAGGGAATGACAAAGGGGCATAAGAAAACTTGGTGATAATCTCATTATCTTAATTGTAGTCATGGTTTCTCAAGTGTATGCATATACAAAAAAATTTATCAAATTGTGCGCCTTAAATGTGCAGTTTTTATCAGTTATGCCTCAGGAAAGCTGTGTTTTTTTTTTTAAACTAAATTTCTGAGGATTAGAGGATGCATTACATAATAGAGTTAACATTTGAAATTAATGGAACTGTTTTTCTAAAACCTTTTAATTGTTGAAACAAAAACAAATGTGCTTTTCTTCAGGCACCAGTCTTACTTTATCAGTCTTGGAATTGTCATCTAAATGTTTTAAAATTAGATTCTCCATGAAGAGAAATGTAGAAGCAAGAGATGAGAGACCGCCCTAGATTAGAATCCCAGGCCCATCACTTCTTGCTAGTTCTTAGGGACTTAAGTCTCTAAACTTCAGTTTCGTCATAATTAGAACTGGGATGGTACCGTACCCTTGTAAGTTTGTTTAGAGGCTCAGCTATAGCATAGGTAAAGGACCTAGCACAATACCTGCCATTAATAGGTGTTCAAAAAATAGTATCATCTTTATCTCGTGAGTTTTGGTCAAGTATTTACTGCACGGCAGAGTAACTGACTTTCCACCAAAGGAATGAAAGTCAAGAATCCTAACCATGAAATAGGGCTGCTGGAAAGCCCCAGAGCTTTGCTCAGAATCTAACATTCTGATTTCTACTACAGAGCCTACCTCTGTCCTTCACTAGAAAAATCAATGTAGCAATGAAAGAAGGTACAAGGTATAGGGGAAAATCCTTCTGTATAAACACTACTGATCAATTTGATCAGAAATGATAAGAAAAGTCTCCATTATCAGCATTTACTGGTATCTTAAGAAAATGTCCAAGGATAACAAACCAGCCTCTCTTTATGTCCTAAGAAAATGTCCAAGGATAACAAACCAGCCTCTCTTTATGGCCTCTACTGATCTTGGGGCGTATTTCCAGAAAGCTGAGAACACCACACACGATGGCACAGTTTTCACCACTTGTTTTAACCCAGGGAAGGAGAGCAGACTCAGACTCTTGATTTTACAGGCTGAAGACAGGAGGGCAAAGTACTTCCTGAGACCATGTGACAAGTCTGACCTGTGGTGGGTCCCGGGTCCACTCTGCCCAAGGCGACTTCCCCCAGACCCAAGCTCCTTGGAAAGCAGTGTTTGCGGGGAGCCCACCCCTCTGAACCCAGGACCATTTTTCTCACCTGAGTCTCGGTGGATTGTTCTAGCTCTCTTCAGTTTTCCCAGTGGTTTATACTTTGGCTCCATACTTTGGGAAGACCGGCATAAAGGCTTTAAGCTGAAATGAATCAGAATATTTGATTTTTCCTTTTGGGGAAGTTGTTAGAAGGTAGGCATCATTGATAGTGTTACAAATTTTTTTTGTTTTTATTTTTTTGTTTTTTTATTTCTTGGATCCCTGTGTTTTTAACAAAATCTTGACCATAAGGGAAATCACACAACTACTCTGGAGGATTGAAAAGCAGTTCTGAACTGATTTTAACTACTGAACTGTAGTTAAAAATCACTTCGACCTAATAAAGTGGTAAACATAAGCACTTAAATGCAACCTGGTAGATGCGTATCTTATTATTACATCAGTAGACTAAGGCAAAACTTAAGATCTAATGCAAAAAAAAGATGCAAAAAGAGCAGGTCCCTATCCTGAAAACCATTAATATAGTGGCATCCTCTGGCATTCAGGATACAGTATAACTAGCTGCTTCCCATTCCCTGTTCAGTAGGGTTTACTTATATCTCACAGGAATCTCCGCAAATTTATCTTGTCATTCTAGGTCCTTAGGCTGAAAGCTAAGGCAAAGTGGAGATAAGATACAAAAAGGCAGAAAAATAAGATTTGAAGATGTCCTACCCCTTTCGAAGGCCTCACTGCCAACTGCCGCCTCCTGGCAGATTCTGGGAAGCCTTTAGGATGATCTACAACATACCATTTGAACAGGGCCATGAAGTGCCCAACCTGAAACTTATTTACAGCCACCCCCATTTTACATCCTTGCCCCTGTTTCCACAGCTGTTCTCTGGATCCATCCCCTTCAACCTTTCCAGGAGTTCTCATCCATTACTGTGTCTCTTTACAGTCATTTCAGCCATTCTTCTGGGTTAACTTTTCAAAGTAAGGTTGTCTTCCCCCCACCTACCTACAACAGAATTGTCTGCTAGAAATGAAGGATGGGGGCTGGGCACGGTGGCTCACACCTAGAATCCCGGCACTTTGGGAGGCCGAGGTGAGTGGATCATTTGAGGTCAGGAATTCAAGACCAGTCTGGCCAACATGGTGAGACCCTATCTCTACTACAAATACAAAAATTAGCCAGGCCTGGTGGTGGGCGCCTATAATCCCAACTACTCACAAGGCTGAGGCAGGAGAATCACTTGAACCCAGGAGGCGGAGTTTGCAGTGAGCTGAGGTTGCACCACTGCACTCCAACCTGGGTGACAGAGCCAGAATCTGTCTCAAAAAAAAAAAAAAAAAAGGCAGGATGAGGAATATGCATTTTAACAAGCACCTCGGCCGGGCGCGGTGGCTCACACGTGTAATCCCAGCACTTTGGGAGGCCAGGGCAGGCAGATCACGAGGTCAGGAGATTGAGACCATCCTGGCTAACACGGTGAAACCCTGTCTACTAAAAATACACAAAATTAGGCTGGCGTGGTGACAGGCACCTGTAGTCCCAGCTACTCGGGAGGCTGAGGCAGGAGAATGGCGTGAACCCGGGAGGCGGAGCTTGCAGTGAGCTGAGATCGCGCCACTGTACTCCAGCCTGGGCAACAGAGCGAGACTCCGTCTCAAAAAAAAACAACAACAACAAAAACAAGCACTTCAAGTGATTCCTGAACACGTCCAAGTATATATGTATTCAAGTTTAGTTCTACAGACATATTGAAGTCTCAGCTGTTTTAAGATCAAGCCTTCAGATTGTTGCCTCCTATTGCCATCTTGTCTCTAACTTTCCCTTCACTGTCAAACTTTTTATACAGTCCTCAGTATTTTCTATTTCCTCACTTTTTACCCATTTCTCAACTAAAATCTGGCTTGTAACTCACAAGTCCACTGAAATTGCTCTCACTAAGCACACACAAATGACCTAATTACCAAGGAAACAGGACACCTGGTAGTCACCATATTATTTAACTTCTCAAGACACTCCATGGGCACCCTCTGCTTACCCTTCCCCTTTGCTCTCATCCTGCTGTCTGGGCCACTCTCTCCATCTCAGCCCAGCTCCTCCTCCTCCACTTCTCCCTTAAATGTGCTGCCCAGGGTTCTGGCCTCAGCTCTGTGATCCCTCCTCCCACTCCTGGTGACTTCTTCTGTCCTCATGGTTTCAGTTCTCACCTGCACTGCCAACTCCAAATCTGTGTCTCCAACCCAGACCTCTCTCCAGAGATTGTCCATCCTCCTCTCCATCGACATCTGCAAGCCTGGTCCTGTTATGTCCTCATCGGGGTCTGCGAGGCAGATTCCCTGACAAGGGGCCTCGTTCCTTCTGCACCCATCGAGCTTGTGTGCTGCCTTTGCACCTGGCCTCTCCATGAGACTGGAGCTCTGCTAGGACAGGGGGTGTCTTAGGCAACCTGGAACCCAAGCTCCATTCCCACCATATGGCTGGCACTAAAGAAATCATTTCATGGGCCGGATGCAATGGCTCATGCCTGTAATCCCAACACTTTGGGAGGCTGAGACAGGTAGATCACTTGAGCTCGGGAGTTCAAGACCAGCCTGGTCAACATGGCAAAACCCCGTCTCTACTAAAAATACAAAAATTAGCCAGGTGTGGTGGTGTGCACCTGTAGTCCCAGCTACTCGGGAGGCTGAGGCAGGAGAATCGCTTGAACCCAGGAGGTGGAGGTTGCAGTGAGCCGAGGTCACACCACTGCACTCCAGCCTTGGTGACAGCGTGAGACCCTGTCTCCAAAAAAAATTAAATAAATAAATCATTAATGAATGCATAAATGAAACCCAAAGAAGAGGTAAGAAAATGGTAATACTGTAGTAAAAGATATCCGTGAATACTATTGCACCTCTCCTTTGGCTTCAGTTATCCATTCAGTAGACACTTGACGACCTACCTGGCATGGTGCTAGGTGCTTTTCTTATACTATCTCCCTATATTATCTCTGTCTTCTTTGAGAAGCCCAACAAGTAGGCATCAATATTCCCATTTTGCTGATTCAGAATGACTACCTCGGAGAAGTGATCTGGCCAAGCTGATACTGCACTGTTAATTAATGGTGGAGCTGGGTTGCAACCCAGGAGAAGCCGACAACACTACCTATACCTTCTGCCACATTGTTGAACTAAAGGAAACACTACAGGAAGAAATGGAAATGAGTATCAGTTCAGAAATGTCGCAACAGAAACAGATTCTAGATTTGTAAACATTCAGACAAACTCTCCTTTGTGTCCTAGCCAAGAGCCACAAAGGGAGACAGACACCAAGTCCCACAACCAATGACTACTCACATTTCGACAACTTTATCCATAGTTGTGCCAACTGGAATGACATTTGGATATGCGTTCACAGGACAGACGTAGCTCAAGAAATCTTTAATCTAGAAAAAGGAAAATCACATGGATCAACGATCTCTACAATAAAACAGGTTGTTAGGGGAGATAAAGGGAAGCTGGGGAAGGAGAAGCAGAACTCTCTTATGGTTGTGGTTCTCAATGCTGGCTGCATGTGGGGATCACCAGGGACCTCTTGGGGAAAAAACTATCCAATACCCAGGCCTCACTCCCAAACATCTCCTGAACACTGAGTACTAGTGGGCCTAGAAATCAGTACATTTAAATTTCCCCAGGTCATTTTGATCCACAGTAAGAGCTGAGAATCACTAATGGGACTCAAAGATTTTTTTTTTTTTTTTTTTTTTTTAAATATATTGCTTTCCTTGTCCAAGAAGGTCAGTTGCTTATGTTTAACCAATCCCCTTTCAAATGAGAATTTATCTGGGCATTAAGTATAATATACACACACAAAAAACACAAGGTCTTAGAATTGCATTTCTTAGCTGGGCACAGCGGTACATGTCTGTGGTACCAGCTACTCAAGGCTGAGGCAGGAGGATTGCTTAAGCCCAGGGATTTGAGGCCAGCCTGGGCAACACAGAGAGACCCCATCTCTAAAAACGAACAACAAAAGAATCGCACTTATTTACTTCTACAAATAATCATTAACGATGCCAGGAGAATTACACCTTTGAGGTTACTTGATTTGTTCAAATGGTTCATTCTCATTGGGCAGAACACCATGCATTGGTCACTGATTCCAGGGAAGAACCAAACACTGCCCATTGTATCTTGGTGTCAGAGTCACCAAGGAAAACACAATGCAGTCAAGCACTGGATGGAGCAATGCTTCACTTACTGAGAACGGACCAAGCAAGATCAAGTCCAACAATGTGCACTGGTCCCCAGTGACCAGCAGGTCTCTCCCTGCAGCCAACACAGGGCTACCTCCCTACATGCAACCCTCTCCTGCCACACAGGAAGGAACCCCCATCATGCTATCTGAAATAAGGACAGCTGGGGTGTGCCTAAGGGCCATTGATACACAGGCTTAAGTAGAACAAAGGGACACACATCAAGTACAAAGCAGCGAAAGATGTTTCCACACAAGGCACTGAGCTGCCGCAGGCTGTGTGCTCACGCTGTTGGGAGCGCTCCTCTCTCCCTCTCCCCCTCTCTCAATAAGGAAGTGTTCCATTCTTATGTGGCCAGTGAGGGTTGAAAGACTGTGCACATAGACTGCCTGTCCCAATGATTAATTCTAAACAAACAATTACATGCAAAAACTTCATGAATACCTTGATTTTTTGCAAAGTTCAGAATGCTAAACAGAGGAACTCTGTCACTATTCCTCAAAACATCTCTACAACCTAGAGGAACTTCAGCTTTGTCTCTTATTAGACCTTGGTGAGCTTGTGATCTCAGTCAAGTTGCCTAATGGTTCTAATTTTAGATTCTTCATTTAAAAGTATAAATGAGATTATGCATGTAAAGTGCTTAGCTTGGTACCTGTTGAAAAAAATAAAATCATCCATTACTAAGTTGATAATGACAACACAAAGACTTTTATGCCCTTCTGCAAAGGGACAGACTAGAACCCAATGTAATTATTAGTATACCACCAAATTGAAAGAGGCAGGAACCCAAGAACTGCCAATAACTCCACATAAAAATAAAAGGGCTACTTTAAGACAGGGGAAAGGCAGGAAGATCGGTTCTTTAGATATTTTTCACAAACAGTATCTTTTGTACCTTCACAGTAGGCATGCAAATAGAAAGCATTACCTGCCCACCCAACACCTATTTGATTTGCACGAAGTTGAGGCTGGTAGAAATCAGAGACTTTTGAAGGAAATAAAGGATTAAAAAAAAAAAAAAAATTAAAGTCAAGCCTTTACCAGAAATGGTTCGCTACTAATTCTCAGAGATGAAGTGGCCCCAAGGAGATAAGAGACACCCAATAAAGGAGCACCCCCTCTCACTTATACAAGTTGACTCCCTTTTATCAAATGCCTGCCTTAAAATATGGCATCAGTACAGCCAATTCTCTTTATTTGCAGTAGTTATATTCTATAAAGTCACCATAAATGCTGAATTAGCAAATACTGAACCATTGCTGCTAGGGGTTCCTGCCATCCTTTGGTGACATCGTTTTCATCAGCCAGTTAATATATAAGCTTGTTTTATGTGTGTTTCTGTTGAAAGACACCTCATTTAATAGATACTTTGATTCATTAACACTGAACTCATGGCCAATAGCCCTATAACTCATTCCTATCTAACATACATATTTTCTCTAGAAACCATGTTACAGTCTTCCCGTGCTTAGGAACACTGGATAGGACTTCAGTACTATGATTAGTCACCACTTTAAATAAGATCACCAACAAAAAGCACCAAAACATGAAAAACATGGCACTGAATAGATGGCAAAAAGGACACTTTTGATATGGTTTGGCTGTGTACCTATCCAAATCTCATCTCGAACTGTAGTTTCCATCCCCATGTGTTGTGGGACGGACCAGTGGGAGGCAATTGAATCATGGGGGCGGCTACCTCCACACTGTTCTAATGATAGTTCTCATGAGACTGGATGGTTTTATCAGGGGCTTTCCCCCACCTTCACTCTGCACTTCTTGCTGCCACCAAGTGAAGAAGGATGTGTTTACTATGATTGTAAATTTCCTGAGGCCTCCCCGGCCCTGCAGAACTGTGAGTCAATTAAACCTCTTTCCTTTATAAATTACCCAGTCTCGGGCATGTCCTTAGAGCAGCAGGAGAACAGACTGATACACTTGTTGACAGAATAAGAGCTGAAAGAAGGCAGAGCGTTTCCTTGTTCTACCTGAGCTGAGAATGTGCACATCAGGTGACTCAAATTTTTCACCACTCTCCACAAGTCCACGAATGATCACAAAAGCACTGTAAATGTTGATACTGCAGTTACAGGTCAGTTTCAGTGAGTAGGCCAACACATAAAAATAGAATCCATGAGGCCAGGCACAGTGGCTTACACATGCAACCCAGCACTTTGCGAGGCCAAGGCAGGCAGGTTACCTGACATCAGGAGTTCAAAACCAGCCTGGTCAACATGATAAAACCCTGTCTCTGCTACAAATATGAAAATTTTAGCTGGGCATAGTGGTGGGCACCTGTAGTCCCAGCTACTCAGGAGGCTGAGGCAGGAGAATCACCTGAACCCAGGAGGCAGAGGTTGCAGTGAGCCAAGAACATACCACTGCACCCCAACCTGGGCAACAGAGTAAAACACTGTCTCAACCAAAAAAAAAAAAAAAAAAAAAAGACAAAAGACAAAAAAAACTCCGTGAATAATGAAGATCAAATGCATTTAGGAAAAAAAAAACTAAAAGGAAATGAAACTTAGGTAGAAACAGAGATGCTTCTGAGAGTCAGGGGACTACTGTCAACTACCAAGGCTGCAGAACACTGAGCAATAAGGGTTATGAGTACATGGGATCCTCTTACCTCACTGTAGGAGGAGTGAAAAGAAAAACAAGCTCTGTATGAACTCTCTCCAGTCCTAAAGGGAAATGAAAACACAAAATAAAAAGATCACTGAGCAAAACTAGAACTAAGCGAAGCTGGCCCTTCTGATTTAGGCTATTCTAGCATGAAACTACCCTAATGGGCTTGCTTCAGCAGCACGTGTCCTGAAATCACCCTAAATCAGGAATTTCTTCTTGGGATAGCAGGGAACTTTTTCCAGAAGTGGAAACCTGTTGTAGACCGTGTGTGGTGGCTCACGCCTATAATCCCAGCACTTTGGGAGGCCGAGGCATGCAGATTGCCTGAGCTCAGGAGTTTGAGACCAGCCTAGCCAACATGGCGAAACTCTTGTCTCTACCGAAAATACAAAAAGTTAGCTGGGCATGGTGGTAGCACATGCCTGTAATCCCAGCTACTAGTGAGGTTGAGGCAGGAGAATCACTTGAACCGGGAGGCAGCGGCTGCAGTGAGCTGAGATCACACCACTTCACTCCAGCCTGGATGACGGAGTGAGATTCTGTCTCCAAAAAAAAAAGAGAGAGAGAGAGAAGGGAGGGAGGGAGGGAGGAAGGAACCTGTTGCAGATATTCTGAACAGCCAAAGTTAAAGAAATGTTGCTAAAATATTAAGATCATTACAGTCACTCCTTTACTCCACCAAGGGTTCTGTTCTCTATGACATCAGTTTCTTCCTCTTAGCCAAGCACTCAGATGGGAGGGAAGGAGGGAGGGAGGGGAGGGAAGAGAGAAAGGGAGGGAGGGGAGAAAGGGAGGAAGGGGAGAAAAGGAGGGAGGGGAGGAGGGGGAGGAGGGGAAGGAGGGGGAAGGACCTGTTGCAGATATTCTAAACAACCAAAGTTAAGGAAATGTTGCTAAAATATTGTTGATCGTTATGGTCACTACTCCACCAAGGGTTCTGTTCTGTATGACATCAGTTTCTTACTCTCAGCCAAGCACTCAGATGCCTTCAGTCTCCTACCATCTCACCAACCTACCCAGAGGGAACCTCAGGATACACTAGCTGATGGGTGTGTAACTGGTTTGGAAGCAGCATCCCCTCCATTTAAATAAAGTTTAAATTTAAGAAATTAATTATAATATATAATTATATTCTTGGGCTTAGGCTAGACTGCACTTAAATCAGACAATTTACTCAAAGTGTCTCTCAGAAGACCTATGACATTGCTTTCTTACCTCACAATTACATTTGTTTTTCTGCTTCTTTCTCCAAACCACATGGTGGATGGCTTAATACTGATTATGTGGAGTGGAATTCTATTTCTGGAAGTAATTCCACAGGGTAATTTGCTCCACTCAAAATACTCCTCTGCCTAAAAAAGATAAAAAGCATAGAAAAACAGTTCTACATTCTCTACAAATCTGTTGTAGGCAGTCTCAAAAACAAAAGTAGAAAAGTTTCCAGACATTAAAAAAAAAAAAGTAGACATGAAGAAACAACCAGATAATTCCAAATGGGGGAATATTCTGCAAAACAACTGGGCTGGACTCTTCAAAACCACCAATGTGAAGACAAAGAAGCAAAAGGCTGGACAAACCATCTATATCAAAGGACACCCTTTAGGCCTGACTGAACACAATGCATGACCCTCAGATAAATCCTGGATGCCCGTGTTCTCCTATTTCCACAAGCTATAAGGGACACTATGGGAAGAACTGGGACATGTGAACATGGACTGTGTAACAGCTAATAGTACCGTATCAACAGGAAATGTCCTGAGGAAGGGAATTGTATTGTCGTTATATAGGAGAACGTTCTTCTTCTCAGGAGCCACAGGCTGAAGGATTCGAGGTGACATACCATGGGGTCTGTAACTTTACTCTCAAGTGGTTTGGAGTGGGGAGCTGGTTATACATATAGAGACAGAGGAAGAGAGGTGCAAAGTGTTGACAACCCAGTAAATCCAAACCAAGGGTGTATGGTGTTCCTTGTATCAGTCTTTTTTTTTTTTAAGACAGAGTCTCACTTTGTCCCTCAGGCTGGAGGGGGGTGGTGCCATCTCAGCTCACTAAAACCTCTGCCTCCTGGATTTAAGCAATTCTCATGTCTCATCCTCCCAAGTAGCTGAAATTATAGGCACACACCACCATATCCAGCTAAATTTTGTTTTTAGTTACAGGGTTTCACCATGTTGGCTGGGCTGGTCTCAAACTCCTGACCTCAAGAGATCTGCCTGCCTTGGCCTCCTAAACTGCTGGAATTACAGGCGAGAGACACTGGGCCCAGACCCTTGTACCAGGCTTACAACTTTACTGTTTAAAAAGTTTTCGGCTGGGCGCGGTGGCTCACGCCTGTAATCCCAGCACTTTGGGAGGCCGAGGCGGGCGGATCACAAGGTCAGGAGATCGAGACCATGGTGAAACCTCGTCTCTTCTAAAAATAGAAAAAATTAGCCGGGCGCAGTGGCGGGCGCCTGTAGTCCCAGCTACTCGGGAGGCTGAGGCAGGAGAATGGCGTGAACCCGGGAGGCGGAGCTTGCAGTGAGCCGAGATTGCGCCACTGCACTCCAGCCTGGGCGACAGAGCGAGACTCCGTCTCAAAAAAAAAAAAAAAAAAAAAAAAAAAGTTTTCAGGGCTGGGTGCAGTGGCTCATGCCTATAATCCCAGCACTTTGGGAGGCTGAGGCAGGTAGATCACTTGAGGTCAGGAGTTTGAGAACAGCCTGACCAACATGGTGAAACCCCATCTCTACTAAAAATACAAAATTAACCAGGCATGGTGGCACATGCCTGTAATCCCAGCTACTTGGGAGGCTGAGGCGGGAGCATCACTTGAACCTGGGAGGTGGAGGTTGCAGTGAGCCCACATTGCGTCACTGCACTCCGTTGCACTCTTGCGCCTGGCAACAGAGTGAAACTCCATCTCAAAAAAAAAAAAAAAAAAAATTGTAATAATAAAAAGATTCCAGCCTGGGCAATATAGTGGGATTCTGTCTCTACAAAAAAATTTAAAAATTAGCCAGGTGGGTGGTACACGCCCGCAGTCCCAGCTATTCAGGAGGCTGAGGCAGGAAGACCACTTGAGCCTGGGGGTTCGAGGCTACAGTGAGCCATGATTGCACAACTGCACTGCAGCCTGGGTGACGGAGCAACTCTGTCTAAAATAAATTCATTAATTCAAATGAAAAAGTTTTCAAAATAAATTTGGAGGGAAAAAACTAACAAATTCAAGTGCTTTCAAAAGGTTGAAAAATAATGGGACAACTTTTCCAAAGGCATTATTTTTAAATCCAGAACCTTCCAAACCATTAACATTCCATCTCACTCAAATTTCTTTGGGGTGCCTTTGGTACTGTTTCTTAGGAAGCTGCACATGAGAGTTAAGACTGGACTCTACGAGCTCTGGACTTACCTGTTAGTATTCTTAAAGGGTATGTGACCTAAAACAATCTTTTAAGCAGATAGAAATAGCATCTTAAAGAAAGCAGCCCTGACAGCAAAGGAATTACAAATTAAGCTACTTTCTGGGATATGAGAAAATTCAGAGCAAAAAGAAATTTGCCAATTAAAAGATTTATGGGGCAAGGGGCCCAATACTATGAGTCCAACAGTAAAAGGGACAAAAAAGTTTATGTTTTATTTATTTACTTGAGACGGGGTTTCACTCTGTCACCTAGGCTGAGGTATAGTGGCACAATCTTGGCTCACTGCAACCTCTACCTCCCAGACTCAAGCAATTCTCCCACCTCAGCTTCCTAAGTATCTGGGATACAGGCATGCACCACCAACTCAGCTTTTTTTTTTTTTTTTTTGTATTTTTTGTAGAGACGGGGTTTCACCACATTGCTCAGGCTGGTCTCGAACTCCTAGACTCAAGTGATCTGCCTGCCTTGGCCTCCCAAAGTGCTGGGATTACAGGTGTGAGCCACTATGCTCTGCCTAAGTTTATGGGGTTTTTTTTTTTTTTTTGGTTTGCTTTTTTGAGGCAGTCTTGCTCTGTCACCCAGGCTGGAGGGCAGTGGTGCCATCTTGGCTCACTGCAACCTCCAACTCCCAAGTTCAAGTAATTCTCATGCCTCAGCCTCCCTAGTAGCTAGGGCTACAGGCACGCGCCACCATGCCCGGCTAATATTTGTATTTTTAGTAGAGACGGGGTTTTGCCATGCTGGCCAGGCTGGTTTCCAACTCCTGACCTCAAGTGATCCACACGTCTCAGCCTCTCAAAGTGCTAGGATTACAGGCATGAGCTGAGCCACTGCACCCGGCCAGTTTGTTTTATATATGCATTTTTATCCATCTAAGAATCCACGGGACATGTGTGTATATGTGAATATTTATGTGTATTTATATGAGCATACGCACACAAAATGAAGAAATAAATCACTGAATGCAACACAGAATATGCAGCTTATCAATCAGTAAAAATAATTTACACTGCAGCTTTCACAGTGGCCTAAAGGAAAACATTCCAGGCTGTGGATCAGATTTCTTTCGTTTGAAATTATGCTTTATCATAAGGGCTAAGCAACTTTAGGCTTTTGGCTGATGGAACCATTAGTACTACCACAATAGTGATCCAAATGAATAAATGCAATGTTTACTTAAAAAATTACATAGGATTTAATGCTAAGGTATTTTAAAATTTAGAGAAAAATAATGATCACTCAAACCACTACATTTAAAGATCGCTAATTAGCCTTAATAACTGTAATTGAAACAACATTTTTTAAAGCAAATTCAAAATGAAAGTCTTGTACTCAGCATTTGACAAGAGAAGGATGTTTTGTGTTGGCATTAGAAAACAATGAGGCCAGGCGTGGTGACTTATGCCTGTAATCCCGCACTTTGGGAGGCTAAGGTGGGTAGTCACGAGGTTAGGAGTTTGAGACCAGCCTGGCCAACATGGTGAAACTCCGTCTCTACTAAAAATACAAAAATTAGCTGGGTGTGGTGGCGGGAGCCTCTAATCTCAGCTACTCGGGACTCGGGAGGCTGAGGCAAGAGAATTGCTTGAATCTGGGAGGCGGAGGTTGCAGTGAGCCGAGATGGCGCCACTGCACTCCACCCTGGGTGACAGAGTGAGACTCTTATCTCAAAAAAAAAAAGAAAAAACAAAAAAGACAACAAATGACATGTGACTTGCAAAGACACTGGAAACATCCATTTGAAATAGGACCATCAAGACATGAAATTATTTTAAAGTGTGAAAAAAGTTATGTCTAGATATTTATCTGAAACAAGTAGAAGAAAAAATTTATAAACATGCTTATGTCATGAGTCTCAAAAATAAGCAGCACAGGATGGGCGCAGTGGCTCACGCCTGTAATCCCCACACTCTAGAAGGCCAAGGAGAGCAGATCACTTGAGATCAGGAGTTCAAGACCAGCCTGGCCAACATGGGAAAACCCCGTCTCTACTAAAAATACAAAAATTAGCCAAGCTTAGTGGTGCATGCCTGTAATCCCAGCTACATAGGAGGCTGAGGCAGGAGACTCACTTGAACCTAGGAGGCGGAGGCGGAGGCTGCAGTGAGCCAAGAGTGAGCCACTGCACTCTAGTCTGGGCAACAGAGTGAGAATGTCTCAAAATATATAAATACATACATAAATAGCACAAATGTTTAAGTTATAAGCTATAACATATTACTGGTTTCATTACAAATAAATTTGAATTATCAAATGTGTATGAATAGATTCCATTAGAAAACTATAAAGATCCCAGCACTTTGGGAGGCCGAGGCGGGCGGATCACGAGGTCAGGAGATCGAGACCATCCTGGCTAACACGGTGAAACCCCGTCTCTACTAAAAATAACAAAAAATTAGCTGGGCGTGGTGGCGGGCGCCTGTAGTTCCAGCTACTCAGGAAGCTGAGGCAGGAGGATGGTGTGAACTCGGGAGGCAGAGTGTGCAGTGAACCGAGATCACGCCACTGCACTCCAGCCTGGGCGACAGAGGGAGACTCCGTCTCAAAAAAAAAAAAGAAAACTGTAAAGATCTGTGTCTATTTACTAATGATGATGACAAGTATGGTCACGGAATATGGTAATGTACAGTTACATGACCTTGAGCTAACAACTTAGGATTGCAGCCTCAGGTTTTACATTTGTAAAGCGAAGAGCCTATAAATGGAAGTCCTGACCTTCCTTCTTTCTCACATATTAGGCAAACAATACGAGAGGAACCACTTATACACGTACCTTGGGATGCCGGCATGCATGGATCTGAGTGTTGCGGTCCGTTGTGAGGTGATGAAGGATGTCAGGCATGTTCCTAAACATGTCTAGCTTATTCACGTGAACCTAAGGCAAATAATATGTACGTGCAAATTATTTGAAATGTATTTCCTATACATTGTTCAAGGTTAATCATTCAGGGCAAAACACCCAGTTAGTGAATTAACCCTCTCTTCTTTCTTGAAAAGCAGTTTTTGGCTATTTCAGTACACTCTGGTATTCTGCCAGGATGTCAACAGGCACAAGGCCAACTGGCCACGATCACTGCCATCACTGATGGCAATGAAAAATTATGGAGACTCTGCTCAGGGATGTCATTTAATGATGTTAATACTGTCCTTCGGTCCTTCAAGAGAAATTCAATTAATATTTCTTGTACACCTACTGTGTGTCGAGCTTTATTCTAAATACTGGGAATAAAGCAGTAATCCACACAGACAAAAACAATCAAGAATCATCTACCCTTGGCCAGGCGCCATGGCTCATGCCTGTATTCCCAGCACTTTGGGAGGCGGAGGTCGGTGGATCACTTGAGGTCAGTTGTTCAAGACCAGCCTGGCCAACGTGGTGAAGCCCCATCTCTATTAAAAACACAAAAATTAGCCAGGTGTGGTGGCACAGGCCTGTAATCCAAGCTACTCGGGAGGCTGAGGCAAGAGAATCACTTGAAGGAGGTGGAGGTTGCAGTGAACCGAGACCCTGCCACTGCACTCCAGCCTGGGCAACAGAGCAAGACAGTCTCAAAAAAAAAAAAAAAAAAAAAAAAATCAAGGATCATCTATCCTTAAAGGCATATACATGACATGCAACAGATGAGCATGTACTGCAAACAATCCGCTCCCGTATCTCCTCGTTCAAATTTATTTCTTTTTTTTTGAGACGGAGTCTTGCTCTGTCGCCCAGGCTGGAGTGCAGTGGCGTGATCTCGGCTTCCATCTGTCACTGTTTGCAGTTATTTGGGGGCAAGGAGGAGGAGGAAAGGTGAGCTGGGAGGATGGAAGGGAGCAACAGAAAAGAATGAACAGGCTGGGAGCAGTGGCTCATGCTTATAATCCCAGCACTTTGGGAGGCCGAAGCAGGCGGATCACTTGAGGTCAGGAGTTCAAGACCAGCCTGGCCAACATGGCAAAACCCCATCTCTATTAAAAATACAAAAATTAGCCAGGCTTGGTGGCTCATGTCTATAATCCCAGCTACTCAGGAGGCTGAGCCAGTAGAATCGCTTGAACCCAGGAGGTGCAGGTTGCAGTGAGCTGAGATCACGTCACTGCACTCTAGCCTGGGTGACATTGCAAGATTCCCTCTCAAAAAAAAAAAAAAGAATGAACAGTCACCATACCTGGACTCCTAATTCTTCACTAAGGTTGGTGAACAAATATTCATAGCCATAAGCCGCTTTGCAGTTCAACCACACAACATGGTACGGGCTCCGAGTGATCCAGCTTCGAACCAGCTCTAAGATTCCACTTAAACACTCCTCCTAGACAGCATTTTAAAGAGACATTTAACAGGGGGAGAGCCTCACAGAGCCTTTTCCTTCCCGACATTCCCAGGTACTCACGCCTACGGGGACAGTTAGGATCTGACCTGTCACCCTACAAACTGCCTACTAAAAACACTAGTACACCCAGATGACAACCATGTTCCTCCAGGCAGACTTACCCGACTTGGAATTTGGTAAAATCTCGGATCGCAGAAAGTAGTATCTAAATATACACTTTGGATGTCTTTGACTCTGAAAAGAAGAAAAAATATTGATGTTAGTCATCCAATACGATATAAATTATGTGTAACTTTTTTTGTATTTTGAGATGGAGTCTCGCTCTGTTGCCCAGGCTGAAGTGCAGTGGCACCAGGTCTGCTCACTGCCACCTCCTCCACCTCCTGGGTTCAAGCAATTCTCCCACCTCAGCCTCCCAAGTATCTGGGATCATGGGTGTGCGCCACCACACCTGGCTAATATTTATATTTTTTAGTAGAGATGGGGTTTCACCATGTTGACCAGACTGGTCTTGAACTTCTGGTCTCAAGTGATCCACCCACCTCAGCCTCCCAAAGTGCTGGGATTACAGGCGTGAGCCACCGCACCCGGCCAGAACAAAACTTTATTCAGTCACACACACAAGAACTGTACAAGGGGCCAGGCACAGTGGCTCATGCCTGTAATCCCAGCACTTTGGGAGGCCAAGGTGGGCAGATCACCTGAGGTCAGGAGTTCAAGACCAGCCTGGCCAACATGCAAAACTCCATCTCTATTAAAAATACAAAATTAGCTGGGCATGGTGGTGCACACCTGTTATCTCAGCTACTTGGGAGGCTGAGACAGGAGAATCACTTGAACTCTGGAGGCAGAGGCTGCAGTGAGCCAGGACTGCACTACTACCCTCCAGCCTGGGTGACAGAGCAAGACTCTGTCTCACCAAAAAAAAAAAAAAAAAAAAAAAAAAAAAGGCCTATACAAGGCCCAGTACCTGCCCCCCGAGTGCAGAAGCTCCATTCTAGCAACTTCTCCTTGTGCCAATCTGAAGTCCCCCGTGTACAAGACAGTTCCATTATTGCCCTGAAATAAAAACCTGAAAAAGAAATATATCCCAGTGACTTCTGAGTCTCATGTAAAATCCCAATAAAGCAAATACATGTGAGATGCATAGTAAATGCTTCCTGCAAACATATCCATTATAATACAATGGTAATGGAATCTCATGGTAATTAGAACCACACCAGGCACTTAGCTGTTACCTCTTCCCTTGGGTAGAAATAACAGAGTGGAGATGCTACCCAGTTTGTAATAGATGCTCCCTGTGATATGTTAGCACTTTCAATTTTAAGTTGAGATCATTCTTGCTCATGGAGAAATACACGTGATGATAAAATACAAGGTCATTGGGGAAACAGCTGCTGAAGACTTCCATTTATTTATTTTTATTTTTATTTTTATTTTTATTTTTATTTTGAGACAAGAGTCTTGCTCTGACCCCAGGATGGAGTGCAGTGGTGCAATCTTGGCTCACTGCAACCTCCGCCTCCTGGGATCAAGCAATTCTCTGCCTCAGCCTCCCCAGTAGCTGGGACTACAGGGGTGTGCCACCACACCTGGCTAATGTTTATAGTTTTTGTAGAGGCAGGGTTTGACCTGCCATAGCCTCCCAAAGTGCTGGGATTACAGACATGTGCCAATGCACCCAGCCCCCTATTAATTTTAGACCCTAAAAAATGTATTTCTACAAATACAATATGTATCTACATATAATAAAATGACAAAATAAATGAGCCCCCTTACATAACTGATCCCGGGCAGTGACCAGCTGGTAAGAGAGTCACGACAATCTCTTCCTTCTAAAAAGAAAATAAAGAAAAAATAGTAATGGAAAGCAGTTATCATTAGGACCTAGCTCAACAAAGCTCTCCTTCGTAGAACACATTTATGTACCTTTTAACAACGTGTCTTTTCTCCCAATTTCCTCACTCTCCAAATCCCAGAAACAAGTGGAATCCTTGTCCACTCAACAAACAGAGTTGCCATGGGACTGAGCAATTTCACCACTAGTTATAGAAGCAACATAAGTGAAAACTGATGGCCACACAAAAATGTGTGCCTGGCTGTTCTTCATACTAGTCAAAAGGTGGAACCAGTTCAAATGTCTATCAACTGATGAATGAATCAGGAAAATGTGGTCTAGTCATACAATGAAATATTATTTGGCCATAGAAAGAACTGACACATGCTACAACATGGATGACCCTTGAAAACATCGTTGGTGAAAGAAGTCAGATATGAAATGAACACATGTTGTATGATTCCACTCATATGAAATATTCAGATTAGGTGAACCCATGGAGACGGAGAGTTGAATACAGTAGTGGTTGCCAGGGGGTTGGGGAAGGAGAATAGGGAGGGATTGCAATCGGTACAGGCTTTCTCCCTTGGGGTGCTGAAAATATTCTGAAATTGACTGTGGTGATGGATACACAATTCTGTGACTTTGACTTCTATCTGAATAAAGCTATTTAATTTTTCTTTTTTCTTTTTTTTTTTTTGAGATGGAGTCTCACTCTGTCGCCCAGGCTGGAGTGCAGTGGCGCGATCCTGGCTCACTGCAACCTCCGCCTCCTGGGTTCAAGCAATTCTCCTGCCTCAGCCTCCCCAGTGGCTGGGATTACAGGCGCCTGCCATCACGCCTGGCTAATTTTTTGTATTTTTAGTAGAGATGGGGTTTCACCATATTCGTCAGGCTAGTCTTGAACTCTTGACCTCAAGTGATATGTCCGCCTTGGCCTCCCAAAGTGCTGGGATTACAGGTGAGAGCCACCACACCCGGCCACTTTTGAACAATTTTTAAAGCCTGAGCCAGGTGCAGTGGCTCACGCCTGTAATTCCAACACTTTGGGAGGCCGAGGTGAGCAAATCCCTTGAGGTCAGGAGTTCGAGACCAGTCTGGCCAACATGGTGAAACCCTGTGTCTACTAAAAATACAAAAATTAGCTGGGCGTGGTGGTAGGCACCTGTAATCCCAGCTACTCAGGAGGCTGAGGCAAGAGAAATCGCTTGAACCCAGGAGGTGGAGGTTACAGTGAGCCAAGATGGCCCTACTGCACTCCAGCCTGGGCGACAGAGTGAGGCTCAGTCTCAAAAAAACAAAAAAACAAAAAAACAAAAAAACAAAAACCTTTAAAAGCCTGGACAAGGCCTGGTCCTGATTCACACTGCACGTCATACTGTTTGGCAAGGGCAAGACCTGTGGGCACTACTGCCTCTCCAGCCATCAGTAAGTGGGGAGAGCTCTGCACACACTGGGTCACTGCTTGGTGACAGTGACTCCTCACGGAAGTCTCCATTCATTCTCGAGGACCCTTTCAAATGGGTCTCCCCCTGGTTGGAGCTGGATAAACAATGCACAAAAGTCATGGCACACACAAAGAAATATAAAAAATCAAAGTGGGGGCAAGACTGCTCAAAAGTCTGCCTGCTGTCGGCCCCCAGCTTTAGGGAATGCCTTTCACCAGTATCCCTGATTGTGACAAGGCCACAAACCAATCACAGTATTCCTCGGAAAAGCAGTTTGCAGAGTCCAGGATGGTATTTACAAAGGTTCACCTATCCTTTATTTCTTATTTTTTCCCTTTTTAATCCTCCCTAAAGTGGCTCTGTGGTCCTCCCTCAGGATAATTTGATGGGAGGAATACCTCAACTTCAACTGTCTGATCTTCTCCAAAGAAGAAGTACCTGAAAAAGTCAGTTTCTGTTCAGATCACATTCAAACAACACAAGACACCCTCAAAGTTAAACATGGCAAAGCAGTGTGCTATAATCAAGCTATAAAACCAATATTAACCAAAATAGGAAAATACCTACCAGATGTAAGGTTAAAAAAAAAGGGGTGGGGGGGTATGTCTATAGTCCTACTTATTAAAACCATACATTCACAAAAGTACTACTTCAAAATTTAATAATGAAAAATAAATTTTTCCCACTTGGCAGTGCCCCTTTTCTGAATAAGGAATCAGAAAATAAGTACAATATACATGAATTTTCTGCAAAAATATTAATCACCATTTTAAATTCTGAACATTATAAAACTCAGTAAATGTGACAATAACATCATGTAGTAATATCCACACCAGGGTTCCCATCATTAGCATGTAATAAGGAACAAATGTGACAAAAAATAAGCCATGCCCAATCCTTTACAACATGGGAAATAAATACATCACTGTTAAGGACTGAATGTTCATGTCCCTCCCCAAAAGTCCTATGTTGAAATCCTAACCCCCAAAAGTGGTTTTATTAGCAGGCCTCTGGGAGGTGATTAGTTGTTGCGCATATAAGCCTTGTGAATGACATCAGTGCCCTTATAAAAGACGCCCAGGGGAGCTCGTTTGCCCCTTTACCTTGGAAGGACACAGGGAAAAGACAGCATCTAAGAACCAGGAAGTGACCAGGCACAGTGACTCACGCCTGTCATCCCAGCACTTTGGGAGGCCAATGCGGGTGGATCACTTGAGGTCAGGAGTTCAAGATGAGTCTGGCCAACATGGTGAAACCCCCTTTCTACTAAAAATATAATAATTAGCTGGGCTCTGGTCGTGGTGGCAGGCGCCTGTAATCCCAGCTACTAGAGAGGCTGACGCAGGAGAATCGCTTGAACTCAGGAGGTGGAGGTTGCAGTGAGCCAAGATCACGCCACTGCATTCCAGCCTGGGTGACAGTGAGACTCCGTCTCAAAAAAAAAAAAAAAAAAAAAAAAGAACCAGGAAATGAGCCCTCACACCAGACACGAAATCTGCTGGAGACTGGATCTTGGATTTCCAGTCTCCAGAACCTTCAGCGACAAGTGTCTATTGTATAAGCCACTCAGTCTATGGTAGTTTTGTGAGTCCAGCCCAAATGGAGTGACACAATCACAAATGGATTTTTTTGCCCCTAAAACCCCACTCAATTATTAGATTTTTATTTATGGTTAAATGAGCATTCAAAATCAAAGAGAAAGATTGAGGGCATAGCTGAGGGGGAGAGCATCTGACTACAAAATCAAAGAGAAAAATAAACAATCATTTTAGCACTATTTTTTTAATCAATATTTAATATTTAGTTACCTCTCCTGATGCTTCATCCACTAAAGATATCTGGGTAGGAGTCTCGATTTCAATAGATATCTATAAAAATAAAATAAGAGACTATGTATACACCAGTTTTTCATGGCTTTATATGCCTTTGCTATCTGAAACACAGAAACGGGGCAAAGAGAACTTTCAGACTCTCTATATAAACAATTCTGATTACACTGTAATAAACATTTTAACAGTTACAAAAAAATTATAAACCCAAAATAATACCTGTCTTGAGGCAGATTTGGCAATACGTAGTAAATGCCTTGTAAATGCATATAATCCTCTGACACAATTCTATTTCCATGAATTCATTTTTTCCTCCATCTTCCCATCCCTACCACTCCCATTCCCCTCTCCCTCTGAATTTTGAGTCTTTGTAAAAACGTGGTCATGTGTGCTAAGTTTTGTGCCTCAGAACACAGTCTGCATGAATCCATGACATGGACACTTCATACACTGTTTTTGGTGGTTGTTTCTCAGACGGAGTCTCGTTCTGTCACCCAGGCTGGAATGCAGTGGTGTGGTCTCAGCTCACTGCAACCACCGCCTCCCAGGTTCATGCGATTCTCCCGCCTCAGTCTCCCAAGTAGCTGGGATGACAGGCACCCGCTACTGCGCAAGGCTGATTTTTTGTATTTTTAGTAGAGACAGGGTTTTGCCATGTTGGCCAGGCTGGTCTCGAACTCCTGACCTTAGGATCACCTGAGGATCGAGCTCCCAACCTCAGGATCACCCGCCTCAGCTTTCCATAGTACTGGGATTACAGGTGTGAGCCACTGCACCCAGTCTCATGCACTGGTTCTAAGTGCTGCAGAATGCTCCCTGGTACATTTCCCCTGCCATCAGAACAGAGACTGCTAGCACATAAGAGGCATTCAGTAAGTATCTGATGAATAGATGAATGTGATTTTTCATCTTTTTAGTCCACTAATGTCCTAAAACTTACAGTGTCTAAGGTTTGGGTGTTAAAATATTTTTGCATTTCTGGAATAAAACATCTTATTGGATGTGCTATTTAATACTGCCAGATTCAGTTACCATCTTTATGAGGATTCTTACATTTTCATATATGAAATGGCTTTTCCCCCATTTATTCCTTTTGAGATAGGGTCTCGCTCTGTCACCCAGGCTGGGGTGCAGTGGCATGACCTCAGCTCGCTGCAACCTCTGCCTCCCAGGTTCAAGCAATTCTCCAGCTTCACCCTCCTGAGCAGCTGGGACTACAGGCACCCACCACCATGCCTGGCTAATGTTTTGTAGTAGAGATGGGGTTTCGCCATATTGGCCAGAGTGGTCTCAAACTCCTGACCTCAGGTGATCCCCCCGCCTTAGCCTCCCAAAGCACTGGGATTACAGGTGTGAGCCACTGCACCCAGCCTCTTTTCTAATATATCTATTTAATGCTATCAATTTCTCTTCAAGGACAAATTTAACTGTGTTCCACACATTCTGACTTACCACGTTTCCATTGTCCATCAGCTCCTTTATTTATTTTTGAGACAGGCTCTCGCTGTGTTAGCCAGTCTGGAGTGCAATGGCGCAATCACGGCTCACTATAGCCTCAAACTTCGGGGCTCAAGTGATTTTTCTGCCTCAGCCTTCTGAGTGGCTGGGACTACAGGCATGCGGTACTATACCAGGCTAATTTTTAAGGTTTTTTTGTTGTTGTTGACATGCGATTTTGTGGTATTGCCCAGGCTGGTTTTGAACTCCTGGACTCACACAATTGTCCCACCTTGGCCTCCTGAAGTGCTAGGACTACACACATGAGCCCTCAAGCCTAGCTATATCAGTTCTACACATTGTATGATTTTTTTTTTTTTTTTTTGAGACAGAGTCTCTGTTGCCCAGGCTGGAATACAGTGGCGCGATCTCGGCTCACTGCAAGCTCCGCCTCTCCCAGGTTCACGCCATTCTCCTGCCTCAGCCTCCAGAGTAGCTGGGACTACAGGAGCCCGTCAACGGGCTAGGCTAATTTTTTGTATTTTTAGTGGAGAAGGGGTTTCACCATGTTAGCCAGGATGGTCTCGATCTCCTGACCTCGTGATCTGCCCACCTCGGCCTCCCAAAGTGCTGGGATTACAGGCGTGAACCACCACGCCTGGCCAGTTCTACATATTGTATGTTTTATTTATTGTACAATTTCCTTTTTAACCAAATGGTCAGTTATTGTACGCATTTAGTTTCCACGTGTATGGGAAGATTTTAGCTATCCCTTTGTTTCTGATCTCCAACATCATTGTATTCTTTCGTGACACAGTACATGGTTAGTTTTTGTAAATGTCATGAGCACCCCCAAAAAATACGATTTTGTTCCTTGCCTTTAAAGTTCTGTTAGTCCACATTTACAAATTTTCTGCATCTTATTTCCTGTCTCCTCCTCCTTTCAGCATCTGGGAGGGACATGTTAAGCTCTCTAGTGACAACTGTTGATTTCCTATTTCTCGCCCTGATTCTGCGGTGGCCTTGTTTGTACTATGACAATTCATCTAAGCTGGAACTATTTCCTAGAACCCCTATCTATGTTGTTGCCCACAGTAAACACTCGGAAGGCAGATGTGAACTAGCAGGCTTTTTTTAATGCTCTGAAGGGCACCAGAAATGGTAACAGCTCATGAACATTGTTGACCTTCTGGCTTAACTCAGAGACTGGGGCAGCGCCGCAGCAACACCAGCTTCTGCTGGGTGCCTGTGTGCAGCTCCTCCGAGCCCTGGGGCAGGTGCATGTGCCTCAGAGCCAAAGCGGGAGACCAGCACTATTGAGGCCGGAGGAAGTGAGAGACAGAAGTGGGTTTTGGTCTGTCCTGCCGGGCTCTAGTGGGCCATTCTGCCTTCCAGTTTGTCTCTGCTCCCCTCCGCTTCTCTTCCAGCTCTCCTTCCTGACTGCTGGCCAAGCTGACCTGTAGCAACTTCAAGCTGAATGCCAGAGATAACAGGAACAGCCTTGCTGTTGTGACTCCTCTGCAGAGGGAGGACAAATCCCCTTCCCAATCAAAGGTCAGACGTTGAGGTGGATGATACCATGCACACAAACACATGTGCACACACTATGTGTGCATACTCACATACGCATGCACATACACACACGCGAGCACACACACGGCAGAGAATGAGAAGAAAACTTCAGTCACATCACAGGACTTTTGGGGAGGGCAGCGCAGTCCCTGAGCTGGGGACAGAAATGTTTCCTGTGGCTTGAGAGAAAGTAGGAGCAATTAGCCCTGGTTTCCACTGTGGCATGGGGTGGGCCTGGACTTGCCTGGTTTGAACTTCACCTCAGTGCTGAGGCAGGCATGGCCTTTTTGTCAGCTTGCCCAAATGTGGGCAGGAGGGAGGCACAGCCTGTAAGCAGCTTAAGAGCAAACAGAGGCCTGGCACAGTGGCTCACACCTGTAATCCCAGAACTTTGGGAGGCCGAGGTGGGAGAATTACCTGAGGTCAGGAGTTCAAGACCAGTCTCGACAACATGGTGAAACCCCGTCTCTTCTAAAAAATACAAAAATTAGCCAGGCATGGTGGTTCAGGCCTGGAATCCCAGCTACTAGGGAGGCCGAGGCAGCGAGAATTGCTCGAACTCGTTAGGCGGAGTTTGCAGTGAGCTGAGATCACACCGCTGCACTCCAGCCTGGGTGACAGAGTGAGACTATCTCAAAAAAAAAAAAAAAAAAAAGAATAAACAGACTCTTCGTGACACTGGGACAAACTGCTCTGCCAACTCCCACAACGATTTAAGACCTAATCCACATAATGAACCCACATTCTGTTAACTCATTGTGGTTCTCCTCAGATCAAGCACTGGGTGATAGATTCTCACACTTTCTACTTCAGTTGGAGGTTATTTTGTCAACTGCACATATGTTCACATGACCCACGGTTCCTTTTAACAGTAACACCCTCTTCAAACCTTATCTTTCTTTGCCTTCCAGTCTACTTTCTGGTATTAAAAACTGCCACTCTGACATTTTTGTCTCCTAATTGGTTAGTAATTTTTTCCCTTTTTCTTCCCCCCAAATTTCAAATTTCAACCCGTATTTATCCTTCTGTTTTATCTATGTCTCTTGTAGACTAATACTGATGAATTTGTCTAATTTTTTTGTTTGTTTTTGAAGATGGAGTCTCGCTCTGCCACCCAGGCTGGAGTGCAGTGGCATGATCTCGGCTCACTGCAACTTCCGCCTCCCAGGTTCAAGCGATTCTCCTGCTTCAGCATCCCAAGGAGCTGGGATTACAGGCACAGTCCCCACCACGTCCAATTTTTTGTATTTTTAGTAGACATGGGGTTTTGCCCTGTTGGCCAGGCTGGTCTCCAGCTGACCTCAGGTGATCTGCCTACCTCGGCCTCCCAAAGTGCTGGGATTACAAGCATGAGCCACTGGGTTCAGTTGGATTTGTCTAATTTTTTTAACTTAAACTGAGAATTTGTCTTTTGATCAAAGGTAGAATTAAATTCTCTCCTATATATACTAATCACTGTTACAATCAGAATTTTTCTGCCTTCTTTGCATTTTCTGTGCACTAGACTTTTTTCTCCCCTCGATTCCCCTTGACTACTTGGGCAGATGCGTTTTATTCTGCCAGACCGAAAGTTACCCATTCTATCTGTATTCTTCTAGCTGTCATCCCTTCCTTATTATAGCCTCTAATTTATGTTTATTTTTCTTGTTCTATCCCACAATTTAAATAAAAGGATTTAGCAACTATGTTAATGAACACTTTACACTCTAAAATATTAAAATGTGGCCAGGTGTGGTGGCTCACACCTGTAATTCCAACACTTTGGGAGGCCAAGGTGGGTGGATCATCTGAAGTCAGGAGTTTGAGACCACCATGACCAACATGGTGAAACCCCGTCTGTACTAAAAACACAAATATTACCCGGGCATAGTGGTGGGATTTTGCAATCCCAGCTACTTGGGAGGCTAAGGCAGGAGAACTGCCTGAACCCAGGAGGCGGAGGTTGCAGTGAGCCGAGTTTGAGCCACTGCACTCCATCCAGCCTGGGCGACAGAGTGAGACTCCATCTCGAAAAAAAAAAAAAAAAAAAAGAAAAAATATTAAAATGCATCTTAGCAAGAGGGTCAATGAGATTAAACAAACAAAACTAAAGACTTAGATCTCACTCTTGAGGAACAAAGAAAACATATCAACAACCACCAAATGTTGACTTCTGCCATACTGCTCAATGCCAACAGACTTAATTTTTTCTTTTTTTCTTTTTTTAAGATGGAGTCTCACACTCTATCGCCCAGGCTGCAGTGCAGTGGTGTGATCTCGGCTCAACACAACCATTACTTCCTGGGTTCAAGCAATTACCCTGCCTCGGCCTCCTGAGTAGCTGGGACTACAGGTGTGTGCTACCACACCTGGCCAAATTTTTTATTTTCAGTAGAGACAGGGTTTCACCATGTTGGCCAGGCTGATCATGAACTCCTGACCTCAAGTGATCCGCCCGCCAAGGCCTCCCAAAGTGCTGGGATTACAGGTGTAAGCCACCATGTCCGGCCAGAGACTCAATATTCTAATTAATGTGGGTAACTGTAGTATGTGACAAACTGAGGCAATGTTTTTGTCAATCTACCTCTAAAAATACTTCCCACTTAAAAAAAATTAAGTTATTCAAAAAATAAAACTTACAATTCGTTTCTCCCAAAATCTGTATTTCGGGCTAGTTAACAACAACTCCTTAGTCACAGGTGAACAGTATAGATAAACCTTCAAGCTGAAAGGAAAAAAGAAAAAACTTTCAGTACAATCCAATATAAGCCATCTTGGTGACTAATAAATCTATTTCATCATACATCTAATAGTTTCATTTGAGACCAGCCTGACCAACATGGTGAAACCCCATTCCTACTAAAAACACAAATATTAGCCAGGCATGGTGATGAAATCTATTTCATCATACATCTAATAGTTCAGAAATTACGCTGGCACAAAATCTGTTAGAGTCACTCCAGCATACCTATGCCCACCATTTCAGTGTCATTAAGAGCACAAGGTGGGGGTGGAAATATGGTGTCCCTGGACTACCTCCAACAGTGGTCCCTCACCATTGTTACTTGGAAATACACGCTTGTATATGATCAGGTGTGTCTGGAAAGATACTGCCACACGTTACACTACCTCTGGAAAAGGTGTGTTGGGAACAGAAACTTCTGCTTTTTACTGTATATTTATTTATTTATTTTTTGAGACGGAGTCTCGCTTTGTCACCCAAGCTGTAGTGCAACTGCAATGGCATGATCTCGGCTCACTGCAACCTCCACCTCCCAGGTTCAAGCGATTCTCCTGCCTCAGCCTCCACAACAGCTGGGATTACAGGCGCGCACCATGATGCCCGACTAATTTTTTTTTGTAGAGATGGTGTTTCACCATATTGGCCAGGCTAGTCTCGAACGCCTCACCTCGGGTGATCCGCCCACCTCAGCCTCCCAACATGATGGGATTACAGGGAGAGCCACTGCACCCAGCTTATTTTTTTTTTTTTGTTTTGTTTTGTAATGAACAGAAATTAATTTCGTAATAAACCTTTTTTTTTTTTTTTTTTTTTTGAGACAGAGTCTTGATCTGTCACCCAGGCTGGAGTGCAGTGGTGCTCACTGCAACCTTCCGCCTCCCAGGTTCGAGCGATTCTCTTGCCTTAGCCGTCCCAAGTAGCTGGGACTACACACACGCCACTGTACCCGGCTAACTTTTTGTATTTTTAATAGAAACGGGGTTTCACCGTGTTGGCCAGGCTGGTCTTGATACCCTGACCTCTACTGATCCACCCACCTCAGCCTCCCAAAGTGATGGGATTACGGGCATGAGCCACCGTGCCCAGCCCATAATAAACTTTTAAAACTTAACGCTATCATTTAGAGGTTAGGAATACAGTCGAAGGTAGATTGTATTTTCCAAAGATGGCCACACAACGATATACCCCATCCGTACATGCTCTCCTTACAAAATAGATATTAAAATTCCTCCACTGACCAGAGAGGTCTATGTTCCCTCCCCTTGAACCTGGGCAGTTTTCTGTAATTACCTTCACCATAGAATATGGTGGAAGTAATCTCACGGGTTTTGAGGTTAGCTCTCCAGGCAATATAACTTCCTCCTGGCTCTCTCGTAGGACATACACTTTTTAACCCTGAGTCTCCATTTAACACGTCTGGCTATCCTGATGGACTCACACTAAAGAGATTTTTTTAGGGGGAGGGGAGCTTACTGTCACCCAGGCTGCAATGCAAGCAATCCGCCCACCTCAGCAGCCTGAGCACCTGGGACTACAGCACATGCCACCACACCTGGCTAATTTTTCGTATTTTCTGTAGAGAAAAGGTCTCCCTATGTTGCCCAGGCTGGTTTCAAACTCCTAGGCTCAGGTCATCCTCCCACCTCGGCTTCCCAAAGTGCTGGGATTATAAGCCTAAGCCACCATGCCTGGCCTAAAGAGACTTTTAGAGATAGAGATTCCTCACACCTGTAATCCCAGCACTTTGGGAGGCCAAGGCGGACAGATTACTTGAAGTCAGGAGTTCGAGAGCAGCCTGACCAACAAGGTGAAACCCCGTTTCTACTAAAAATAAAAAATTATTTGGGCTTGGTGGCACGTGCCTGTAGTCCTAGCTGCTTGGGAGGCCGAGGCAGGAGAACTGCTTGAACCTGGGAGGCAGAGATTGCGGTGAGCCAACATCATGCCACTGCACTCCAGCCTGGGCAACAAAGTGAGGCTCTGTTTCAAAAAACAAAAAAGACACGCCAAACAGTTCTAGTCCCTAGCTGTGTGAGTCTTCCTAGCCCAGGTATCAGACATGGATGAGGGAGTCTTCAGATCTTATGTGGCTGACATTATCTGAAGACTCTGCTCACTGCTGTTTGATACCTGGGCTGGGAAACCATCCCTGCTCTACCCTGTCAATCCCTGACCCACAGAAACTGAGCAGTAAGACATGATCAGTGCTGAGTCACTCCATCTTGAAGTAATTTGTTACACAGCAGCGGATGACTGATACATAGGCTCTACAATCAGACAGACCTGGCTGGAATCCTGGTCCTGCCACTTACTGGCTGTGTGACATTGGGCAACTAATTTAACCTCTCTGGTTCCTCAGTCTCCTGTAAAATAGAAATAATAGTAGTATCTATTCAAAAGGTTATCAAGAAGCTCTAATGAAAATGTCAAGTGCAAGAGGGCAGAGCCTTGCATCTGTGTGGCTCGCTAATGCATTCTCCACCTCCAGTACAATGCCCGACACGTCACAGGCAACCAGAAAAAAGTATTGAGGCCAGGAGTGGTGGCTCATGCCTGTAATCCCAACACTTTGGGAGGCTGAGGCAGGCAGATCACTTGAGATCAGGAGTTCAAGACCAGCCTGGCCAACACAGTAAAACCCCTCTCTACCAAAAATACAAAAAGTAGCTGGGTGTGGTGGCGGGTGCCTTTAATCCCAGCTACTCGGGTAGCTGAGGCAAAAGAATTACTTGAATCTGCGAGGCAGAAGTTGCAGTGAGCTAAGATCGTGCCACTGCACTCCAGCCTGGGCAACAAGAGCGAGACCCTGTCACAAAAGTCAATAAATAGAAATAAAATAATAAAAAATTATTGGCCAGGTGCAAAGGCTCATGCCTATAATCCCAGTGCTTTGGGATGCCAAGATGGGAGGATCACTTGAAGCCAGGAGTTTACAATCAGCCTGGGCAACATGGTAAGACTCTGTCTCTACAAAAAAAAAAAAAAAAAAAAAAAAATTGTTGAACTGAGAAATACACAGTCCCCAGATACAATAAGTATTCAGTAAATATTGGCTATCATTATCAAGAAGACAGACTATTGCTATCAATGAGCAGAAAAGTCTGACATCCACTGGCCCTTTTCAAATATGTATCTTGAGAATTGGGAATTTAGATATAGGCAATGGCTGCAAGAAAAGCATCTAATAGTTCAGCTTTAAGAAAAAAATTCTATGATCCTTTACAATGGAACAGCCATTCTCTCTCATATACTCTTACAGAAATAACACAGAATGAGTTATTTCTGTACCCAGCAGCATAGATAAATCACACAAATACAATGTTAAGTAAAGTAAAACAATTATAAAAGGGTCTATTTGGGACCAGGTGCCAGTGGCTCACATCTATAATGCCAGCCCTTTGGGAGACTGAGGCAGGAGGATCACTTGAGGCCAGGAGTTCGAGACCAGCCTGGGCGACATAGCAAAACTCCCTCTCTGGTTTTTTTTTTAAGCAGTGTATTTGGTAGGAATATATATATATCTCTCTATATCTCAACTTCACAAACAGCCAAAGCTAACCCATGATGACAAAAGTCAGAATAGAGGTTACCTTTGGGAGGAGGTAGGAGGGGTCTGGGATATTGGTACTGTCCTATTTGTTAATCCGAGTGAAGCTACACAGATGCGTTCACTTTGTAAATGACTATATGCTTGGATGTATGTACTTTTCTGTACAGTTGTTCTCTCTCAATTAAAATGTTTGCTTAAAAACATACACACACACACACAAATAAGTAGCAAAATAAATTACCTGCACTCCAACCTTCTTTTCAAGGTAGGGGCTCTTAATCCTTTCATGTGATCTAAAAACAAAAGAACCAACACTCATCAATATGTTCTTTTTCCAGAGGATTCCTTAGCCCAAGGGAAACAGTTGTCTTCTATTTCAGCTTCAAGAGAAAACCCACGAGGTTTGCTTTTATAAGAATTGAATCACATGGGCTATGGACTTTCTTCTGCAAGTGAAGAATCCTTTTCAGAACAGGATGGGCTGCCCATTTCTGAGCCATCCAAATCTATTTAAAAGGAGAGTGATTCCCTGCATCATAGGCCAGACTTTAAATCACTCTGGGAAGCCACAGAAGAATGAGAACTGCTTCTAGCCCTCCACTCTTTTACATCATTTCAATCCAACCATCCTTCGAGCCACGCTCTATGTAACCCCATTCACTTCCTGCCACTTAAATCAGTCTATCTAGAAATTCAAGCTCGTGTCCATGGAATCTGCTAGGAAATCACTCAGGCTCAGAATAAGTATATTGTCATCTTCTCATCCTACTGTGATGGATTCAAAGGAGAGTATTACTATCCACGAAGACTTGCTCCACAGCCCTCCACATTAACAGACACAGACAACAGAAAGGTAGCAATTAGACCATTACATTCAGCATATCATGCATTCCAGTATATTCTGAATCTTTAGCAAGTAAAGGCCTAGACAACAATGATCAAACAGCTCAAAATTGTTTAGCGAAACCAGCTGGACACGGTAGCTCACACCTGTAATCCCAGCACTTTGGGAGGCCAAGACAGGTGGATCACCTGAGGTCAGAAGTTCGAGACCAACCTGGCCAACATGGTGAAACCCCATCTCTACTAAAAATACAAAAACTAGCCATGCATAGTAGCACACACCTATAATCCCAGCTACTTGGGAGTCTGAGGCAGGAGAATCACTTGAATATGGGAGGTGGAGGTTGCAGTGAGCCAAGATCATACCACTGCACTTCAGCCTGGGCAACAGAGTGAGACTTCATCTCAAAAACAAACAGACAGGTGCGGTGGCTCACACCTGTAACCCCAGCACTTTGGGAGGCTGAGGCAGGCGGATCACCTGAGGTCATGAGTTCGAGACCAGCATGACCAATATGGAG
This sequence comes from Chlorocebus sabaeus, assembly GCF_047675955.1. Lineage (NCBI taxonomy): Eukaryota > Metazoa > Chordata > Mammalia > Primates > Cercopithecidae > Chlorocebus > Chlorocebus sabaeus. The sequence continues at coordinate 15,104,076 of NC_132912.1, forward strand.
ATACCCTGTCTCTACCAAAAATACAAAATTAGCCGGGCATGGTGGTGCATGACTGTAATCCCAGCTACTTGGGAGGCTGAGATAGGAGAATCGCTTGAACCCGGAAGGCAGAGGTTGCGGTGGGCCGAGACTGCACCATTGCACTCCAGCCTGGGCAACAAGAGTGAAACTCCATCTCAAAAATAAATAAATAAATAAATAAATAACAAAAACCAACAACAAAAAAAACAATAAATTGTTTAGCTAAACCAAACCACTTCTAATTACCACCAGTCCCACCACACACACACACACACACACACAAGCACACCCTCAATGTATATGTGGCCATCATTAGACCCAATGAAAGCAGAGCAGTCACCGCACCTCACTTGGCAGCCCTTGATTGTACCCCTGCCTCCGGGAGAGTCCACCTGTCTCCCAGTGGGTAAATTCCCTCAAGGGATACCTGGTCCAGTCTTTGAGGGCCTTATGGGTATATCTCTGGGCAGGACTCTCCATAATTGGAGTTTCCAAAGAGTTTGTGCCATGGCAAAGAGGAGGCTCAATCCAGACTCTGCTTCCTGCTCCCACACTGACTAAGCAGGCAGCACCCTGCATGGGGCATCGTAGTCCCCCATCCTCACCACCCTGAGGCCCCTTCCAACTGGTGATCAGAAGAACTGGGTGGGTTTGCTTTGTGCTGCTGCAGCTGCACCCAGGTCTGCTTTTCCAGGGAGGTTTTCCTTTTCCTGGGTCACAATAAATTACCTTAAGCTGCCACCTCAAGGGGATTTCCCCAATCCCGGGCCATTATCTCAGGTCTCAGGTCTCAGGTGTCCTCTCATCTTCCAGAACTTACTGATGCTTAGTAAAGCCCATCCTGCACACAGCATTGGCTTCCAGATGGCGCACAAATAAGCATCAGGTGGGTCCACAGCCTACTCCGAATGATATCAAAGTGTGATGTGGGGTTGGGTGTGGTAGCTCACACCTGTCATCCCAGCACTTTGGGAGGCTGAGGCGGGTGGTTCACCTCCGCCCAGGAGTTTGATACCAGCCTGGGCAACGTGGGGAAACCCCATCTCTATAAAAAACACAAAAATTAGTCAAGCATGATGGTGCATGCCTGTAATCCCGGCTACTCAGGTGGGAGTACTTGCTGAGGTGAGGGGATTGCTTGAGTCCAGGAGGTGAAGGCTGCTGTGAGCCAAGATCGCACCACTGTACTCCAGCCTGGGCGACAGAGTAAAACCCTGTTTCAAAAAAAAAAAAAATGATGTGGATGGGTTTCCATGCTTTTTTTTCTAGCAAAAGAGTCCATACAGTTTCTCATGCTTGAGCTGCTATCACAAGATACCATAGATACCATAGTTGGCCTTCACACCAACCCTGTGAGGAAAGGCAGTGTTTTGGTTGCCTTAAACACCAGAAAGGTATTTCTCACAGTTCAGGAAGCTGGGAAGTCCAAGATCAAGGTGCGGGGCGATTTGGTTTCTGGGGAGGGCACTTTTCCAAACTTACAGACAGCTGCCCTCTCACTGTGCACTCACATGGCTTTCCTTGGCATGGATGCATGAGGACAGAGCGCCCTCTCTCTTCCTCCTCTTGTAAGGGCACTAATCCTATCAGAGTAGGACACCACGGTATGACCTCACTTAAACTTATTTTCCTCCTAAAAGCCCCAGCCCCAAATACAGTCACTTTGGGGATTAGGGCTTCAACACAGGAATTTTGTGGAGATAGTCCATATCAATCAAAGAAGCCCGTGTCTCAAAAAGGTTAAAAGCCAACAGAAGGCAACGTGAGAAACCTCCAAAAGCGGAAGTTGAGTTTTTGCCCTTGATGAGTTTATGTCCTGGTTGAGTAAGCAGATTCACATGTGGTTACAGAACAGAAAAAGTTGTTATAGACTGTTCAACTGTAGGGAAGAGTCCATTTCTTCCTTAATGCACAAACTTATAGTGATGATTTCACAAATTCCTTTAGATGCATTATTTCTCCAAACTCAGTAGTCCTAAACACAAAGTGCAAGTTTCTGAAGTATACTTTAATCCTGGCTAGCCCATTTTGAGTTCAGAGACTCCAGTGCGACTCTACACAAAAAGCAGAAATAGGCACATCCTCGTCCGGCAGTAGATTCTCAATGAAAAACAAAACCAGAAATGTGTCAGGCACAGTGGCTCACACCTGTAATCATAACACTTTGGGAGGCTGAGGTGGGTGGATCTACCTGAGGCCAGAAGTTCGAGACCAGCCAGGCCAACATGGTGAAACGCCATCTCTACTAAAAATACAAAAATTAGCTGGGTGTGGTGGTGGGTGCCTGTAATTCCAGCTACTTGGGAGGCTGAGGCACAAGAATCACTTGAACCCAGGAGGCAGAGGTTGCAGTGAACGGAGATGACGCCACTGCACTCCAGCCTGGCGACAGAGACTCCATCTCAAAGTAATAATAATAAAAATACAAAACTTAGCCGGACATGGTGGCTCACTCCAGTAGTCCCAGCTACTTGAGCAGAGAGCATGTGCCACTGTCCTCCAGCCTGGGCGACAAAGGGAGACCCTGTCTCAAAAAAAAAAAAGAAGAGACGCTCGAAGAGGTGCATGATGCTAATATGGCAACTCATGAGAAAAGGTCCAGATTTTCCTCATTAAGCAGAAATCACTAGTGGCTTTGTGGGGAAAAAAAGCAGAGACATTTCCCAGAAGCAGTAACTTCAACAATTTATAGTCCAAGTGATTGATTCCACACCCAAGACAATATAGCTGGCCTTCCCACCAACCCTGTGAGGAAAGGCTGTACTTGGATACCTGTAATTTATTTTAAAACCCTTTCCCACTGCGCATGTGCAGATAGGTTTGTTACACTGATTGACTCCACAGGGTAGTTGGAGCTTCCTGCTCCAGCACTCTGCAAGGCCACACAGCAGAAGGCAGCAACTCCAGTGATTCCGTTTATCATTTTCTCCAATTAACACTAATGGCTGAGCTAATTAGCACAATGCACATTAAAATTGTTTTCACTGGTAAGTCACTTATTAGAGCAACAGAAGTGAAAATGAACAACGGTTATGACATTAGCGGTATTTAAACTCTGGAAATTAGCTCCAATCTCTGCCTGGCGTATCTAGCCTCGAGCTTATATCATTAACAGCGACACTCTAACCTTAATCCCTAAATCGGTCCAGCTGTGAAAGGATCCAGCTGTGAAATCATAGTAGCTTTTCTGGTTGCCTGATACCATTTAGAAGGGAAACATCCCTCCATCCTAACCCAGAACGAAGCGTTCGTATTGGATGCGGACAGAACATCCAAAGGCCAGGGAGCTTGCACGTCGTGGAGCTATCAGGCGGGTTGTTTCACAGTTGTGTGTGTGTCAGCCTGCTTGCTGACCAATGTTTGAGGGTGTGCTCAAATGGATCTGAAACTTGTTTTCTTCATACACGGTAGCGAGGCTCTGGGGGAAGAACTAACCCTCGCCAATCTCTGACCATCGGCCACCAGCAGAGCTACCAAGTGAACCTACTAGCAGCACTTGACCAAGCCGGCCCGGGGCGCAACTGGCAGGCGCCGTTACGCCGCGTTGACCAGATCCAAAAATAGATGAAGCCTTTGAGAGGCTGAAGAGCCCGACTGGGACAAGGTGTGTGCTGGCCGCCCCCTCGCTGGCCTCCCACAGGCTGCAGCTCCTTGCTCCAGGACCGGCCTCCTCCTGTCCTCTCTCCAGCCCCCAGCGCCCCGGGAACAGGCGACGCGCAGCGCTCACTCACCCTTGTGGCAGTGGGACAGGAAGTAGGCGCGGGCCCTAAGGTTCTCCCTGTCGAAACGGTCTATGGAGATAGTTGGATACTCGGCCATTTGCCCCTCGAAGGAACTCATATCGCCGCCGATCCCAACGTCCCGGACCCCAAAACTGCAGCTGAAGCCCAGGCCAGCCCTGACCACGCCGCCACTTCCGGGAAGCCGCGCACCTCCTCGCCATTGGGCGGCCGAACGCAACCACGTCCAATCAGAGGAGTCCGGAGACCCGAGGCGACGCCAAGGAGCATCCGGTCGGGTCCCAGGCGCAGGCTGCCGGGTTTTAAATCACCCGCGCTACGCAGCATGCGGTGGGCCCTGAGCCCCGCCCAGTGCAAGGCTTATTCCTGCCAAAGAAACACGGGTGTTGCTCTGGTAAGGCGTTGCCCGTGTCTGTGCAGGTGCAGTCGCGGGAAGGGAAATCGAAACTCCCAGCGCAGGTAGCCCCAGCCGACTAGGTGAGTAGGCTGCGGAGCTGCGCTTAGAAATCATTCTTCGTTCCGCTTCCTGCTTGTCTACTGCTGGCCTGAAATCCGAGCTCAGTTCCCCTCTCTCTCTTCTGTTCCCAATTTCTAACCTTGTGGGATAACAGTGAGGATTGTATGAGAAAGTTTGTAACTGACTCATGGTAGATTCAGTAACTATAGATTCCCTCTTCTGTTTTTATAATCTACAAACTGAGGAAGTCATCTCTGTGTGGTCTTGGGGCAAATAAGATCCCAATAATGTGTTCGCTGCTGGCCTCTGCCCTGGTCCCCCACCTTTTTGAGCTATACTTTTAGGAAGTTAGAATGATGTATTTAAAAAAAAAAAAAAAGATGGGAGGAAAGGTCTAAAATTTTTTAACAACCAAAGCAACTTTATGAAAAAGTTTGTTAAAGTACTGTATTAAAATTCACCAAATAATCACCATGACATTTATTGTGCTCCTTCCTATCAAATCTCCTTAGTATAATTAAACACAAACAACCCAGAACACTTTTACTTTATTTTATCTATTTATTGAGTTGGGGTCTAGTTCTATCGTCCAGGCTGGAGTGCAGTGGTGCCATCTCGGCTCACTGCAACCTCTGCCTCCTGGGTTCAGGCGATTCTCCTGCCTCAGCCTCCAGAGTAGCTGGGACTACAGGCATGCGCCACCACGCCTGGCTCATTTTTGTACTTTTAGCAAAGACGGGGTTTCACCATGTTGACCAGGCCGGTCTCGATCTCCTGGCCTCATGCGATCCGCTCACCTCAGCCTCCCAAAGTGCTGGGTTACAGGCATGAGCCACTGTACCCGGCCTTCCGGGCCTCCATAACACTTGAAGTCCCGCTTTGTGCACAGCATGGTGACAAACCTTCGGGTAGCATTGAATCTATCTGGGGACAACATGTTTGCAGAATACGGCAAATAAATGCTTCCACAGAGATGCAAAGTAACATGAGAATAAATCCAGGAACAAAGATTTCTGATCAGGGAAGTCAGGAATCAGAATGCCATTCCAGCCCAGCGCAGTGGCTCATGCCTGTAATCCCAGCACTTTGGAAAGCTGAGGTGGGCAGATCACCAAAGTCAGTAGTTCAAGACCAGCCTGGACAACATGGTGAAACCCCATATCTACTAAAAAGAAAAAAAAATCGGCCAAGCATGGTGGCAGATGTCTGTAATTCCAGCTACTCGGGAGGCCAAGGCAGGATAATCACTTGAACCTGGGAGGCGGAGTTTGCAGTAAGGCTAGATCACGGCAGTGCACTCCAGCCTGGGCAACAGAGACTCTGTCTCAAAAAACAAAACAAAACAAAACAGAATGACATCCCTAGTGAATGTCAGCTTGTTCCTGTAGTCATGATACTCAGAGTTCTATTCAAAAACGGATTCCCATGAAATCTTGAGGAGTGGGAGGAGGGGTGACGTGGAAAGGTATACACAACATAATCACTAATTTAGGTAAAATATCCTGCTAGTATACTACTGGCAACAACTTTGATGGTTTGTCTTAGAACACATGGGAACAACTGCCCTGGCAGGGTTATGGAGACCTAACAACAAATTCTGCTGAGTCTAGTGTCTGAAGAATCTCGTGGTGGAGCTCCAGGAAAGGCAGGTTAAGATAATGCTCGTGATCTTATTTATCTGCTCACTTATTTATCTCCTCCTCTTTCCACAATGGATACAGTACAAACAAAGGGAAATAGAGTCACGACAAAGGGAAAGACAGGATAGAAAATAAGCAAGATAGGTAAGCATAGCCCAGACCACACCTAGCGAATCAGAAACTCTTGGAGAGTGAGGCCTGGCAATTTACAGCTTAACACACCCTCTAGGTGATTCTGGCGGATCCTAAAGTTTGAGAACCACTGAATTCAAGTCTAAAAAAAAAAATCAGGGCCGGCGTGGTGGCTCATGCCTGTAATCCCAACACTTTGGGAGACCAATGCAAGCAGATCACCCGAGGTCAGGAGTTCGAGACCAGCCTGACCAACATGGGAAAACCCCCGCCTCTACTAAAAATAAAAAAATTAGCCAGGCTAATTACAGGTGGCGGGGGGCCTGTAATTCCAGCTACTCAGGAGGCTGAGGCAGGAGAATCGCTTGCACCCAGGAGGCGGAGGTTGCAGTGAGCCAAGATTGCACCATTGCACTCCAGCCTGGACAACAAGAGCGAAACTCCATCTAAAAAAAATTAAAATTAAAAAATAAAAATAAAAAATAAATTTAAAAAACCACAACACTCAGGAAGTCTGGGGCAGGAATTCAGGTAGGAAGCTGCTGCAATACTGCAGGAAATGTGATGGTGAGGCTTAATTCATTCAGCAAATCATTCACTGACCATATACTGTGTATCAGACACTGTTCTAGACACTAAAGATACAGTAGTGAGCAAAGTAGACAAAAAATGTGGCCCATCCTGGTGGCTCCTGCCTGCAATCTCAGCACTTTGGGAGGCCAAGGCAGGCGGATCACTTGAGGCCAGGAGTTCAAGACCAACATGACAAAACCCCATCTCTACTAAAGATGCAAAAAAATGTAGCTGGGTGTGGTGGTGTGCCTACCATAACAGCTACTTGGGAGCTGAGGCACAAAAATCACTTGAACCCGGAGGCAGAGGTTGCAGCGAACCAAGATGGCGCCACTGCACTCCAGCCTGGATGACCAAAGAGACAGGTCTCAAAATAAATAAATAAAAAAGCAGACAAAAATTCCTGTGGACGTGGGAGTGTACATTCTCATGGAAGTATTTACTGTCTACCATTTGTGTAGTTCCAGATGTTATCAGTGTTTTATACTTATTATTTCATCCTCATATCCTACCTGTCCATCAGGCAGGTACACTTTCTGTCCTCATTTGCCAGTTGAGGAAACGGAGGTTAAGTAGCTCGTCCAGGGTCATGTTGCTAGTAAGTAGAGCTCAGATTTAAATCCAAGAAGGCCACCACACGTTTAGACACTGTGTTCTCTGACAACACACTGCTAGCTGCCATGCCATGCTGCCTCCACACCATCGGAGGGGCAGTGATGAAATATACTCATTCAAAATATATCCCTTTAGCACCTACTGTGTGCTAGGCACTGTTAGGCCAGTGTGGCTGCAGCAGAATGATCCAGGGCTACATAGGAAGGAGGGAGGTTGTTGGGAGCAAATCTTGCAGAGACTTTGCTCACCCTGTATAGCCTCTGGTTTTCACTCTCCATAAGACAGGAAGCCATTGCAAGGCTGTGAGCAGAGGACTGACATAATTTGACTTAGGTTTGGTTTGTTTTGTTTTGTTTTGTTTTGTTTGAGATGGAGTCTCCCTCTATGCCCAGCCTGGAGTGCAGTGATGCAGTCTCTGCTCACTGCCACCTCCACCTCCTGGGTTCAAGCGATTCTCCTGCCTCGGCCTCCCGAGTCGCTGGGACTACAGGCACGCAACACCACTCCCAGCTAGTTCTTTTGTATTTTTAGTAGAGGCGGGGTCGCACCATATTGGCCAGGCTGGTCTCGAACGCCTGACCTTGTGATCCACCCACCTCAGCCTTCCAAAGTGCTGGGATTACAGGCGTGAGCCACCACGCCCGGCCTTGACTTAGGTTTTAAATGGACTGCATTGACTGTTGTGTTGACAACAGACTATAGAGGGGGCACAGAGAGCTGTTGGGAATGGTTGTAATTACCAGAAAAGAGAAAAATGATGATGTCTTGAGTAGAAGCTATAAAGCCAGCAGGTTGCACTGATGGATATGGAAAGAGAGGGCTCTAGGCCTCATCTACTAAAAGACATGAAGGAGCAGGGTTTTTGTTTTCGTTTTGACAGGGAGGTGTTTGGGGAGGTTGTTTTGGACAACCAAGTGGATGTTGAATATACATTGATATGCAGATCTAAAGTTCAGAGAAAGACCGGGCTGAAGAGATAAATTTGGGAGTTGTAAGTAAGTGTTTTTTTGTTTTTAGTTTTACTAAGTATTGCCTTTGTCTTAGTCTCATTTATTTAGAAGTTTACATAATTTAATTTGTCATATGGCTTGTGTTTTTGTTTTTGTTTTGTTTCGGGCAGGTGCCCGAGGCCCTTGTCATCTTCACTGATTCCAGCTCATGGCTTGTATTTAACAACTGGCTCAAAAAAATTCCTAAAAATTTACTTACTGAGTCTCCAGAGCTCTAATGAGCTGGCTCCAGCACACAGCTGCTCCTTTCTTTCATTCAGCAATTTTACAAGTCCTGATGGCTCTACTTTCAAAACATGTATCTTGGCCAGGCGCGGTGGCTCAGGCCTGTAATCCCAGCACTTTGGGAGGCCGAGGCAGGCGGATCAGGAGGTCAAGAGATTGAGACCATCCTGGCTAACACGGTGAAACCCCGTCTCTACTAAAAATACAAAAAATTAGCCCGGCGTGGTGGCGGGCGCCTGTAGTCCCAGCGGGAGGCTAAGGCAGGAGAATGGCGTGAACCCGGGAGGTGGAGCTTGCAGTGAGCCGAGATCGCACCACTGCACTCCAACCTGGGGGACAGAGCGAGACTCCGTCTCAAAACAAAAACAAAAACATGTATCTTGAATCTGATTACTTTTCGCTAAAAATAGTACTGTAATATAGTAATAGGTAATGCTAGAAAAAATAATTAAAGCTATAGATACCATTTATTGTAGGTTTACTGATTGTCAGGCACTATGGCGACTCTCTGGATTGGTTCATTCCCCGCAAATGGATAGGAGATATCTACTATCAGGACCTACAAACGGCAGTAGTCTCCATGCTGTGATTAGCTTTCATAGGGAATTGTATCTGGGATTCAAGGAGCAAAAAGTAACCCATTTCGCCCTCCGTATCTGCTCAGGGGTAACTCCTGGCAACGCTCCTGAGACCTACATTGGCATAGTAAGGTAGGCCTGCATCCGCTCCAGCCCTCGCGCATGCGCATAAAAGCCTATCCCCGGGGGCGGGGCCTGAGCCAGCTGGGCGGGGCCTAAAGGAGCCGGAAACTCCTGCAGTTCCACCGCGTTACTAAGAGACGCGAGGGTCACAGAGGCCACAACACTTGGCCTCTCGCTGGCCCTGCCCTAGGATCCCGAATAGAGAACGCGAGCACCGCCACGCCCGCCTGTGAGCTCCCGGGCGCCCCCGGCCTCTCCAGCTCGGGGGAGCGAGGATAACCGGAGAGCCGGACCCAGGGGTGGGTGGATGCGTCGCTGGAGGCGGGGGCCCTGCCCGCCAACCCCTGCGCCCCGGCCGTAGCCCCACCCCGGAAGTCCTTGCTTCGCCTTCTCCGCCCCGCAGTTCTCTAGTGTCTCTTGAGGTTTGCCCGAGTGATCCCGTGGTTTTCATGTCTCTTCCGTGTTTTTCAGGGAAGAGGTTCACTACTTGGCCGTTCCAGAATCTCAGAGTCCGGTTCTCCCGGAAGTTTCCGGGCTGCCCCGGACCCCATTGGCTTTAGGAGCCGCGACTCCGAGGGTTCTGATTTGGACCCTAAATTTTGGAATACTGTGCTTTGTCTATCCTAGCCTTCTTCAGGCAGATTTCACCTACCACACATTGAGTGATTTATGGCAGAAAGGAAGTTGGAGGGATGGGGACTGCAGTTTAGCTGTGGGGGCCGGAAGGGAGCGGCTTTGTGCTGCACATATGCAGGTTGCACTCCCGGAGCAGGGACCACCAGGCGTGCTTTGGGAACCGCTTTTGTCTTTCAAATGAACGCCCAGCGACAGCGGACGGGAGTTCCAGGACCTTAGAGACCGTCTAATGCTTCTTTTTCAGTTAAGGAAACAGGCCGAGGCGTGTTCATGGCCTTGCCTAAGGTTACGTGCTGATTACAGGGCTACTCCTGCTGCCTTTTAGAAACAGAAACCTAACAGGAGAAAAAAAACGGACTGTAAGGGAGGCTGATGCTCTTGAAGTTTTACTACTACTAAAAGTAAACGCACTTCTCAGAGTGGAAGGGAAGTGAAAAAGGAATTTGGGTGGCTGGCTACATCAGAAGCTTCTGTTACAACTTTAGATTGTCAGGGATTTCAGATGGTGGGTTTTTAAAATAACAAGCTCGAGGCCGGGCGTGGTGGCTCACGCCTGTAATCCCAGCACTTTGGGAGGCTGACGCAGGCGGGTCACCTAAGGTCAGGAGTTCGAGACTAGCCTGACCAACATGGAAAAACCCCGTCTCTACTAAAAATACAAAAAAATTAGACGGGCGTGGTGGCGCATACCTGAAATCTCAGCTAGAGGGGAGGCTGAGGCAGGAAAATCGCTTTAACTCGGGAGGCAGAGGTTGCGTTGAGCCAAGATTGCCCCATTGCACTCCAGCCTGGGCAACAAGAGCAAAACTCTGTCTCAAAAAAATAAATAACATAACATGCTCCTCTATTTTTTTTTTTTTTTTTTTTTTTTTTTTTTTTTTTTTGAGACGGAGTCTTGCTCTGTCGCCCGGGCTGGAGTGCAGTGGCTCTATCTCGGCTCACTGCAAGCTCCGCCTCCTGGGTTTACGCCATTCTCCTGCCTCAGCCTCCCGAGTAGCGGGGACTACAGGCGCCCGCCACTGCGCCCGGCTAATTTTTTTGTATTTTTAGTAGAGATGGGGTTTCACCGTGTTAGCCAGGTTGGTCTCGATCTCCTGACCTCGTGATCCGCCCGTCTCGGCCTCCCAAAGTGCTGGGATTACAGGCTTGAGCCACCGCGCCCGGCCAACATGCTCCTCTATTGAACCATGGGGTTATGTCCCAATAAACCCATGGTAGGTCGAAAATGCATTTAATGCACCTAGCCAAACTTAAACGTCCTCAGAACACTTACCTTGCCTGCAGTTGGGCAACATTGTCTAACACAAAGGCTATTTTATAATAAAGTGTTGACTATGTCATAGTAACTTACTGAATACTGCATTCTAAATGGAAAACAGAATGGTTGTATGGGTACTCGAATTACACTTTCTACTGAATGCATATTGCTTGTGCACCATGGTAAAGTGGAGATGCGAGTTGAACCTTTCTGTGGGACCATCCATATGCATATAAACTCTGTTTCATGTAATTCAGTTTTACAAACCAGAAACTCAGGCATTGCTGTTTCCTTTTTGTGGAGATACAACTTGGTATTTTAGACATCAAATGTATTTTATTTATTTGAGATGGAGCCTTGCTCTGTAGCCCAGGCTGGAGTGCAGTGGCGTGATCTCGGCTCACTGCAAGCTCCATCTCCCGGGTTCACATCATTCTCCTACCTCAGCCTCCGGAGTAGCTGGGACTACAGGGGACCGCCACCACGCCCCGCTAATTTTTTTTTTTTTTTTTAGTAGAGATGGGGTTTCACCATATTAGCCAGGATGGACTCGATCTCCTGACCTCATGATCCGCCCACCTCGGCCTCCCAAAGTGTTGGGATTACAGGCGTCAGCCACCGTGTCCAGCCCCGAGGCGGGGTTTCACCATGTTGGCCAGGCTGGTCTCGAACTCCTGACCTCAGGTGATCCAGCTGCCTCGGCTTCCCAAAATGCTGGGATTACAGGCGTGAGCCTCCGCGCCTGGCTCAAATGTTTATTTTTATTTAATTTTAAATTATTTTTTTCTTGAGGCAGGGTCTCACTCGTCTCCCAGGCTGAAGTGCAGTGACTCCATCACAGCTGACTGTGGCCTCAACCTTGGGGGCTCAAACAATCCGCCCACCTTAGCGTTCCCAACAGCTGAGACTACAGGCATGGGACACCACACCCAGCTAATTTTATTTTTTGTAGAGACAGGGTCTCACTATGTTGCCCAGGCTGGAATTGTAAGTTGATCTTTCCTAATTTTAGTTTCATTTTGTGTTTTTAATAAAATGAAAGGCCAAAAAAAAAAAAAAAGAATTTCCACCACCACCACTTATATAGCATAGTTACGGTAGTCACTAGAGTTCCTATTATGGTGAAATTTACATTCATATTCTCTTTAAGTATTTTGGGAAAATAAAATTTTGAAATGCTTAATAATAACTGGAAGATGTCTATTTCTACTGAGAAAAGTGGTGATTTTCCCCAAAGTCCAATTGAATACAGCATATTTTCTGCTCATCTATTAAATGTAGCATTTTTATGTATAGTTGCTGTAATTTTATGAGCTGAAAGTGACAAAAGGTGACATAGATGGCATTCAAGAAAATATGTTTTGAATGAATATGAGCAAAAAGTCAAGCCTAAAGCAAAGAGGGCTTGTATAAGACAAAGATTCAGATTGTATCACTGCATGTGCTTCATCTGTAAAAGTCCTGTAAGTAATACAGTCACTAAATTCATATAAAAATATGACTAATTTTGAAAATATGACTTTGTTTTTATTTATTTATTTATTTGTTTTTCAGACAGAGTCTCGCTCTGTCACCCAGGCTGGAGTGCAGTGGCACCATCTTGGCTCACTGCAACCTCCACCTCCTGGGTTCAAGCAGTTTTCTGCCTCAGCCTCCCCAGTAGCTGGTACTACAGGTGCCCGCTACCTACCATGCCCGGCTAATTATTTTTAGTAGACACAGGGTTTCACCATATTGGCCAGGCTGGTCTTGAACTCCTGACCTTGTGATCCACCCACCTCGGCCTCCCAGAGTGCTGGGATTACAGGCATGAGCCAGTCCGTTCCTGTCCTGAAAGTATTTTAATACAGTGAGTTCACTAACCTTTTTTTTTTTTTTTATGACAGAGTTTCACTTTTGTTGCCCAGGCTGGAGTGCAATGGCACGATCTGGGCTCTCTGCAACCTCTGCCTCCCAGGTTCAAGCAATTCTCCTACCTCAGCCTCCTGATTAGCTGGGATTACAGGCATGCGCTACCACACCCAGCTAATTTTGTATTTTTCGTAGAGATGGGGTTTCTCCATGTTGGTCGAGGTGGTCTCGAACTTCCGACCTCAGGTGATGCACCCGCCTCAGCCTCCCAAAGCGCTAGGATTACAGGGGTGAGCCACCACACCTGGCCTAACTTTTTTCTTTAATATTTCTTAGAACCTTTTTCCTGTATAACATATCTATATTGCTGTGTAATATATCATATTATATATATGAATGGATTCTTGGGCTGTATCACATGTCCAACTCACCTCTTTGTCATAGCTGGTATATTGCTAGTATATTGTGCAACAGTGGAGTAGCAAACTTCCCACTAGAATGAATGGCATTAAAGGACAAAGGTTTCACTGAAGCATAGCTTATTTATTGTTTTGCCAGGTGTTCCAAATTTTACATAAATTCGTATAATACTATAAAACTGGACCGCGTGCAGTGGCTTACGCCTGTAATCACCCACTGTGGGAGGCCGAGGTACACGAATCACTTGAAGCCAGGAGTTCGAGACCAGCCTGCAAAACATGGTGAAACACATCTCTACTAAAAATATAAAAATGTGGCTGGGCGTGATGGCTCATGCCTGTAATCCCAGCACTTTGGGAGGCCAAGGTGGGTGGATCACGAAATCAGGAGATCAAGACCATCCTGGTTAACACGGTGAAACCCCATCTCTACTAAAAATACAAAAAATTAGCCAGGCATGGTAGTGGGCACCTGTAGTTCCAGCTACTCGGGAGGCTGAGGCAGGAGAATGGTGTGAACCCGGGAGGTGGAGCTTGCAGTGAGCCGAAATCACACCACTGCACTCCAGCCTGGGCAACAGAGCGAGATAACGTCTCAAAAGAAAAAAAGAAAAAGAGAAAAGAAAAAAATATATATATATAAAAATTAGCTGGGTGGGGTGGTACGCATCTGTAGTCCCAGCTACTCAGGAGGCTGAGGCAGGAGAATCGCTTAAACTCAGGAGGCCACAGTGAGCCAAGATGACACCACTCTACTCCAGCCTGGGCAATGCAGTGAGACTCCATTTCAAAAAAAAAAAAAAAGAATTGCCTTAAAATGTAACATGGGTCTGAGCCTAAGTCAATAACTAAAGATCAAAAGTTTTTAAGAAGTCAACATACTGACAAAACTCTGATTTTCTTTGATCTGATCAATGTACACGTTGGTATGCACACTGGAAAAAATGCAAACAGCAATACTAATGCTACTGAAATAATTTCTTTTATCAGGGTAAGAACTGTGTGACTCATGCCTTCATTTAGATTCATTTAAATCTGGAGCTAAGTTCAAACAACTCTGGGAATTATGATTTCAGAATGCAGTGGGCCCAGCGCGGTGGCTCATGCCTGTAATCCCAGCATTTTGGGAGGCCGAGGTGGGTGGATCACGAGGTCAAGAGATCGAGACCATCCTGGCCAAAAGGGTGAAACCTCATCTACTAAAAATATAAAAATTAGCTGGGCGTGGTGGTGCCTGCCTGTAGTCCCAGCTACTCAGGAGGCTAAGGCAGGAGAATCAGTTGAACCTGGGAGGCAAAGGATGCAGTGAACAGAGTTCACGCCACTGCACTATAGCCTGGTGACAGAGCGAGACTATGTCTCAAAAAAAAAAAAAAAAATACAACGTAAACACTATAATCTTTAGAATGTTAAGCAATTCAACACAAATCTAAATACGAGGAGCATTAGACCAACTTTCTTATTTTTCATAGAAAAGAGTCCATTGGTACTTGTGACTTAGCCTCCTAACAGTCTTCATTATCTTTTTTTACTAACCACTAAGGGAACATTTAGGCTACATCTTTCATACTGAAGAAATATATGTCTGAAATTCAGCAAGTCTGTCCATTTTATTTCCATTTCCTGTTTTTCACCTATTAAATCCAAGTAAAGCTAAATTTATGTCCTGTAAAAACATTTATTATAAGATCTTTTTAAATAAAACTTTTAAGTCTATGTTAATTCATCATATATTTAGCATAATTTTTACCCAGTATGAAGGATGGATATTTCTAACTGATGTGATGCTTATTTTGACTTTTCCTTTATATATATATATATGTGCTTTTTTTTTTTTTGAGCCAGAGTCTCAGTCTGTTACCCAGGCTGGAGTGCAATGGAGCAGTATTGGCTCCCTGCAACCTCCACCTCCTGGGTTTCAAGGAATTCTCAAACCTTAGCCTCCCAAGTAGCAAGGATTGCAGGCAGCTTCCACCACACCCAGTTAATTTTTTTTTTTCTTTTTTGAGAAGGAGTTTTGCTCATGTTGCCCAGGCTGGAGTGCAATGGTATGATCTCAGCTCACTGCAACCTCCACCTCCCAGGTTCAAGCGATTCTCCTGACTCAGCCTCCCAAGTAGCTGAGATTACAGGCATGTGCCACCACGCCTGGCTAATTTTGCATTTTTAGTAGAGACGGGGTTTCACCATGTTGGCCAGGCTGGTCTTGAACTCCTCACCTCAGGTCTCCTGACCTCAGTCTCCCAAAGTGCTAGGATTACAGGCCTGAGCCACCATGTCCAGCCTTTCCTTGTTATACTTTAATGTATTTCTCGACCTTTTTAACATAATAAGCATTTGTCATTGTGACTGAAAAAAATTCAAAAAATATTAATTTATTTACAGGATCTGACTTTAATGTGTTTCAGCCAATAGAAATATATTTTAGTAGAAGAATGGATTCAAGGAATCATAGTGAAAATTCTGGAGACTTTATTTCAGTTAAATGACTGATATATTTTGTTAATAAAATAAGTAGCTGAGAAAAGTTCAAGATTATGCCTTTGAAAAACTTGCTATGGAAATTTGGTGAATAGATGATTACATGAACTAAAATCATATATCTGACTTTCCAAGACTATTAGTGACCTCCTACACTGCTTTTAAATCTGTGATCTCAGTACCACGACAGCCACACGGTGTGCATGGAATCTGTGTTAGTCCATCTTCTCACATTGGTTCATCAAAAAATCAGGCAGGGCTCGGTGGCTCACGCCTATAATCCGAGCACTTTGGGAGGCCGAGGCGGAGCAGGTCACAAGGTCAGGAGATGGAGACCAACCTGGCTAACACGGTGAAACCCCGTCTTTACTAAAAATACAAAAAATTACCTGGGCACGGTGGCGGATGCCTGTAGTCCTAGCTACTTGGGAGGCTGAGGCAGGAGAATGGTGTGAACCCGGGAGGCGGAGCTTGCAGTGAGCCGAGATCAGGCCACTGCACTCCAGCCTGGGCGACAGAGCAAGACTCCGTCTCAAAAAAAAAAAAAAAAAAAAAAAGAATAAACCATTCCCTCCCCGAAACAAGAAAGGGAAGAGAGTGAGAAGATGGATCTTACATTCCCGTATTAAGAGAGAGAGATGCAGTTTTGAACATAGGTAAATGGAATGGTGGTGGATATTTTGACAATCTATTGAGCATGTTTTCAGAAATGTGCAAACTATTACCTGGAACTCCAGTATTTGTATACAGCTTTTAAAACATCACTCCGTAACTCCAACTCTGACTGTGATTTTATTGATAAAGAAATAAATAGACTTTTATGTATCTTTCAGGTACTTGGGGTTTTTTGTTTGTTTGTTACAGTTTTATCCCCACAAAATAGAACATGAATCCTTCTTAATCTTGGAATTGTGTGTTTAAAAACTAATATATTTAATGGGATTCTCAACTCTAAGTATAATTTTTAAGTGGTAGTTTTGTTTATTCTTAAAGGGAATTTCAAAATTGTCATTATTACATTATCTATTAATGTTGTTTTAACATCTTTCAGATATTCTTGGTAATAAGGCCTCTGTAACCATGGCTAGTTCTGACGTAAAACCAAAATCAATAAGTCGTGCCAAAAAATGGTCAGAAGAGATAGAAAATCTGTACAGATTTCAACAAGCGGGATATCGGGATGAAACCGAATATA
This sequence comes from Chlorocebus sabaeus, assembly GCF_047675955.1. NCBI lineage: Eukaryota > Metazoa > Chordata > Mammalia > Primates > Cercopithecidae > Chlorocebus > Chlorocebus sabaeus. The sequence continues at coordinate 15,121,030 of NC_132912.1, forward strand.
AACAAGTGAAACAAGTTTCTGTGGTAAGATTTATGCCTCTACAAACCTCAACTAGAAGTGCGTTTCTCAGATGCTGAAAAGTATTTTATGAACAACCAGAGAATAACTGAAGGGAATTCTACTCCAACTCTCTCATTTTATTTATTTTTATTTTATTTTATTTTATTCTATTTTTTGAGACAGAGTCTCATTCTGTCACCCAGGCTGGAGTGCAGTGACGCAATCTCGGCTGACTCCACCTCTCAGGTTCAAGGGATTCTCCTGCCTCAGCCTCCCAAGTAGCTGGGATCACAGGTGTGCACCATCACGCCTGGCTAATTTTTGTATTTTTGTAGAGACAGGATTTTGCCATGTTGGCCAGGCTAGTCTTGAACTCCTGACTTCAAGTGATCCACGCGCTTCAGCCTCCCAGAGTGCTGGGATTACAGGCAATAGCCATGACACCCAGCCAGACTTTCTCATCTTATTAAGGGGGAGAGGCCCAGAAGAATGATTTGCAGGCAGAGTGAGGGAAGAGGTGGTCATTCAGCTGGGCACATTCAGAATTTTCTATGTTTTATCGAGCAACTGTGCTCTGCTAAATGAATCTTCTATGGTAGACCACAAAAAAAGAATCTTTTTTCCTCACTCAGGTGATTTTATTATCAGATAATCAGTTTGTGGGATAACTATTATTTCCCTCCTTTTATATTTTATTTTAACCATGAATTAGAAAGAGATTAAAATTGTTTTTTTGTTTGTTTGTGGCGATTATACCTTATAAACAAAAGTGTTGAAACAACTGGTGACTTTGGTAGTATATCCCAGACTTTTCTGAGAGAGTAGAGATCTAGCTTTCCTTTACGAAGGCTAGACCAAAGTCTAGGTTTGGCTCCCGTTTATACTGTGTTGGTTCTTCTTATTTATTCTGTTGACTACTAAGACACTTTTTTTTTTTCTCCCAGGCTGGAGTGCACTGGCGCAATCTCGGCTCACTGCAACCTCCGCCTCCCGGGTTCAAGTGACTCTTAAGAGACATGTTGTTTACAAATTCAGTTCACCCCTGAACACCACAGGGACTAGGGGGTTCAGTGCTTCATGCTGTCAAAAATGTGTGTATAAGTTTTGACTCCCCAAAACAACTACTAGTAACCTAGTGTTAACAGAAGGACTTGCCCATATGGTAAACAATTGATCAACCCGGAAATATGCTAATATCTTAATATATTTTATGCATTAATGACAAACCTTTTTCTTAATTTTTTTTTATATTTCTAGTCTGTGTGGTTTGCAAAATTTTTCTAATCGTTGCAAATCTCAAAAAAAATTTCAACGTATTTTTTGAAAAAATCCATGTATAAATGGACTCCCCAAGTTCAAACTTGCATTGGTCAAGGGTCAACTGTATTGTAAAATATGATATAGTATTAATAACTATATTTTAATTTTTAGATTTGGGATTATAACAGTGTTTATTAACTTAGTTTATTTTTCATTATTTTTTACTAACTCATTTTTCAGAGACTAATGTGTAGGTTTTGCAAATCACTATAAGCTCTTGTTTCTTTTTCTTTTATTCTATTCTTTGACCTGTACTTAAAAATTCCTTTAAAAGTACATAGGAAGCCGGGAACGGTGGCTCACACCTGAAATCCCAGCACTTTGGGAGGCTGAGGTAGGCAGATCACTTGAGGTCAGGAGTTCGAGACCAGCCTGGTCAACATGGTAAAACCCCATCTCTACTAAAAATGCAAACATTAGCTGGGCATGGTGGCAGGCACCTGTAGTCCCAGCTACTCAGGAGGCTGAGGCAGGAGAATCACTTCAGCCTGGGAGGTGGAGGTTGCAGTGAGCCAAGATCACACCATTGCACTCTAGCCTGGGCAACAAAGCGAGATTCCATATCAAATTAATTAATTAATTAATTAAATTAAAAATTAAAAAGTACGTAGGAAAAATAATGGAGGCAATACAGAATTAAAATGTTATTGCCTCTTTAATAGGCATTAATTTAGCAGACATTATTGGGGTTAACAATAAAATTCAAAATACTGATCAAGTGAAGATTGATTACTGTGCCTTCCATATATCTGTCTTCTCAACCATTATACTCTATCCCCATTGCCAATGATAATTTTCATTACTGTATCATCTAAGGCCTTTAAATAGATAAAACAGAAGCATTATCATTGTTATGCTGTTTAAAATAAGCTTTGGGCCGGGCATGGTGGCTCACACCTGTAATCCCAGCACTTTGGGAGGCCGAGGCAGGTGGATCATCTGGGGTTGGGAGTTTTAGACCAACCTGACCAACATGGAGAAACCCTCTCTCTACTAAAAATACAAAATTAGCGAGGCGTGGTGGTGCATGCCTGTAATCCTAGCTACTTGGGAGGCTGAGGCAGGAGAATTGCTTGAAACCAGGAGGTGGAGGTTGTAGTGAGCTGAGATCACACCATTGCACTCCAGCCTGGGCAACAAGAGTGAAACTCCGTCTCAATAAATAAATAAATAAATAAATAAGCTTCATACCCTGCCTTAAGATTGGGATGCCCCTAAAGATATACAGGCCTCAGACTCATAGGTGGCCAGGTTTGGTAGCTTACACCTCTGAGCCCAGTGCTTTGGGAGGCTGAGGCGGAAGGACTGCTTGAGGCCAGGATTTCGAGACCAACCTGGGCAACACAGACTCCATCTCTACAAAAAATTTTTTTAATTAGCCAGGCATGGTGGAGTGTCTCTGTAGTCCCAGCTACTGGGAGTCTCAGGCAGGAGGACTGCTTGAGTGCAGGAGATGGAGGCTGCAGTGAGCTGTGATCACATCACTGCACACCAGCCCACCAGCCTGGGTGAGAGAGCAGGACCCTGTCTCAAAAAAAGAAAGAAAGAAAGAAAGTAAAGAAAATTGTCACAAGAATTAAATGTAATCACATGTTTGAAGTGCCTGACATTATAGTGCTCATAATTTGTTGGGCCGGGCACAGTGGCTCACACCTGTAATCCCAGCACTTTGGGAGGCAGAGGTGGGCAGATCACCTGCAGTCAGGAGTTAGAGACCAGCCTGGCCAACATGATGAAACCCTGTCTCTACTAAAAAATACAAAAAATTAGGTGGGCATAGTGGTGCACACCTGTAAATCCCAGCTACTAGGAAGGCTGAGACAGGAGAATCACTTGAACCTGGGAGGCGGAGGTTGCAGTAAGCTGAGATCATGCCACTGCACTCCAGCCTGGGCGACAGAGTGAGACTCCCCCACAAAAAAATTGTTGACTGAAGGAACAAGTGTTAGTAAATTATAACTTTTACTAATCTCATCATCTTAGAGTCTAAAATAAGTAACAAGAACAATAAAACCTTACACAAATCAAAGTATATGTGCCTTAACAAAAAGAAGCACAGGGGTTTAGAGGAAAACAAAATCACTTCCTTCCAGGGACAATCCTCAGAGAGGGCTTCATGTCCCCACAGACATTTGCAGTGGGTCTTTAGGGATCGATAGGATGGTGGCTGAAGGCTTGCTTTGGGTGGGATGTTTCTCCTAGTGTGCAGTGGTTTGAGGGTTTGAGAGAAGTTTTTTGTTACCTGGTGGTAAAGTGCTTGCTGACCTTCTCTCCTGAGGAGAAAGTCCTTGAACTTGAGGATCTCATTCCATTTCACCACAGGCAAGAAGGTTTCCCAGATCAAATGAAAATGATCAAGTTGAAAGTCAAGAAGAAAAAAAAGTTCAGAGATGCCAAGGGGCATCAAAAGGAAAAATGTCTAGAAGTCAACAAGCATAGGACCAACCTTGCTGTCCTAAGGATTATCTCATATAAAGTAGCTTAGCTCCAGATGTTCAGAAGAGGCAGTGGTTGTACTGTTTTCTCACTGGATCAGACGGTGTTCAGAGAATCTGCTCCTGGCACCGGGGGGAAGAGGGCTGTAATGGAGTCTTGAGAACACCTCCTTTCCCTGCCAAAGGTATTGGAAGCCACACAGGCAGGCCTGGCCTCAGTGGTGAAAAGGACTGCTGGTGTTCTGTAATGTATGTCAGAGGGCCTGCCAAGGCTTCTCAGATACGCTGTTACCTATTCTCGCTAATTCATAAGTAAATGAGATGACACAAAACATGAAGATGTGTTATTAGAAAATAAAAGACTTGTGGACACAGATGGTATATTCATCTCCTCTTCCTACTGAAAGCTGAGATTTATTCATGGGGAACAGAAAAGGTGCAGGGCTGCCTGTATAGACGGTGTCGAAGAGCGGGATTTGGAGTGAAGGTGCAGGGCTGCGTGTATAGACGGTGTTGAAGAGCGGGATTTGGAGTGAAGGTGCAGGGCTGCCTGTATAGACGGTGTTGAAGAGCGGGATTTGGAGTGAAGGTGCAGGGCTGCCTGTATAGACGGTGTTGAAGAGGGGGATTTGGAGTGAAGGTGCAGGGCTGCCTGTATAGACTGTGTTGAAGAGCGGGATTTGGAGTGAAGGTGCAGGGCTGCCTGTATAGACGGTGTTGAAGAGCGGGATTTGGTTTTCTACAACCCAGATAATGAGGTTTTGGTGATGATCAAGTGCATCTCATGAAATCTGAAAGGAACATATGTGACAGTAGCAAAATACATTAACCTGCCCAGGAAATGATGACATTGAAGAGGAAGTGGGGAGACAGATCTCCAAATTAGATCAAGCCAAATGATAGAGTACGCAAACCAATATGGTATACAAGAAGGAATGGTAGGAGATGGCTGGGGACAGTGGCTCACGCCTGTAATCCCAACACTTTGGAAAGCTGAGACAGGAGGATCACTTGAGCCCAGGAGTTTGAGACCAACCTGGGCAACATATAATAATAATAATAATAATAATAATAATAATAATAGTAAAGAATGGTAGGAGAAATAAAAAAAGATTTTTGACACTTTGGGAGGCCAAGGTGGGAGGATTGCTTGAGGCTAGGAGTTTGAGACCAGCCTGGGCAACATAGTGACACCCTGTCTCTACAAAAAAAAAATAGAAAACTTATCTGGGCATAATAGTGCAAAGCTGTAGTTCTAACTACTCAGGAGGCAGAGGCTGGAGGATCCCCTGAGCCCAGGAGGTTGAGGCTGTAGTTAGCTATGATTGCACCACTGCACTCCAGCCTGGGAGACAAGAGTGGGACCCTGTTTCCAAAAAAAAAAAACATGGATTTCAAGGTGAACTTGAAATTGGGGCAGAAGGAAATGCATATACAACTTTGGATAGTTCTTGACTTGCTTGCTTTATTCACTGTGTAGTCATCAACAATCAGCAGGCAGTGCTTTCAAAATGGAGCCTGGGCTTACCCCTAATTTCTTCCTGTGGTATTAATTTTAGAAGTTAGAATGTTTGAAATCTTTTGTAAACATAAGATAAATGAACTTTCAGTTACTTTGAATGTTTTCTCTTGGCCACAGTATTGAAATTTAAATCTATAAATTGAAGCTGGGTGCAGTGGCTCAGGCCTGTAATTCCAGCACTTGGGAGGCCGAGCTTGGAGGATCACTTGACTCCAGCAGTTCAAGGCCAGCCTGGGCAATGTAGCAAGACTCTGTCTCCAAAATAAAGTAAAATGAAATAAACCTAGAAATTGGGCTCTAGAGAAAAGCACTGGATTAGTCATCTTTTTTTGTTGTTGTTTTTTGAGACAGGGTCGCCCAGGCTGGAGTGCAGTGGCACCATCTAGGGTCACTGCAACCTCTGCCTCCAGAGTCCAAACGATTCTCCTGCCTCAGCCCCCTGAGTAGCTGGGATTGTAGGCACCTACCACCACACCTGGCTAATTTTTGTATTTTTAGTAGAGACAGGGTTTCACCATGTTGGCCAGATTGGTCTTGAACTCCTGACCTCAATTGATCCGCCTGCCTCAGCCTCCCAAAGTGCTGGGATTACAGGCATGAGCTACTGCACTGGGCCTGAATTAGTTATTTTACAGCATAAGGCTGCAATTAAGATGTCTTGTGGGTATAATACTTTAAAAGCTGAAGCATTTTAAAATCTAATCTTATACTTTGTTGGTGTAAGTCATACTTTTTAACTATTTGACAGTAAAATATGAGATAAAAATCAGCCCTGCACTGTAACATTTGTACTCTGGTTCTTGGTGTGCAGGTAGATCGTTGGCCAGAGACAGGATATGTGAAGAAACTTCAGAGAAGGGACAATACGTTCTATTACTACAACAAACAGAGGGAATGTGATGACAAGGAAGTCCACAAAGTGAAAATTTATGCTTACTAGCCTGTCTTCTTTGTATTACTCGTCAATTATACTTTAAGAATTCATCATTTCCTTCTACATCGTGAAAATGTTTGTCATTTTACGAAATAATTCAAAATGCAATCTTCAGTTTATTATTTTGTGAAACACAAAAGCCATGAGAATTAGTATCTGTTAACCACCTTGTCCTGTTCTAAGAACTGGCTGCAAATGCATTAAAGTTGTACTTTCTTGGTCCTGCTCTTTTTGTCCATTTTGTTTTGTTTTGAGACAGAGTCTCGCTCTGTTGCCCAGGCTGGAGTGCAGGGGTGCAATCTCGGTTAACTGCAACCTTTGCCTCCCGGGTTCAAGCGCATGAGGAAAAAAAAAAAAACAAACAATAAAACAAATTCCTGCTAGTGCTGCTGGTGGGACAAATACCTGCTAGTACTGCTTGGTTCACATGCTTGGACATTAAAGATGCATTCTTCTGCATCAGATTAGCCCCTGTAAGCCGAGACATTTGCCTTTGAGTGAGGCCCATCTCAGTATACCTGGACTAAGACTTCCCTAAGGATTTAAAAATTCCCCAACTATCTTTGAAGATGCACTAGCCTCAGACTTAAAGGCTTTCCCGCCACCTAGTGACTGATGTGTCTTAATGCAATTCGTAGATAATTCATTGCTATCCACACCCATCAGAAAAGAATGTATCCAAGGAATGAAGAGCCTCCTTTGAGGGCTGTGGAAAGCTGGCTATAGAGTATCTAAGGAAAAGGCACAGATCTGTAGCCAAGGCGTCTGGTATCTTGGCTTTTATATCTCCCAAGGCCGCATGAGCTTAGGCAGGAGGAAAAGAGACTGTCTGTAGCATTCCTCTGCCAGACACTGTGGCAAGTCCAGGAATTCCTATGGTCTGCTGGTTTCTGCCGCATCTGGATCCCCAAGTACTGGCTCCTAGCAAAACCTTTATATGTGGTGACGAAAGCAGGGGAAAAGGAGCTCCTCCTCTGGGAAAAAGAACAGGATATGGCTTTCAAGGAAAGCAAGAAGGCCTTAATCCAGGCGCCAGCACTAGGGCTGCCAGACATGACAAAGCCCTTTGACCTGTACGTTCATGAAAGAAAGAGGATGGCCACAGGAGTCTTGGTGCAAATGCTAGTGTCATGGTAGCGACCTGTAACATATCTGTCCCAACAACTGGACTTGGTGGCCGCAGGATGGCTGCCCTGTTTCAAGGCGTTGGCTGCCACTGCTCTGTTAGCTGAGAATGCTAACAAGCTCACTTTTGGACAGAAGTTAATAATTCAGGTGCCCCATACAGTTGTCACCTTGATGGATCAGAGAGAACAGCATTGGCTCTCTAACCCTAGAATGCTGAGATACCAAGGGCTCCTATGTGAAAATCCACACATCACCTTAGAGACTGCCAACACCCTAAATCCGGCCACACTGCTGCCGATAGACTATGCAGAGCACGGGAAGCCCCTGTTGAGTGCCCCACGGTATCATTGTCATGTAGAAACAGTAGATGAAGTACTTTCAAGCTGGCAAGACCTAAAAGAGCAGCCCCTAAAGGACCCGGACATAGAGTATTTCACTGATGGAAGTAGCTTCATATCCTAAGGTATCAGAAAGGCCGGATATGCAGCAGTCACGTTAAGCTCAGTGGCCAAGGCCCGCCCCCTACCAGTAGGAACCTCAGCGCAGAAGGCAGAACTAACAACTCTCACAACAGTGCAACTTCTAGCAAAAGGAAAGTCAGTGAATATCTATACTGACAAAGGATATGCTTTTGCCACCTTGCATGCTCATGAAGCCATTTGCAAAGAAAGAGGACTGTTAACTACTGAAGAAAAAGAAATAAAGAACAAAAAGGAAATAGAGCTGCTCCTAGAGGCTGTATAGGCTCCAAAGGAAGCAGCAATCATCCACTGTAAGGGACATCAAACGGGAGAAAGTGATGAGGCTACAGGAAACAGAAAAGCAGACAAGGAAGCAAAAAGGGCTGCAAGGACACAAATAACAAAGAAGAGATTTACGCTCTGCCCTTATCAGAGCCTCTCCTTGCAGAGACTCCTAACTACTCATCCAATGAGAAAGCGTGGTTCACGCAGGGAAACAGGAGTCATCAAAAAGGAGGCTGGTGGAAGTTTTCAGATAGGAGGCTTGCCATTCCAAAAGCCATTGCCCCCGATTTATAAAGCAGTTTCACCAAGGAACACACATGGGGAAGACAACGTTAGAAATTCTCGTAGGGCGGTATTTCTGTCTGCCACGCCTAAGTGCCTCGAGCCGGCTGCGAGCAGTGTGTTACTTATACCCAGAATAACCTAAGGCAAGGGCCTACTTGGGTCCCCAGGAATTCAGGAAACAGGAGCAGTGCCATGTGAAAACCTATTTGTAGACTTGACCGAATTGCCTCAGGCTGGAGGCTATGGGTACATGTTAGTGTTTGTCTGCATCTTTTCAGGGTAGGTGGAGGCATTCCCCACCAGGACAGAAAAGGCACGAGAAGTAACCAGGATATTATTTAAAAACATTATTCCTAGATTTTGACTGCCTCTAACTTTAGACTTGAACAAAGGACCAGCTTTTGTGGCAGAAGTAATACAGCAACTAACACATATGTTAAAGATTAAATAGAAACTGCATACAGTCTATCACCCACAAAGTTCTGGAAAAGTGGAAAAGACGTATTGGACACTGAAACAACTGTTGAAGAAGTTTTGCCAAGAGACTCATTTATGGTAGCATCAGGTATTGTCCATGGTCCTTCTCCAAGTCAGGTGTACCCCTACTAAATTAACCAGGTATTCACCCTATGAAATAGTATATGGCCGACCACCGCCACTTTTATCTTAGGTAAAAGGAAATTTAAAGGAAATTGGAGAATTGATCCTAAACACAAATGCAAGCATTAGGTGAGGTAATGCAAGAAGTACAAAGGTGGGTAAAAGAAAAAATACCTGTTAGCCTTACAGATACAATGCATCCCTTTCAACCTAGGGACTCCGTATAAGTTAAACGCTGGAATCCTACCGCCCTCAGGCCCTTATGAAATGGCACCCATATTGTGATCAATTCTTCTCCTACAGCTGTTAAAGTTGCAGGTATTATTACACCTTGGATCCGTCACAGCTGCCTGAAACCTGTAGCCTCAGTCCAAAACAGATGGACAAGTCAGCAAGATGCAGAAAATCCAACTTGACTGATCTTGCAGAAAGACCAAGGTGCGTCAGAAAAGGATGACTGCCCTGCTCCGACCATGCGGGAGGCTGCTCGGTCCACACATGGCTGAAGTTTGAGGAAACACCAAGCCGTGCCCTAGTCACACAACCAGAAGCTGACTAGTCTATGCATGGCCGAAGCCTGAGGAAGCTGGTGCCAGATAAGTACATGTGGATAGAATTTGCCAGTGTAGTTATTCTTTTGCTTGTAATAATTGTCTTACTGTCATGTTACCTTTGCAATTGCTGTCAAACCTGCTGCCCAAGAGGATGCCTGTGCATAGTCTAAACCTGATTGTACTAGCAGTAAAAATGCTAACAGCTATCCAAGGAAACCAAGATAGTTGCCATCACTGCATGATAGAAGCTTAGTCTAGGGAAAATATAACTAAGACTCTCTTATATCAACTTATTATGAGTGTACAGAAGCTCCCCTGAGGACATGTGTTTATAATCAAACCAGCTTTCTCTGTCTGTGACCCAGGAAATAGGCAACCTCAAGCCTGTTATGATCCAGGCCTCCTACCCTATAACTTCTGGTATGAAATTCAAATAAGGAAACCTTTGTAACCCTCATATGCCAATCCTAAAGACGTTAGAACTAGGAAACTCACAAGCAAAACACAGGTATTCCCTTATTCACATAAAGGACCTGTTTCTATATATTTTGATGCCTGTCAGGCTGCACACCTCAACAACCTGAACAATCTAGGAGAAGTCTGCAAGAACTTAAGACACAAAAGAGTCAGCAGTAAGGCTGCTAAGATCATAATAGGAGAACCAGAAAAAGAATGTCCTGATTGTGACATTCCATAGACCACACATGAGTTCCACCAACACCTATATAGAAGGAAAGTGGCTCTGCTTGCCAGTTAGGAAGCAAAACTTGGTTGTGCGATTAAAACATGCAACCCCCCCTTAATCTGACCATGTTAAAGTCAAACATGACTTTTTGGACTAAAGGACATCAAGGAAGGCTAAGCTTTAATTGAGAAAGAGCAGACCTAGATGTTCATTGATCATTATTAAAAAGACTTAACAAGCTAAAATTCAAGTCAGTCCAATGTCACAGTTCAGATTTTTCAAGTCCCTCAATAAACATTTTAACCCCAAGGAGCCAAAAGTTCAAATTCCACCAATGTCACTGAGGCCCTATTCGCTCAACTAGCTAAAAGTATTGCTACTAATTTTGAAGTCACTTCATTTTATGTATGTGGAGGTACCAGTATAGGTGACCAATAGCCCTGGGTGGCTAGAAAACTAATACCACGAGATAATTTTATCATACCAGAATTTGTTACAAAGTTCAATGCAAACCCTAGTGTCTGGCTATTAAAAACCCCTGTCATTGGAAGATACTGCAAAGCACTATGGGGAAAAGACTTTCAGACTCCAGTAAGAGATACAACCTATCTCGGTCAACAATATTTTCAAGAGTCTAAGAACAAGACACAGTGGAGAAGCTTCATAGACAATTCCTCTGTGCCAGATTTTAACCCTCTCTCTCAGTTTCCAGCGCTAGATCAATGGTGGTATCAACTAGACGCTCCAAATGTTTGGAGAGCACCAGCAAGGTTATACTGAATCTGTAGGACAAAATCCTGTCAACTATTGCCAGAGACGTGGACCGGAGCCTGTGTGTTAGGAACAATAAGACGGTCCTTCTTCTTGCTCCCACTGAAACGAGGAAGATTTAAGTTACCAGTTCTATAATGAAACAAGAAAAAGGACCAGAAGAAACATCTTTACTCAGATAAGTACTGTAAAACAGATAAACACAAACATAAAGAAGGACATTAAAAGAGATAACTGGAAATATAATGAATGGCCTCCTAAAAGAATTATCAAATACTATAGGCCCGCTACATGAGCCCAAGATGGGTCATAAGGATACCACACCCCCAATTTTTTTTTTTGGGGGGGGGCTGAGTCTCACTGTCGCCCAGGCTGGAGTGCAGTGGTGCCATCTTGGCTCACGGCAAGCTCGGCCTCCCAGGTTCACATCATTCTCCTGCTTCAGCCTCCCAAGTAGCTGGGACTACAGGCGCTCACCGCCGCGCCCAGCTAATTTGTTGTATTTTTAGTAGAGACGGGGTTTCACCATGTTAGCCAGAAGGGTCTCGATCTCCTGACCTTGTGATCCGCCTGCCTCAGCCTCCCAAAGTGCTGGGATTACAGTAGTGAGTCACCGCGCCCAGCCTACTGCACCCCTATTTACATGTTAAACCGAACTATAAGATTGCAAGCAGTACTAGAAATCATAGTCAATGAGACAGCCCGAGCCTTGGATCTATTAGCCATATAAGCCACTCAAATGAGTGATGCTATATACTAAAACAGGCTAGCATTAAACTATCTTCTAGTCTTAGAAGAAGGAGTTTGTGGCAAGCTTAATGTGACCAACTGTTGCTTACAGATCGATTATAATGAAAGAGCTGTTATGGAAATTACTGCCAGAATGCAGAAGTTAGCCCATGTACCAGTCCAAACTTAGCAAAGGTGGAACCCAAACTCACTTTTCGGAGGATGGTTCTCATGGTTTGGAGGCTTTAAAACCTTGATAATTGGTTTTGTAGCTATAATTGGAGAATGTCGAATACTGCCTTGTCTTTTACCTCTTCTCATCCGAAGCCTCCAGTCTACTATTAAAACAATAGTGGACCGAACAACCACCAAAATGATGGCGCTACAAAAATACCAACCAGTCCCCCAGGAAGAATGTGCCAACACCGGACGAGATAAACGATTGTGATGCTCTTTATTAATCTACATTTATGGCGCGCACCAAAGTGGGTGAATGAAGAGGAAATTAATGATTTTTACAATATGTAAAGCCAGAAAATTAACTTTCCCCTCAGGGCTTAGTACAATGTAGTGCCTCCATAGTCTAAATTAGAGAAGAATACTACCTTCCTGTTTTTCCTTCTGTGCTCAGGGAGCCTTATCTGTTCTCACTAGTTTCACATTCCTTAAGGCTGAGTTCCTGCTTTATGTCCCTAGCATAGCTGCAAAGTTACAAAGTTGATACAGAAACACGGTTTCCCAGGGATGTAGAACATGTAGTATAGATAAATGTAAAAGACTGATCAACTGCCTTTGTTCTGGCTTCTGTAAGTACGCTTCCTGTATCACGTAGCTCCCAGCCACCGACTGCTTAAAACGTGGCTGCTTTCTTTGGTGCTCAGACTTTCTGGACCCTAATCCTACTGAGCCAGTGATCACCTTAATAATGAAGGGCTCTCCTGAACTCTGCTCGGTCTTTCCCGTCTCTGATTGTCCCACTACCCTCCCACCTCAGCCTCCCAAGGAGCTGGGACTAAAGGCACATGCCATCATGCCCGGCTAATTTTTTTTGTATTTTTTGTAACTCCGGGGTTCTGCTATGAACTCAAGCGATCTACTCACCCTGGCCTCCCAAAGTGCTGCGATTACAGCATGAGCCACTGCACCTGGCCTAAATAGATTTTTGGGTAGGGGCTCATATCTGTCAATTCATTCAACTTTAGCTCCCATTTTCCAGAACCACTGTCTTCACCCTGAAACTCCATTAGTTTTCTCAAATCAAACTCATGCCTCTTCAACTGCCTGAACACATCTTAGAAAGGGTATGTAGATTGGCAAGCTGCTTTTATGCCCTTCCCAATACAGTCTGGAATTACCTTATTTACCACTTCTCTCAGGTCTCTCTGGTCATGATTTTTATCATCTTCTTCCTGATTTGGCAGATGTTATGTTTTAAATGTGTCCCCCAAAGTTCATATATTGGAAACTTAACCCCCAGGGTAACAGTGTTGAGAGGAAGAGACTAATAGGAGGCAATAAATGTCATTATTGTGAGAGTGGGTTTGTTATCATAGGAGTGAGCTTCAGGCCGGGGAGCAGTGGCTCACACCTATAATCCCAGCACTTTGGGAAGCCAAGGTGGGCGGATCACCTGAGGTCAGGAGTTCAAGATCAGCCTGGCCAATATGGTGAAACCCGTCTCTACTAAAAATACAAAAATTAGCCTGGCGTGATAGAAGACACCTGTAATCCCAGCTACTTGGGAGGCTGAGGCAGGAGAATCACTTGAACTCGGAAGGCGGAGGTTGCAGTAAGCCGATATTGCACCATTGCACTCCAGCATGGGGGACAAGAGCAAGACTTCGTCTCAAAAAAAAAAAAAAAAAAAAAAAGGGAGTTCAGGCTGGGCATGGTGGCTCACGCCTGTCATCCCAGCACTTTGGGAGCCCGAGGTGGGAGGATCACGAGACCAGCCTGGCAAACATAGTGAAACCCTGTTTCTACTGAAAATACAAAAATTAGCCAGACATGGTGGTGAGTGCCTATAATTCCAGTTTCTCAGGAGCCTGAGGCAGGATAATTGATTGAACCCAGGAGGTGGAGGTTGCGGTGAGCTGAGATTATGCCACTGCACTCCAGCCTGGGTGACAGAGCAAGACTCCATCTCAAAAAAAAAAAAAAAAAAGACTTCAGTCCCTTCTTGCTCATGCTATTGTGCTGTCTTGACCCCTGCCTTCCTTCATGGGATCAGATGCAGCACAAAAGCCCTCACCAGATTCCAGTGCCATGCTCTTGGACTTCCCAGCCTCCAGAAGCATGAGCCAAATAAACTTCTATTGTTTATACATTATCCCGTCTTAGGTATTCTGTCATAGCAACAAACTAAGTAACAGACTAAGACAGCAGACCTGTAGGTGCTGATCATAAGAGGTCTTCTAAATCTGATGATACTAAACCCACTGTAATAGGCAGAATAATTGCCCCCCAAAGATGTCCACGTCCTCATCCCTGGAACCTGTGAATACATTACCTTGTGTGACAAAAGAAACCTTACAGACGTAATTAGGTTAAATATCTTGAGATGCAGAGATTATACTGAATTTTCAGGGTGGGTTCACTGTAATCATAAGGGTTCTCCTAAGAGGGCACTGGGTGAGACAGTTAGAGAAAGTGATGTGATCATGAAAGCCGATATCTGAGTGATGCGAGGAAGGAGCCACGCTGGAGAAAGCAGAAAGCCTCTTGAATCTGGAAAGGACAGGATAACAGATTCTCTGCCTAGACTCTCCAGAAGAAACCACACCTTGTTTTTACCAAATAAGACCCATTTCAGACTTCTGGCCTCCGGAACTGTAACAGAATAAACTAATGTCATTTTCCACTACTTGGTTTGTGCTCATTTATTAAAGCAGCAATAAGAAGGACACCTACACAAATCAGATGGGGCAAATAACTATTCTTAGTCTTGAATTCAACATAGCTTCAATCACGGGCTTCCATTTTTTGGCCATGAACCACATTTTGGTTACAGATAGGATCCATTCCAAGGAAGCTGGTCAGGCAGTTTTTTCCTGGAACAGTTCCCAGTAATTAGCTTGAAGTTTTTAAATGCCACATCATCTTTCTGCAGCAAAGTCCTACTTCAAAAACATGACCCTTAGCACCATCGTATGCCATATGGGGTCCCTGTGACCAGGGTTTTCCCAATGTGTGGTATGATGGGCATAGCTGGTATTTTCACATCATGGCAACCATTCTCAGAAGAAAAACTTTCTTCTTGGCGCCTTTGTGACCACCTTTTATAAAGTGCTTTTCTCTAATAACTACAGCTCATGATGTTACTGAGAGGAACAGCTACACCCACTGCCAGCTGTTTGTAGTAGTTGTATTTGTGCTGTGGTGTGGGGCTCGGCTTAGTAGACAGTTTGTGCTGTGGTGTAGGACTTGGCCCACAGCCTGTGATCCATAATGTCAACAGCCTCCCTACCAAGAAAACAGCCCAGTCCTGCTCCATACCAGATACTGGTGCCCAGCTTCAGTCATGGGTTTTCTTACTCCCAATGGCGTGCACAGTTGCCAGTTTCAGACTGCAGATCGAGGCAGCAACAGGGCCAGAGTGTCAAGCTTTGGTCCAAAACCAGGAATGAATGAACATTCCTGAAGAATTTTTGCTCCGGCATCAGAAACCAGTGGGTTTTCTGCCCTTAAACTGCACATGGTGACACACGTCAAGAAGCTAGCAATTGCTCTTTAACCACACATTCCCCAAAGATCAGTGGTTCTCAAACCTGGTTGCACACTGGACTCTAACAAGGAACTTTTTAAAAAATACAAATGTCTAGGCTCCATCCCGTTACAGTTAAACCACAATATCTGCGGGTGGGACACAGGCATTGGTTTTATTTTTAAAAAACAAAAGCAAAATCTCCCCCAGGTTATTTAAATGGTTAAAAAACAACAATCGAGATTGAAAACTATTACCCTAGATTCCTGCTTTCTATAGAGTGGTGAGCCCAAATCCAGCCATCCCCTGGCTGCCACCCATGGGCCTAGATCCCAGATAAGTACGTGGAACACACAAAAACTTTTTTTTTTTTTTTTTTTTTTTTTTTTTTTTTTTTTGAGACAGAGTCTCACTCTGTTGCCCAGGCTGGAGGGCAGTGGCTGATATCTGCTCACTGCAAGCTCCGCCTTCTGGGTTCACGCCAATCTCCTGCCTCTGCCTCCCAAGTAGCTGGGACTACAGGCGCCCGCCACCGGGCCCAGCTAATTTTTTGTATTTTTAGTAGAGACGGGGTTTCACCGTGTTAGCCAGGATGGTCTCGATTTCCTGACGTTATGATCCACCCACCTGGGCCTCCCAGAGTGCTAAGATTACAGGCATGAGCCACCGCGCCGGGCCCCACACACAGTAACATTTTAAGGCATGCCTGTGGGGAAGCTTCTCTCAAAGAGTGGCTGGGCAATTCATCTTCAGCAACATCTTATTGCCCCCATCATATATCATGAGTGCCTGTGTTTGAGGCTCTTGGCCAGCACATTAAGGATAAATTGCAGTAGGACTTATCAGGTTCTCTGGGTCATTTCCATAAAGCAAAATGATTGAGTTTTTCTTCTATGAAGATCACCAAAGTGTCGACAAATTTGAGACCTCTACTACTTTCAGCAATGCCTGAACTAGATCAGCCTCCCCAGGACACAAGACTTTATGAAACTAGTGAGAGGTAACAATGTGCTAGCAGCCCTCCCAGGCTCTCTGTGCCTCCTTGGCCTCGGAGTCCACTCTGGCTGCGCTTGAGGAGCCCTTCAGCCCACTGCTACACTGTGGGAGTCCCTCTCTGGGCTGGCTGATGCCGAAGCTGGCTCCCTTTGCTTGCAGGGAAGTGTGGAGGGAGAGGCGCTGGCGGGAACCCGGGCTGCGCGCCGCCCTTGTGGGCCAGCTCAAGTTCCAGGCGGGTGCGCCTTAGGCAGGCCCTGCACTCGCTGCAGCGGGCAGGCGCCGCTGGCCCTGGGCAGTGACGGGCTTAGCACCTGGACCAGTAGCTGCGCAAGGTGAGCCAGGTCCCCCAGCACGGCCGCCCACCAGCGCCACGCTTGAATTCTTGTCAGGCCTTAGCCGCCTTCCCGTAGGAAAGGGCTCAGGACCTGCAGCCTGCCATGCCCGAGCACAACCACCCCCCTGGCGGGCTCCCACGCGGCCTGAGCCTCTCCGATGGGCACAGCTACCTGCTCCGTGACACCCGATCCCATGGACTGCCCAAGGGCTGAGGGGTGCAGGCACATGGCACGGGCCTGGCAGGCAGCTCTGCCTAGCAGGTCTGCCCCATGGCCCTGGCACAGGACCCATTAGGCAAAGCCAGCTGGGTTCCTCAGTCAGGTGGGGACTTGGAGAACTTTTATGTCTAGCTGGAGGATTATATATGCACCAATCAGCACTCTGTGTCTAGCTCAAGTTTGGTAAATGCACCAATCAGCACTCTGTGTCTAGCTCAAGGTTTGTAAATGCACCAATCAGTGCTCTGTGTCTAGCTAATCTAGTGGGGACTTGGAGAACTTTTCTGTCTACCACTCTGGGTCTAGTTAAAGGTTTGTAAATGCACAATCAGCACTCTGTCAAAACGGACCAATCAGCTCTCTGTAAAATGGACCAATCAGCAGGATGTGGGTGGGGTCAGATAAAAGAATAAAAGCAGGCTGCCCAACCCAGCAAGAGCCAACAGCAGCAACCAACTTGAGTCGTCTTCCCACCTGTGGAAGCTTTGTTTTTTGGCTCTTCATAATAAATTTTGCCATTGCTTCCTCTTTGGGTCCGTGCCACCTTTTTGAGTCTCAACACTCACCACAAAGGTCTGCAGCTTCACTCCTGAAGGCAGCAAAATCACAAACCCATTGGGAGGGACGAACAACTCCAGATACACCACCTTTAAGAGCTGTACCACTCACTGCAAAGGTCTGCAGCTTCACTCTTGAAGTCAGCGAGACCTTGAACCCACCAGAAAGAAGAAACTCCAGACACATTTGAACATCTAAAGGAACAAACTCCGGACACACCATCTTTAAGAACTGTAACACTCACTGCAAGGGTCTGTGGCTTCATTCTTTAAGTCGGCAAGACGAAGAACCCACCAATTCTGGACACGCTAGGACACCTACCATCTTGTCTAGGAAGGTGCCCCAGGAAGTCTGTCATAGAACCATTTGCATATTATGTCAAATGGCTTCAAAGCCCCATTTTCCAGTATTTAATGACCTTCATTTTTGTGGATTCGTGGAGACCCCATAGCCTACCAGAGTGGTAGAGGCCAGAGAGAGATGAAGAGTTTAGAAATGGGCATGGTTGCTCATGCCTGTAATCCCAACACCTTGACAGATTGAGGCAGGTGGATTGCTTGAGCCCAGGAGTTCAAGGCCAGCCTGAACAACATGGCAAAACCCTGTCTCTATGAAAGATACAAAAATTAGCTGGGTGTGGTGGTGCACGCCTGTGGTCCCAGCTACTCAGGAGGCTGAGGCAGGAGGATTTCTTGAGCCTAGGAGGTCAAGGCTGCATGAGCCATGATCATACCACCCAGGCACTCCAGTCCGGGTAGCAGAATGAGACTGTCTCAAAAAAAAAAAAAAAAAGAGTTTGGATGTGAAGCTAGCACCACCACTTAAGCTTGACTGGCCTTGAGCAAGTTGCTTAACTTATCTAAACCTCAGCATTTTATTTTTAAAACTGAAATAATAATGATAATTCCCTTATAGGACTGTTGGCAAACTGATTATTTTATTGCAGTAAAGACAACCCTGATTTTAGTGTCCACCCGTGATAGGCTGGGTTTTGATAATAGGATTATAACATCCTCAGTAGAAAAATTTTGTAAACCTGAGATCAAAGTCCAGTTTTTACAAGATCAAATATTGAGATTAATGATACGCATGAAATGTCAGGGCCAGAAGGGACCTGTAGAAGGAAATCTATTTTCTAACCTATTTAAAACAACTATCAAATTTTTACTGGTTGCACCAGGTAAGTAATAGTAGCTCCACTAATCAGTTAAATTTATTTATTTATTTTTGAGATGGAGTTTCACTCTTGTCACCCAGGCTGGAGTTTAATAGCACAAGCTTGGCTCACTGCAACCTCTGCCTCCTAGATTCAAGCAATTCTCCTGCCTCAGCCTCCAGGGTAGCTGGGATTACAGGTGTGCACCACCACGCCTAGCTAATTTTGTATTTTTAGTAGAGACGGGGTTTCACCATGTTGGCCAGGCTGGTCTCAAACTCCTAACCTCAGTTGATCCACCCGCCTTGGCCTCCCAAAGTGCTGGAATTACAGGTATGAGCCACCATGCCCAGCCTAGTTAGTTAAATTTAGAGCACTAGCAATAGATAGAGTCTTAGAACAAGCAGAAGGTAATTTTGTTCTTTCTCAAGTGGCAGAAGACATGGGTTGTCAAAAACAAAAAGCGCTTTCCATTAGTCCATTTTCATGCTGCTAATAAAGAGCTACCTGAGATGGGATAATTTATAAAGTAAAAGTTTAATGGACTCAGTTTCACATGGCTGGGGAGGCCTCACAATCATGGTGAAAGGCAAAAGGCACGTCTTGCATGGCAGCAGACAAGACCGAATGAAAGCCAAGCAAAAGTGCAAGTCCCTTATCAAACCATCAGATCTTGAGAGACTTATTCACTATCACAAGAACAGTGTGGTGGAAACTGCCCCCATGATTCAATTATCTCCCACCAGGTCCCTCCCACAACACATCGGAATTATGGGAGCTACAATTCAAGATGAGATTTGGGTGAGGACACAGCCAAAGCATATCAAGGGTAAAGGAAAGAATTAACAGGGTAGAGCCGAGCTTGCTGTCTTTAGAAAGACGGGCTGGCAGGGCTGGCCCTCCACTGACAATGGGCAACTGAGATCTCAGGAGTGTTGCCACCATTCCTGATAAGAGTGGCTCACAGCCCTTAACACATGTGTACAAACAATCTGATTTATGTCACTCTCCTGAGAGCCTGAAATTTTGGTACATGCTAGGCAGAGGGTACCTATGTAACCAGCCCCAAATAAAAACCCTGACCACTGAGTCTCTAACAAGCTTTCCTGGTAGACAACATTTCACATGTTGTCACAACTTGCTTCAGAAGGAACTGAGCATGGCCTGTCTGATTCCACTGGGACAGGACTCTTGGAACCTTGAGCCTTGTTTCCTCTGGAGTTCTTGCTATGCTCCTTCTCCTTTTGCTTATCTGCTTTGGATGCTTTCACTGTAATACTTCATAGCCACAAGTCCAGTGAGCCCTCCTCTTAAACTATCAAATCCAGGGCTCATCTTGGGGACCCCAGATGTGCAGAGCATAATGAGTTGGTCACTAGAGTGCATCAAAATACAATCATAAGCAAGACTAGTAGCAGAGCAAAGGAAAGCCAAGGGCAGCTAAGGGCTCACAGGCAGAAGCAATCTGTAACTAGCAGGCTTGGCTCAATGCAAGGGGCTCAGGTGGACTCTCCTCTATTCTCTGCAGATCTCCTGCAGGAAATGGATGGATGCTGGAAGGGGAAGATGGTTTATATTTTTTATGTTTAGTTTTATTCATTTATTTTTTCGAGACAGAGTCTCACTCTGTCACCCAGGCTGGAGTGCAGTGGCACAATCTCAGCTCACTGCAAACTCTTCCTTCTGGATTCAAGTGATTTCATGCCTCAACCTCCTGAGTAGCTGGAACTACAGGCAGGCACCAGCATGCCCTGCCAATTTTTGTATTTTTAGTAGAGACAGGGTTGCTCCATGTTGGCCAGGCTGGTCATGAACTCCTGACCTCAAATGATCCAACCACTTCAGCCACCCAAAGTGCAGGGATTACAGGCATGAGCCAACATGCCTGACGATGTATAATTTTAAAATCAGGAAACGTGAATTTAAGACTCAATCCCTTGGGGACCATGTGTGGTGTCTCATGCCTATAATTCCAGCATTTTGGGAGGCCAAGGCAGGAAGATTGCTTGAGGCTAGGAGTTCAAGGCCAGCCTGGGCAACATAGTGAGACTGTCTCTACAAAAAATATAAAAACTAACTGGGCATAGTGGTGTACACCTGTAGTCCTAGCTACTAAGAAGGCTGAGGCAGGAGGATCCCTTCAGCCCAGCAGTCGGAGGCTGCAGTGAACTATGATTGCACTACTACACTCCAGCCTGGGTGGCAGAAAAAGACCCTGTGTCTTAAAAAAGGAAAAAAAAAATAAGACTCAGCCCCTTGGAGTGCTGCTGCTGTGCCAGCTCCTAAAAAGTCCCCAATAAGCTCTTCTCTATCAAGGCTTAGTGCAGTTTTTTTTAATCTGGTGTCTTTTCCAGCATGTGCAACGTGGCTTCCCATTGGTCCCAGGGTACCCAGTCCAGCGCAAATAATTGGTTGGGTCCTTGATTGCAGAAGGATTGCCTATAAGAAAGTTCTGAATAGTTTTTTGTCCATAATGTCAGTTCCTCAGCCTTGCAAATCTAGACAACACCTGTGTACATGGAAAGTGGAAAGTTCAGAGTCAATTTCACCTTTGTAGGCTGTTGGCACCCCCGTTCTCAGAGGTCACATCCATATTACACGCAATATATAAAAATGTCCCAAGTCTACTCTCTCAAAAGAATTTTTTTTTGAGGGTCTTGCTCTGTTGCCCAGGCTGGAATACAGTGGTGCAGTCTTGGCCACTGCAACCTCTGCCTCCCAGGGTCAAGTGATTCTCCTGCCTCAGCCTCCTGAGTAGCGAGGATTACAGGTGTACGCCACTATGCTGGGCTAATTTTTGTATTTTTAGTAGAGATGGAGTTTTACCATGTTGGCCAGGCTTGTCTCAAACTCCTGACCTCAAGTGATCCACCTGCCTCGGCCTCCCAAAGTGCTGGGATTACAGGCGTGAGCCACCGTGCCCGGAAAAAGTCCGTTTTCTTATACCTTCCACCAGATCAGGAGCTCACACAGGCAGAAACCTACCATGCCTTTGGATCCCTTAGTGCTCTTGTTCTAGCATGGATGGGTAAATAAGCAAATGAATATATCATCCGTTCTACTCATTACTAACAAAAGACAATTCTGTTATTAAAACTTCAATAGAGCCCTATTAAAGGGAAGATGAATTTATTACCAGAAAGAACTGGAAAAAGACACTTTTTTTTTCATTCAGAAGTGACACATGCTCAAAAGAACATTCAGGCCGGGCGCGGTGGCTCAGGCCTCTAATCCCAGCACTGTGGGAGGCCGAGGCAGGCGGAACACCTGAGGTCAGGAATTTGAGACCAGACTGGGTAACACAGCGAAACTTCATGTTATTATTAATACTGAGTGTCAACTTGACCGGATTGAAGTATGCAAAGTATTGTTCCTGGCTGTGTCTGTGAGGGTGTTGACAAAGGAGATTAACAGGCAAGTCAGTGAACTGGGAAAGGCAGACTCACCCTCAATCTGGGTGAGCACCATCTAATCGGCTACCAGTGTGGCTAGAATATAAGCAGGCAGAAAAATGTGAAAAGGCTACACTGGCCTAGCCTCCCAGACTCCATCTTTCTCCCGTGCTGGAGGCTTCCTGCCCTTGAACATCAGACTCCAAGTTCTTCAGTTTTGGGACTCGGACTGGCTTCCTTGCTCCTCAGCCTGCAGACGGCCTATTGTGAGACCTCACCTTGTCACATGTAAGTCAATTCTTCTTAATAAACTCCCCTTTATACATACATCTATCCTATTAGTTCTGTCCCTCTAGAGAACCCTAATATAGCCCATTGCTACTAAAAATACAAAAAAAAAAAAAAAAAAAAAAAGAAAAGAAAAATGAGCTGGGCATGGTGGAGGGCTCCTCTAGTCCCAGCTGCTTGAGAGAGAGGCGGGAGAATCACTTGAACCCAGGAGGCAAAGGTTTCAGTGAACTGAGATCACACCACTGCACTCCAGCCTGGGCGACAGAGTGAGACTCAGTTTCAAAAGAAAGAAAAGAAAAACATCCCACAGGGAATTCTATAACTTGTTTTTCAAAGTGCTACGTGCATTAAATTTCTCACTATTGCTTTATTCTTGGCCCAGGAGGTGATTTCCCAAATGTTTCTCAGAAGGAAACAAAATCAGAAGGTTCTTAAATTCAGAGAAGTATGGTAACGAAATCTGGCCCCATATTTCTGCCTCCAACAAAAAGCAACTTCCTTAATTCTGATGCCTATCAATAAAGAGAAGCTTTTTGTTTTTTTTTAAATACAGTCTTACTTTGTAGCCCAGGCTGGAGTGCAGTGGCGCAATCTTGGCTGCACCTACCAGGTTCAAATGATTCTCGTGCCTCAGTATCCCGAGAAGCTGAGATTACAGGTGCCCGCCACCACACCAGGCTAATCTTTTTTTTTTTTTTTTTTTCTTTTAAGTAGAGATGGGGGTTTCACCATGTTGGCCAGGCTGGTCTCGAACTCCTGACCTAAAGCGATCCACCCGCCTCAGCCTCCCAAAGTGCTAGAATTACAGGCATGAACCGCCACGGCCTAGCCAATAAAAAGTATTTAACTCATGTAGCAATTTGACTGATTGTGGATTTTATAACTAGTAGGAAAAAATGACTAGAAATCCATGGTTCCCTAATTTTTAAGGCACATATTTGAATTTCTGGACTGACTTAATTGAGATAATGGGTGACTGTAAAGGGCAAATCCTTTGATGACTTAAAATCTAGGCATATCAGCAAGATCATTTCCTTTCTTATCATTATTTGCAATATATATAGTAAGAGAGTGCAAGGGAGGGATTGGATAGGGAGAGAAAAAAAGAAGAGAAGGAGGAGAGAGGAGAATAAAAAGAAGAAGAGGGGGAGGAGAAGAAAAAAGAAGAGGATGAGAAGGCAGAGAGAAGAGGTGATGTCTTAGTCTGTGCTGCTATAGCAGGTTACCCAAGACTGGGTAATTTATAATGAACAGAAATTGATTGGCTCACAGTTTTGAAGGCTGGGAAGTCCAGTATCAAGGTACCAGCAGTCTGGGCATTCGCATTGCAAGATGGCACATTGAATGTGCATCCTCCAGATGGGAAGAAGGCTTTATCTTTGTCTTCATAGGGTGGAAGATGAAAGGGCAGAAAGAGAGAGGGCAGGAAGGGGCTGAACTGACCCTTTTATAATGGCGTTAATCCCACCCATGAAGGCAGAGCCCTCACCGTCTAATCGTTTTTCCAAGGGTCCTATCTCTTATAGTACAAAAGCAATTAACTTTCAACATGAGTTTTGAAGGAGACAAATGTTCAAACCATAGCAGGTAGGGAGAAAAGTAGGAGGAGAAGGAGGGAAAAGAGACAGATGGGTTAAGAGGAACTTTAGCAAAAGAATCAGCTCTGCCAGGTGGAGATGGAAACTGCCAGGAGAGAAAGAGGTGGGGGAAGGAACCTCCTAGAGGAAAGGGCAGACTCCACCCCCCACCTTTTTTTTTTTAAGACAGAGTCTCGCTCTGTCACCCAGGCTGGAGTGCAGTGGCATGATCTTGGCTCACTGCAACCTCCACCTCCCAGGCTCAAGCGATTCTTCTGGGTTCAAGCAATTCTCCTACCTCAGCCTTCCGAGTAGCTGGGATTACAGGCACTCGCCACCATGCCAGGTTAATTTTTGTATTTTTAGTAGAGATGGGGCCATGTTGCCCAAGCTGACCTTGAACTCCTGACCTCAGGTGATCCGCCCACCTCGGCCTCCCAAAGTACTGGGATTACAGGAGTGAGCCACTGCGCCCAGCCGACTCCACCCTTTTTGAACATTATTAGAACTTCTTTGATGGGCAAGAAAGGATACCAAGGAATTCCAAAAGGAAATACAATGAAGAAGGAAGGACAAGGCCCTACTGGGATCTGAGGCCTTCAAAGCAGGACCCAGATGATGACGAGAGAAGATTGTCCCTTTGCAGGGTGCGCTGAGGCTGGAAGTGGTCTATGGCCCAGCCACTTTGTTCTTGCAGGTGTGCTGTGTGATGGACTAATCAGTTATGGTCTTGGGAGCTCACAGTGGGTTCCACTGTGGCCTATGCTAAAACCAGAGAGTATCTTGAACAGCCCATAAAGAAGCATAAGACTGTAGGGTTGGCTGGGTGCAGTGGCTCACACCTCTAATCCCAGCACTTTGGGAGGCCAAGACGGGCGGATCACAAGGTCAGGAGATCGAGACCACGGTGAAACCTCGTCTCTACTAAAAATACAAAAAAAAATTAGCCGGGCGCTGTGGCGGGCACCTGTAGTCCCAGCTACTCAGGAGGCTGAGGCAGGAGAATGGCGTGAACCTGGGAGGCTGAGCTTGCAGTGAGCCGAGATCGCGCCACTGCACTCCAGCCTGGGGAACAAAGCGAGACTCCGTCTCAAAAAAAAAAAAAAAAAAGACTGTAGGGTAGACAGTTTTCATTTTTTCTTTTCTTTTTTTTTTTGAGACGGGGTCTTGCTCTTGTTGCCCAGGCTGGCAGGCAGTGGCACGATCTCGGCTCACGGTAACCTCCACCTCCCAGGTTCAAGCGATTCTCCTGCCTCAGCTTCCCGAGTAGCTGGGATTACAGATGCGCACCACCAGGCCCTGCTAATTTTTGTATTTTTAGTAGAGGCAGAGTTTTGCCATGTTGGTCAGGTTGGTCACAAACTCCTGACCTTGTGGTCCACCCATCTCGGCCTCCCAAAGTGCTGGGATTACAGGCACGGAGAGCTAAAAACCTGGGGCTGTTCATTGAACTCCCAGAAGTAGGAGTTTGTTAGCAGAGAAGGCAGTGGTGAGTGGGGAGAGGCATTCTAGGAGCATAGAAAAGCAAAGTTAGAGAAAAGGAAGCCACAGACCAGAGAAAGCCTGGCATATTCAGAGTGTGACTTCCAAATCCCGAGGCTGGTGCCAAACAGCACTGTATTTGGCTGTTCTTGCTTTGCTATAAAGAAATACCTGTGATCGGGTAATTTATCAGAAAAGAGGCTCATTGGCTCCTGGTTCTGCTGGCTATACAGGAAGGATAGCTCTGGCATCTGCTTCTACAGAGGCCTTCGGAAGCCTCGACTCGTGGGGGAAGGTAAAGTAGGAACAGGCGCGTGTCACACGGTGAAAGCAGGAGCAAGAGAAAAAGCTGGATAGGCAGGTGCCATAGCTTTCGAACAACCAGATCTCACTAGAATTCACCATCTCTAAGACAGCACCAAGCCATGTGGGATCTGCCCCCTTGACCCAAACACCTCCCACCAGGCCCCACCTCCAGCAGTGGGGATGACATTTCAACATGAGATTTGGGTGGGGACAAATACCCAAACTATATCAAGCACCACCTCCTGTGCTCCAGGTTTTCTTCCCAGTCAAAAGCATTTTATGCTTTCTTCTCGGGGCTCTGCATTGGGACGCCATGAGGAAGCACAGAGATAGACCTGGCTCTTGGGGAGGAAAGGGAGGCGCGCCATTTCCACCTTAGAAAATGACCAAATTGGCCGGGCGTGGTGGCTCAAGCCTGTAATCCTAGCACTTTGGGAGGCCGAGACGGGTGGATCACGAGGTCAGGAGATCGAGACCATCCTGGCTAACACGGTGAAACCCCATCTCTACTAAAAAAATACAAAAAACTAGCCGGGCGAGGTGGCGGGTGCCTGTAGTCCCAGCTACTCGGGAGGCTGAGGCAGGAGAATGGCGTAAACCCGGGAGGCGGAGCTTGCAGTGAGCTGAGATCTGGCCACTGCACTCCAGCCTGGGCGACAGAGCGAGACTCCGTCTCAAAAAAAAAAAAAAAAAAAAAAAGAAAAAGAAAATGACCAAATCACAGAGCATGGAACAAAAAGAGCCTGAGGTTTTGTAGCCCGACATTCTCGACTCTCTCCTTTCATTGTTCATGTTCTTACTGAATCTCACACCAGTCTCAGAGGCAGCTGAAAAAACCCAGGCCCAGAAGTGTGTCGTTTACCCATGGCCTACCAGGACCTGAGTGATTCTAGATGTTAGCCCACCTCCCTACAACTGTATATGCCTGCAATGAGAAACCAGCAAAGGAAACTGCACAGCCCTGCTAAGAAGGTCCTGGCCCAGATGCTGATTAACTGTACATTTAAGTTACATTATTGCCTTTACATTGAATTGTGGTTACAGCTATTTCCTGGATGTCAAATCCTCTAAGAATTTTTATTTATTTATTTTTTAAAGATGGGGCCAGGCGTGGTGACTCATGCCTGTAATCCTAGCACTTTGGGAGGCCAAGGTGGGTGGATCACTTGAGGTCAGGGGTTTGAGACCAGCCTGGGCAAAATGGCGAAACCCCATTTCTACTAAAAATACAAAAATTAGCTGGGCCTGGTGGTGGGTGCCTGTAATCCCAGCGATTTGGGAGGCTGAGGCAGGAGATTTGCCGAACCTGAGAGATGGAGATTGCAGTGAGCTGAGATTGTGCCACTGCACTCCAGCCTGGGCAACAAGAATAAGACTCCATCCCCCTAAAAAAGAGAGACAGGATCTCACTCTTGCCCATGCTGGAGTGCAGTGCCACAACCACAGCTCAATGCAGCCTCAAACTCCTGGGCTCAAGTCATCCTCCCATCCTTTGCCTCCTGAGTAGCTGGGACTACAGGTACACACCGCTGTGCCTAATTTTTAAAATTTTTTGTAGGGACTGGGGGGCCTTGCTATGTTGCCCAGGTTGGTCTCGAAATCCTGGGGTCAAGCAATACTCCCTCCTCGGTCTCCCAATGTTCTAGGATTACATCCTCTCAGAATTTTTAAAAGCAAGAATTTTTAAAAGCAGGCCTGTAGGCCAGGCACGGTGGTTCACGCCTGTAATCACAACACTCTGGGAGGCTGAGGCGGGCAGATCACGAGGTCAGGAGTTTGAGACCAGCCTGACCAACATGGTGAAACCCCATCTCTATGAAAAATACAAAAATTAGCCAAGTGTGGTGGCGCATGCCTGTAATCCCAGATACTTGGGAGGCTGAGGTGGGAGAATCACTTGAAGCTGGGAGGTGGAGGTTGCAGTGAGTCAAGATCATGCCACTGCACTTCAGCCTGGGAGACAGGGCGAGAGTGTGTCTCAAAATAAATAAATCAACAAAGAAACGAGCAAACAAACAGTCTTGAAATAAGCCACAGCAAAACTACAATTGCACATAACATTAACAACAACAAAAAAAGTGCATATTGTAAATCCAACAGCATCCACTAAAACAAGAAAACAAAGAGCTATGGCTAATAAGGCAATAGAGATATACGGAACAGTTTTTAATACTTTCATTTTTAACTTTAAAGAATTATTATCTTAGAAGCCGGCTGTGGTGGCTCACACCTGTAATCCTCGCACTTTGGGAGGCTAAGGCAGGCAGATCGCCTGAGGTCAGGAGTTTGAGACCAGCCTGGCCAACGTGGTGAAACCCATCTCTACTAAAAATGCAAAAGTTGGCCAGGCGTGGTGGCGAGCTCCTGTAATCCCAGCTACTCAGGAGGCTAAGGCAGGAGAATCACTTGAACCTGGGGGGTGGAGGTTGCGGTGAGCTGAGATCACACCACTGCACTCCAGCCTGGGTGACAGAGCGAGATTCTATATATTAAAAAAAAGCGTAAGTCACTAGTCGTAACTGTGGAGGCCAGTCACTAGTTGTAACTGTGGGGCCTAACCCATAGCTGGATGGCTTCCTAGATGAAATACGATGCATTTCTTGTGCATTATCCACAGGTGGCAGAGTGTCTGAGTGGGATGAAGGAACAGTATAGGAAATCTTATATTGCTGGTAGAACTTAGCCTGAATTCTCTACATATGGGGATGGGAGACATTAAACTTTCACAGCCTTATCAATGTAAGCACTGTTCTTTATGTAACTGGCAGCAACTTCAGCCAGAAATAAGAATAGCCCAGTGTCCTCGGTATTGCCAACACAAAGAGCCACAGGCCAGGAATGCTGCCAGGATGAACCAGGAAAAGCCCTGCCCCAGCCCTCGGGGCAGACTGCAGGTGCTTGTGAGTCTTGGGCAATTTGAGTGGGGTTGGAGGGTGCCCAACACCCTGGGAACCCACTTCTTGCATTAGTGTGACCTGGATGCAAGACATGGCATCAAAGGAGATCATTTTGGAGTTTTAAGATTTGACCGCCCTGTTGGATTTTGGACTTGCATGAGGCCTGTAGCCCCTTTGTTTTGGCCAATTTCTCCCATTTGGAATGGCTGTATTTACCCAATGCCTGTACCCCATTGTATCTAGGAAGTAACTAACTTGCTTTTGAGTTTACGGCTGATAGGCTGAAGGCTGACAGACTTGCCTTGTCTCAGATGGATGTTGGACTGTGGGCTTCTGAGTTAATGCTGAAATGAGTTAAGACTTTGGGGGACTGTTAGGAAGGCATGACTGGTTTTGAAATATGAGGACATAAGATTTGGGAGGGGTCCAGAGTGGAATGATACTGTGTCCCCACCGAAATCTGATCTTGAATTGGAACTCCCACAATTCCCACGTGTTATGGGAGAAACCCGGTGAGAGGTGGCTGAATCAAGGGGTGGGTCTTTCCTGCACTATTTTTGTGCTAGCGAATGAGTCTCATGAGATCTGATGGTTTTAAAAACGGGAGTTCCCCTGTACAAACTCTCTCTTGTCTGCTGCCATCCATGTAAGACATGACTTGCTTCTCTTTGCCTTCCACCATGATTGTGAGGCCTCCCCAGCCATGTGGCACTGTAAGTCCATGAAACCCTTTTCCAGTATAGATTACCCAGTCTTGGGTATGTCTTTCTTAGCAGCATGAAAATGGAGTAATGCAGAGACATTGCAGGGGAAACAGCAGGGATGTGTTAAAACTCACTGGGAGGGCATGTGGGAGAATTGATGAAATACAGGTTCCAAGAGCATGGAGCAGTCATTTGGGCTGTTAGTACCAGTATTGCCCTGAATTCTTAGAAATATATTCAGCATCTTGACTGGGAATTGCACCTCAGGCTGGGTGCGGTGGTTCACACTTGTAATAGTAGCACTTTGGGAAGCTAAGGCAGGAGAACTGCTTGAAGTCAGGAATTTGAGACCAGCCTGGGAAACATAGACAGACCCCCATCTCCAAAAAGAAATTTTTAGAATTAGGCAGGTATGGTGGTGTGCACCTCTAGTCCTAGTTACTTGGGAGGCTGAGGTGGGAAGATTGCTTGAGCCTGGGAAGTAGAAGCTTCAGTGAGCTATGATAGCACCACTGCATGCCATTCTGGGTGACAGAGCAAGACTATGTCTCTCAAAAAAAAAAAAAAAAAAAAGGAATTGCAACTCAAAGAAAAGCTAGTTTAAAAATCTCCTAGAAGATTGCATGTGTGGCTAGGTGCCATGGTTCATGCCTGTAATCCCAGCACTTTGGGAGGCCAAGGCAGGTAGATCACCGGAGGTCAGGAGTTTGAGACCAGCCTGGCCAATACAGTGAAACCTCATCTCTGCTAAAAATACCAAATTAGCTGGGTGTGGCGATGCATGCCTGTAATCCCAGCTACTTGGGAGGCTGAGGCAGGATAATCACTTGAACCTGGGAGGCGGAGGTTGCGGTGAGCCGAGATCGTGCCACTGCACTACAGTTTGGGCAATAAGAGCAAAACTTTGCCTCCAAAAAAAACAAAAAAAGAGAAGATTGCACTTGTAGGTGACTTTTAAGATGCTGCACTAGCACCCTTTCCCCATGATTGTATCTTTACTCACTCTAAGCATACAGGCAGCTACTGCTAGAAAGAGGCCTGTCTGTATTTTAGCCAAGACTCCACCAGAAGAAGGCAACATTTCAGGAGCTGGCAACAGCAAGACTGTGCAGTTGTCAGTTTGGAAGACAAGACCCCACAGGGAGAAGTCACTGTATCCCCTAAGAAGAAGGGCATCACTTACAATGATTTGTTAAGCAAAACTGATCCTCATCTTATGAGGAACCAAAAAGGTCACCTGTGCCAAGGTAGGTATACTTCCCGCTGTCTTTAGTTCACTTTGCTTCTGAACCCCTGAACCTCACAGTCCCCACAAGAGCCTGTGCTTGGGTGGTCTTTTAGAGTGGTCTCACCTCCTAAGTCTCAGACATTGAAATTTCACCTTTCCACTGCAGCCATCAAACACTTTCCCCATGACCCATTCCTTCTTTCCTATGGACTTACTCTCTGTCCCCATCACAACTTCCCATCCTGGGGCCTCTTTTTCCCCAGAAAGTGGAGCCCTCTCCTGCTGTCTCTTTGTCACTCCCCAGTCAAAATCCCATTACACCCTTTCTCTTTATGGGGTACCCTCAATTTTCCTTCCCCGTTAGTTTCTGTCCTTCCAACCTGCCAGTTCTCATGCTTGGGCCAACCCATCTGTCCGCCATCTTTGTTTCTGAGCCTATACTCATTGCTACAGAAGATCAAGAAAGCTGGCTGACACCAGTGGTGAAAGATACAGATTTCAGTCACAGCTATTGGCACCTGTGGATTTAGCCTTTCCAGTTGCTCCCACTATTGACCATTCCAACTTTATCCTCATCACCAGTCATCCCATAATTGCCCAGTGATCCCTCCTACATCCCTGGGAAAAGAAGCCATCTGTGTAAACTCTAACCTCATCTGCTTCCGCTTCAAAATATCTCTAGAGCATCGCTCCTTCCTTTCTTCCTTTCCCCCCATCCTAGATGAACAAGTTTCATCCTGCCTTTTTAGCGATAACCGCTACCCCATCTTCTACTCCTATTCATTCATTTATTGTTCATTCCGCATGATAGGAATTCCTTGTTCATTCTTGCATGGTAGGAAGAAAGGATGAACAAAACCACCAAAGCCTCCACACTCAAAGAGCTTACCATCTAGCAGGACAGAAAATCGGTGATTATTACAAAAGTCCTCTTTCTACTCCAGGACTTTGCTCCATCTCAAAGGGATGGTCTCAAACCATCCCTTTCTCTCTTTTTAATTTTCCTCTATCCTGCCTCCCTTTTAAGCACTCTCTCCCTACCTCAACCATCAGATTACTCATCAGATCAGTTTACCTGGCCAGCTCACTCTACTCCCATGGGGCTCCCAAGGCTTCTCTGTTGAAGACAGCGAACAACGTTGGTGCTCAGCCCAAATCCCCTATTGACTAGAGGGGGTTCGCCCCAATTTCAGCAGCAAACCCCAGAGGGGCTCCCAGGCTACTGTGCTTTTCCCACAAGCAAAGAGAAGTACCCGAAGCTTCTCTTTCCTGCATTAGAATTATCCCATTGTCACCAGCATGATAGGATACTTTCAGTTCTTGTCTTCTCTGATCTCTTAGAAGCATTCCACACCTTTTTTTTTTCTTTTTTTTGACAGAGTTTCACTCTGTGGCCCAGGCTGGAGTGCAGTGGCATGATCTCGGCTCACTGCAAACTCCACCTCTTTGGTTCAAGTGATTCTCCTGCTTCAGCCTCCTATGTAGCTGGGATTACAGGCATGCACCACGACATCTGGCTCATTTCTGTATTTCTAGTAAAGACAGGGTTTCACCATGTTGGCCAGGCTGGTCTCAAACTCCTGACCTCAGGTGATCCACCCACCTCGACCTCCCAAAGTGCTGGGATTCCAGGTGTGAGCAACCGCACCTGGCCCACACTTTTGACCCGTTGGCATCCTCCTGGCTCTTCCTGAGAGGCCCAGTTACCTCTTTGTGCTCCTACTTCCCTGGCATCCCCATCTAACTCTTCTTTCAGCTTCTCTTTTTCTGCTTGGTGTTTACATGCCAGTGATTCTCAGGACTCTAGCCTACGCTCTTCACCTGCAAACCACTGACTTTCCGTGAGTTGGTCACTGAGTTTGAGGAGAGTATCCACAACTCCTGACCCTTGAATGGTACCAGGCACAGATACAACAAATACACACGGTATTTTTCTTTTTTCTTTTGAAATGGAGTTTCGCTGTTTTTGCCCAGGCTGGCGTGCAATGGCACGATCTCGGCTCGCTGTAACCTCCGCCTCCTGGGTTCAAGTGATTCTCCTGCCTCAGCCTCCCGAGTAGCTGGGATTACAGGCACCCACCACCATGCCCAGCTAATTTTTTGTATTTTTAGTAGAGACAGGGTTTCACTATCTTAGCCAGGCTGGTCTGGAACTCCTGACCTTAGGCAATCCACCTGCCTCAGCCTTCTGAAATGCTGGGATTACAGGCATCAGCCACCACGCCCAGCCCATGAGATGTTTTAATACAGGCATGCAATGTAAAATAATATCATGGAGAATGGGGTATCCATCCTCTCAAATATTTATCCTTTGTGTTACAGACAATCCAATCATACTCTTCTAGTTATTTTAGAGCCAGCCACTGCTGGCTCAGGCAGCCTGCTTTTATTCCCTTATCTGAACCCCACCTACATCCTGCTGATTGGTCCATTTTACAGAGAGCTGATTGGTCCATTTTGACAGAGTCCTGATTGGTGCATTTACAATCCACGAGCTAGACACAGAGTGCTGATTTACAATCCTTTAGCTAGACATAAAAGTTCTCCAAGTCCCCACTAGATTTGCTAGACACAGAGCACTGATTGGTGCATTTACAAACCTTGAGCTAGACACAGAGCACTGATTGGTGCATTTACAATCCTGTAGCTAGACATAAAAGTTCTCCAAATCCCCACCCGACTCAGGAGCCCGGCTGGCTTCCCCTAGTGTATGCCACGCCAGGGCCGTCGGCAGGGCTGCCCACCAGTCCCACGCCGCAAGCCCGCACTCCTCAGCCTTTGGGCAGTGGATGGGACTGGGCGCCCAGGTGCAGGGGTCAGTGCCCATCGGGGAGGCTCAGGCCGTGCGGGAGCCCATGGAGAGGGCCAGGCTCAGGCATGGTGGGCTGCAGGTCCCGAGCTCTGCCCTGCGGGGAAGCGGCTGAGGCCCAGCGAGAAATCGAGCATGGCATCGTTGGGCCAGCAGTGCTGGGGGACCCGGCGTACCCTCCACAGCTGCTGACCCAGGTGCTAAGCCTCTCACTGCCCGAGGCCAGCAGTGCCTGCTGGCTGCTCCAAGTGCAGGGCCTGCTGAGCCCATGCCCACCTGGAACTTGCACTGGCCCGCAAGCACCACATGCAGCCCCGCTTCCCACCTGCTCATCTCCCTCCACATCTCCCTGCAAGTAGAGGGAGCCAGCTCCAGACTCGACCAGTCCAGAGAGGGGCTCCCACAGTGCAGCGGTGGGTTGAAGGGCTCCTCAAGTGCACCAAGAGCAAGTGAGTGCTGCTAGCACGTTGTCACCTCTCACCAACTCTTTGGGAGCCCAAGGTGGGTGGATCACCTGAGTTCAGAAGTTCTGGCCAACATAACAGAGGTAGAGGTTGCCATGAGCTGAGATTGCGCCACTGCACTCCAGCCTGGGTGACAAAGCAAGACTCCATCTCAAAAAAAAAAAAAAAAAAAAAAAAAAAAGACTTCGGTCCCTTCTTGCTCATGCTATTGTACTCTCTTGACCTCTGCCTTCCTTCATGGGATCAGACGCAGCACAAAAGCCCTCACCAGATTCCAGTGCCATGCTCTTGGACTTCCCAGCCTCCAGAACCATGAGCCAAATAAATTTGTATTGTTTATACATTATCCCCTCTCACATATTCTGTCATGGTGACAAACGAAGTAATAGAGTAAGACAGCAGATTAAGACAGCAGTCTTCTAAATCTGATGATACTAAACCCACTGTAATAGGCAGAATAATTGCCCCCCAAAGATGTCCACATCCTCATCCCTGGAACCTGTGAATATGTTACCTTGTGTGACAAAATAAACCTTACAGATGTAATTAGGTTAAATATCTTGAGATGCAGAGATTATACTGGATTTTCAGGGTGGGTTCACTGTAATCATAAGGGTTCTCCTAAAAGGGCACTGGATGAGTCAGAGTTAGAGAAAGTTATGTGATCATGAAAGCAAATGTCTGAGTGATGAGAGGAAGGCGCCACGCTGGAGAAAGCAGAAAGCCTCTTGAATCTGGAAAGGACAGGATAACAGATTCTCTGGCTAGACTTTCCAGAAGAAACCACACCTTGTTTTTACCAAATAAGACCCGTTTCAGACTTCTGGCCTCCAGAACTGTAACAGAATAAACTAATATCATTTTCCACTACTTGGTTTGTGCTCATTTATTAAAGCAGTAATAAGAAGGACACCTACACAGATCAGA
Organism: Chlorocebus sabaeus; assembly: GCF_047675955.1. Classification (NCBI taxonomy): domain Eukaryota; kingdom Metazoa; phylum Chordata; class Mammalia; order Primates; family Cercopithecidae; genus Chlorocebus; species Chlorocebus sabaeus. The sequence continues at coordinate 15,155,783 of NC_132912.1, forward strand.
TAGGGCAAACAGCTATCCTTAGTCTTGAAGTCTACATAGCTTCAGTCACAGGCTTCTATTTTTTGGCCATGAACCACATTTTGGTTATAGATAGGATCCATTCCAAGGAAGCTGGTCAGGCAGTTTCTTCCTGGAACAGTTCCCAGTAATTAGCTTGAAGGTTTTAAATGCCACTTCATCTTTCTGCAGCAAGTCTTACTTCAAAAACATGACCCTTAGCACCATCGTATGCCTTATGGGGTCCCTGTGACCAGAGTTTTCCCAGTGTGTGGTATGATGGGCGTAGCTGGTATTTTCACATCATGCCAACCTTTCTCAGAAGATAGATAAACTTTCTTCTTGGCGCCTTTGTGACCACCTTTTATAAAGTGCTTGTCTCCAATAAATACCGTTCATGATGTTACTGAGAGGAACAGCTACACCCACTGCCAGCTGCTTTTAGTAGATGTATTTGTGTTGTGGTGTGGGGCTCAGCTTAGTAGATGTGTTTGTGCTGTGGTGTAGGACTCTGCCCACAGCCTGTGGTCCATAATGTCAACAGCCTCCCTACCAAGAAAACAGCCCAGTCCTGCTCCATACCAGATGCTGGTGCCCCGCTTCAGTCATGGGTTTTCTTACTCCCAATGGCGCACACAGTTGTCAGTTTCAGACTGCAGATCGAGGCAGGAACAGGGCCAGAGTGTCAAGCTTTGGTCCAAAACCAGGAAAGAATGAACATTCCTGAAGAATTTCTTTTGTTCCAGGGTCAGAAACCCGTGAGTTTTCTGCCCTTAAACTGCACATCATGACACATGTCGAGAGGCCAACAATTGCTCTTTAACTGCACATTCCCCAAAGATCAGTGGTTCTCAAACCTGGTTGCACACTGGACTCTAACAAGGAACTTTTTAAAAAATATAAATGTCTAGGCTCCATCCCGTTACAGTTAAACCATAATATCTGTGGGTGGGACACAGGCATTGGTTTTTATTTTTAAAAAGCAAAAGCAAAATCTCCTCCAGGTTATTTAAATGGCTAAAAAAAAAAAAAAAAAAATAGAGATTGAAAACTATTGCCCTAGATTCCTGCTTTCTATAGTGTGGTGAGCCCAAATCCAGCCATCCCCTGGCTGCCACCCGTAGGCCTAGATCCCAGATAAGTACTTGGAACACACAAAAACTTTTTTTTTTTTTTTTTTTTTTTTTTTTTTGAGACTTAGTCTTGCTCTGTCGCCCAGGCTGGAGTGCGGTGGCGAGGTATGGGCTGACTACAAGCTCCGCCTCCCGGGTTCACGCCATTCTTCTGCCTCAGCCTCCTGAGTAGCTGCGACTACAGGCGCCCGCCACTGTGCCCAGCTAATTTTCTGTACTTTTAGTTGACATAGGGTTTCACCGTGTTAGCCAGGATGGTCTCGATTTCCTGACGTTGTGATCTGCCCATGTCAGTCTCCCAAAGTGTTGGGATTACAGGCACGAGCCACCGCACCCGGCCCTACACAACAAAAACATTTTCAGGCATGCCTGTAGGGAAGCTTCTCTCAAAGAGTGGCTGGGCAATTCATCTTCAGCAACATCTTATTGCCCCATCCTATATCATGAGTGCCTGTGGTTGAGGCTCTTGGCCAGCACATTAAGGATAAATTGCAGTAGGACTTATCAGGTTCTCTGGGTCATTTCCATAAAGCAAAATGATTGAGTTTTTCTTCTATGAAGATCACCAAAGTGTCGACAAATTTGAGACCTCTACTACTTTCAGCAAAGCCTGAACTAGATCAGTCTCCACAGGACACAAGACTTTATGAAACTAGTGAGAGGTGACAATGTGGTAGCAGCCTTCGTTCACTCTTGGTGCTTCCTTGGCCTGGGTGTCCGCTCTGGTCACGCTTGAGGAGCCCTTTAGCCCGCCGCTGCACTGTGGTAGCCCCTCTCTGGGCTGGCCGAGGTCAGCCGGGTCCCTCTGCTTGTGGGGAAGTGTGGAGGGGAGGCACGGGAAGGAACCAGGGCTGCACGTGGCCCTTGTGGTCCAGCATGAGTTTTAGGCGGGCGCGAGCTGGGCAGGCCTGGCAGTGGCAGCAGCCGGCCGGCACCGGTGGTCCTGGGCAGTGAGGAGCTTAACACCTGGGCCAGCAGCTGTGGAGGGTGTTGAGAATGCGTCAGTAAGGGCCACTACATCCGACCTTCCTCAGTCCTCTTTGTGGTATAAGAGGAAAACTAGTGTTTCTGTTGCTGCATCGGTGAGCACAACTATTCCGATCAGCAGGGTCCAGGGACCATTGCGGGTTCTTGGGCAGGGGTTGTTTCTGCTGCTGCCTCAGTGAGCGCAACTATTCCAATCAGCAAGGTCCAGGGACCATTGCAGGTTCTTGGACAGGGGTAGAAACAAACAAACCAAAACTGCAGAAGGTTTTGTCTTTCAGATGGGAAACACTCAGGCATCAACAGGCTCACCCTTGAAATGCATCCTAAGCCATTGGGACCAATTTGATCTGCAAATCCTGAAAAAGAGGCGGCTCATTTTTTCTGCACTACGGCCTGGCCCCAATATTCTGACTCTGATGGAGAAAAATGGCCATCTGAAGGAAGTACAAATTACACTACTATCCTGCAGCTCGACCTTTTCTGTAAGAGGGAAGGAAAATGGCGTGAAATAACTTATGTCCAAGCTTTCTCTTCATTGAAGGAGAATACACAACTATGCAAAGCTTGCAATTTATATCCCACATGAGGGTCTCTCAGCTTATCCCGTATCCTAGCTTCCCTATAGCTCCCCTTCCTACTAATGATAATCCTCTAATCTTCCCTGTCCAGAAGGAAATAAGCAAAGAAATCTCCAAGGACCACAAAAACCCCCAGGCTATCAGTTATGTCCCCTTCAAGCTGTAGGGGGAAGGGAATTTGGCCCAACCCAGGTACGTGTCCCCTTCTCCCTCTCTGATTTAAAGCAGATCAAGGTAGACCTGGGGAAGTTTTCAGATGATCCTGATAGGTACATAGACGTCCTACAGCGTCTAGGGCAAACCTTCGACTTCGCTTGGAGAGATGTCATGCTGTTGTTAGATCAAAGCCTGGCCTTTAATGAAAAGAATGCGGCTTTAGCTGCAGCCGGAGAGTTTGGAGATGCCTGGTATCTTGTCAAGTAAATGATAGAATGACAGCCGAAGAAAGGGATAAATTCTTTACCAGTCAGCAAGCTGTCCCCAGTATGGATCCCCATTGGGACCCTGACTCAGATCATAGGGACTGGAGTTGTAAACATCTATTGACTTGTGCTCTAGAAGGACTAAGGAGAATTAGGAAAAAGCCCATGAATTATTCAATGATGTCCACCATAACTCAGGGAAAGAAAGAAAATCCTTCTGCCTTCCTCGAGCGGCTACTGGAGGGCTTAAGAAAATATAGTCCCCTGTGACCTGAATCACTCGAGGATCAATTAATTCTAAAAGATAAGTTTATTACCCAATCAGCCGCAGATATCAGGAGAAAGCTCCAAAAGCAAGCCCTGGGCCCTGAACAAAATCTGGAGGCATTATTAAACCTGACAACCTCGGTGTTCTACAATAGGGACCAAGAGGAACAGGCCCAAAAGGAAAAGCAAGATCAGAGAAAGGCTGTAGTCTTAGTCAGGGCCCTCAGACAAACGAACCTTGGTGGGTCAGAGAGGACAGAAAATGGAGCAGGCCGATCACCTGGTAGGGCTTGTTATCAGTGTAGTTTATAAGGACGTGTTAAAAAAGATTGTCCAGTGAGAAACAAGCCACCCCCTCGTCCATGTCCGCTATGCTGAGGCAATCACTGGAAGGTGCACTGCCCCAGAGGACAAAGATTCTCTGGGTCAAAAGCCCCCAACCAGATGATCCAACAACAGGACTGAGGATCCCCGGGGCAAGCGCCAGCTCATGTCATCACCCTCACTGAGCCCCGGGTACATTTACCCATTGAGGGCCAGGAAATTGACTTCCTCCTGGACACTGGCATGGCCTTCTCTGTGATAATCTCCTGTCCTGGACGACTGTCCTCAAGATCTGTTACCATGTGAGCAATCCTGGGACAGACAGCCTGTAACCAGGTATTTCTCCCATCTCCTCAGTTGTAATTGGGAGACTTTGCTCTTTTCACGTGCCTTTCTTGTTATGCCTGAAAGTCCCACACCCTTCTTAGGGAAGGATATATTAGCCAAAACTGGAGCTATTATCTACATGAATATGGGGAACAAGGTACCCATTTGTTGTCCCGTATTTGAGGAGGGAACCAACCCCGAAGTCTGGGCATTGGAAGGACAATTTCAAAAGGCAAAAAATGCCTGCCCAGTCCAAATCAGGCTAAAATACCCCACCACTTTCCCTTATCAAAGGCAATATCCCTTAAGGCCTGAAGCTCATAAAGGATTACAGCATGTTGTTAAACATTTAAAAGCTGAAGTCTTCGTAAGGAAATGCAGCAGTCCCTGCAACACCCCAAATCTAGGAGTACAAAAACCGAACGGTCAGTGGAGACTAATGCAAGATCTTAGACTCATCAATGAGGCAGTAATTCCTCTATATCCAGCTGTACCCAACCCCTATAACCTGCTCTCTCAAATACCAGAGGAAGCAGAATGGTTCACAGTTCTGGATGTCAAGGATGCCTTCTTCTGTATTCCCCTGCACTCTGACTCCCAGTTTCTCTTTGCCTTTGAGGATCCCACAGACCACACACGTCCCAACTTACTTGGACGATCTTGCCCCAAGGGTTTAGGGATAGCCCTCACCTGTTTGGTCAGGCACTGGCCCAGGATCTAGGCCATTTCTCAAGTCCAGGCACTCTAGTCCTTCAGTACGTGGATGATTTACTTTTGGCTACCAGTTCAGAAGCCTCGTGCCAGCAGGCTACTCTAGATCTCTTGAACGTTCTAACTAATCAAGCGTACAAGGTATCTAGGTCGAAGGCCCAGCTTTGCCTACAGCAGGTCAAATATCTAGGCCTCATCTTAGCCAGAGGGACCAGGACCCTCAGCAAGGAATGAATACAGCCTATACTGGTTTATTCTCACCCTAAGACATTAAAACAGTAGCAGGGGTTCCTTGGAATCACCGGCTTTTGCTGACTATGGATTCCCCAGATACAGCAAGATAGCCAGGACCCTCTACACTTTAATCAAGGAAACCCAGAAGGAAAATACTCATCTCGTAGAATGGGAACCAGAGGCAGAAACAGCCTTCAAAACCTTAAAGCAGGCCCTAGTACAAGCTCCAGCCTTAAGCCTTCTGCCAGGAAAAAATTTCTCTTTATACGTCACAGAGAGAGCAGGGGTAGCTCTTGGAGTCCTTACTCAGACTCATGGGACAACCCCACAACCAGTGGCATACCTAAGTAAGGAAACTGATGTAGTAGCAAAAGGTTGGTCCCACTGTTTATAGGTAGTTGTGGTGGTGGCCGTCTTAGTGTCAGAGGCTATCAAGATAATACAAGGAAAGGATCTCACTGTCTGGACTACTCATGATATAAATGACATACTAGGTGCCAAAGGAAGTTTATGGCTAGCAGACAACTGCCTACTCAGATACCAGGTGCTACTCCTTGAGGGTCCGGTGCTTCAAATACATACATGTGTGACCCTCAACCCTGCCACTTTTCTCCCCCAAGGATGGGGAACCAATCGAGCATGACTGCCAACAAATTAAAGTCCAGATTTACGCAGCCCAAGATGATCTCTTAGAAGTCCCCTTAGCTAATTCTGACCTTAACCTATATACCGATGGAAGTTCATTTATGGAGAACGGGATACAAAGGGCAGGTTATGCCATAGAGCGGCCAAGCCAGCACCACAGGCCCCAGGCAGTGAGGGGCTCAGCACCAGGCCAGCAGCTGAGGGTGCGCCAGGTCCCCTATCACTGCTGGCCCACCCGCACCATGCTTGAATTCTCATAGGGCCTCAGCTGCCTCCCTGGCCCACCTGCACCATGCTGAATTCTCATAGGGCCTCAGCTGCCTCCCTGGCCCACCTGCACCATGCTTGAATTCTCATAGGGCCTCAGCTGCCTCCCTGGCCCACCTGCACCATGCTGAATTCTCATAGGGCCTCAGCTGCCTCCCTGGCCCACCTGCACCATGCTGAATTCTCATAGGGCCTCAGCTGCCTCCCTGGCCCACCTGCACCATGCTTGAATTCTCATAGGGCCTCAGCTGCCTCCCTGCAGGGCAGGGCTCCGGACCTGCAGCCCTCCATGCCTGAGCCCTGCCCCCTATGGACTCCCATACAGCCTGAGCCTCCCAGACGGGCACGCCCCCTGCTCCGTGGCACCCGGTCTCATCGACTGCCCAAGGGCTGAGGAGTGTGGGCATGTGGCACGGGACACAAAAGCAGCCTGCCTGAGTCAGCAGTGGCAACCCACTCAGGTCGCCTTCCACACTGTAGAAGCTTTGTTCTTTTGCTCTTTACAATAAATCTTGGTGTTGCTCACTCTTTGGGTCTACGTCACCTTTATGAGCTGTAACAATTACTGCAAAGATCTGCAGCTTCACTCCTGAAGCCAGCAAGACCACAAACCCAACAGGGAGAACGAACAGCTCCAGACGTACCACCTTTAAGAGCTGTCACACTCACTGCGAAGGTCTGCAGCTTCACTTCTGAAGTCAGTGAAGACCACGAACCCACCAGAAGGAAGAAACTGCAGACACATCTGAACATCTGAAGGAACAAACTCCGGACACACCATCTTTAAGAACCGTAACACTCACTGCAAGGGTCTGGGGCTTCATTCCTGAAGTCACTGAGGCCAAGAACCCACCAATTCCGGACACACTGGGATGACAGGCGTGAGCCACCGCGCCCAGCCCATGAGATGTTCTAATACAGGCATGCAATGTAAAATAATGTCATGGAGAATGGGGTATCCATCCTCTCAAACATTTATCCTTTGTGTTACAGACAATCCAGTTATACTCTTCTAGTTATTTTAGAACATACAGTTAAGTTATTATTGACTACAGTCACTCTGTTGTGCTATAAAATAGCTGGACATCACACTTCCTTCCTCCCTCTCCCATGGTCTCCATATCTAAGAAATGATCAATTCCTACTGGTTTCATGGTCAAAATAGCTGAGGAACCCAAGCCTTCTTTTCATCCTCAGCTCCTCCACTTTAGCACAAAGGCAGAATGCATTAGGGGTGAACAGCTTAGTTTCTGGAACCAGACTACTTGGGTTTGCCCTCTGGTCTGTTCCCTAGCCACGTGTCTTTCAGTCAGTTACTTAACCTCTCTGTGCCTTAGCTTTTTTTAATCTTCAAACTGGGGGACATAATACCTTAATTATTCTTGTGAATAATGCCTACATGATTGTAAACATGAAAAGTCTTAATAGGTATTGAAAGCTTAGAAGGGTGTTTGGTGTTATGTGTTATGTGTGTTATGTGTTATGTGTTTGCTAATATCATAAGACCAAGTATCACTCTTAATCGTCTAGATCTCTAAAACAGCCTCTTAACTTGTTTTTACTGTCAGTCAGTCATTCTGAAAGTCAATTCACATGTTTCCACCTTCCAGTGGATTCTCTTCTTCTTTTCTTTTTTTTTTTTTTTTTAGACAGAATTTCGCTCTTGTCACCCTGGAGTGCAGTGGCACAGTCTCGGCTCACTGCAACCTCCGCCTCCTGGGTTCAAGTGATTCTCCTGTCCCAGCCTCCCCAGTAGCAGGTGACTACCACCATGCCCAGCTAATTTTTTGTAGTTTTTAGTAGAGATGAGGTTTCACTATGTTGGCCGGCTGGTCTTGAATTCCAGACCTCAGGTGATCCGCCCGCCTTAGCCTCCCAAAGTGCTGGGATTACCGGCATGAGCCACCGTGCCCCACCAGATTCTCTTCCTCTTAAGATCAAGTCCAAACTCCTTAAAAGTTTTTGCTTATAAAGTCATTCATAACCTGCCTCCTAACTACTTTCTCATTTCTTCTTTTACCACTCGCTCTCCCCCATTCTGCCTTCCAGTTATTTTTTCTTTTTCTTTTTTATTTTTTCTGAGACAGAGTCTCGCTGTTGTTGCTCAGGCTGGAGTGCAATGGCGCGATCTCAGTTCACTGCAACCTCTGCCTTTTAGGTTCAAGGGATTCTCCTGCCTGAGCCTCCCGAGTAGCTGAGGTTATAGGCATGCGCCACCACATCCAGCTAACTTTGTATTTTTAGTAGAGACAGGGTTTCTCCATGTTGGCCAGGCTGCTCTTGAACCACTGTCCTCAGGTGATCTGCCCATCTAGGCCTCCCAAAGTGCTGGGATTACAGGCATGAGCCACCGCACTGGCCTTGCCTTCCAGTTTAGTTAACTTCTTTTATTTTCCTAATAGATGGTGCATTGTGTCTCTTCTGGGCCATAGCCCACGTTGTTCTTCCTGCTTTGTTCTTTTTGTTGTTCTTTCATGATGTTCTGAGATTACCTCATTTCCCGGGTCCTCTCTTTCTGTGACTATCCAAAGAAAGTCATCTTTCAGACTGTTTGCTCAGAGTTCATCTCAAAACCTGGCAAGTGAGTATTTTATATTTTCAATTATCTAAAAATCATAAGAGTAATACCTTCTCAGATATGTCTCATGTGCACAGCCTATAATTAGATTATCTTTTAAGCTAATCTGTGAATATTGCTTTATAACTAGAGAATTTAGTATGTTTGTGTATCTGGGGTTTAATCTGTCATCTTGTATTCTACTTTTTATTTGCTTTACCTGTTCTATGTTTCTTTCCCTTTCCTTTTCTCAGTTCTCTTTTTGATTAAATAAACATTTGTCTCTTCCAGTTTGGATGATTTACAGTCTGTTTCTGTTCATCTAAGGGCTAGCCTGAGAAATTAAGGCATGCATATTTATACAGTCTAAACTGAGTAAAACCTCACAGATAATGTAAGGATCTTTCTTTGCCAGTTCTTGACTTTGACATTATTTTTGCCTTGTGTTTTAATTATATATATATATATATTTTTTAATTTTCTTTCTTTCCTTCTTTCCTTCTTTCTTTCTTTCTTTCTTCTTTTTTTTGAGATAGAGTTTTGCCCTGTCGCCCAGGCTGGAGTACAATGGCACGATCTCAGCTCACTGCAACCTCCGCCTCCTGGGTTGAAACAATTCTCCTTCCTCAGCCTCCCAAATAGGTGGGATCACAGGTGCCCGCCACCACACCCAGCTAACTTTTTAATTTTAGGAGAGATGTGGTTTCACCTTGTTGACCAGGCTGGTCTCAAACTCCTGACCTCGTGATCCGCCAGCCTTGGCCTCCCAAAGTGCTGGGATTAGAGGCACGAGCCACTGCATCTGTCCCTAATTTCATATATATTTTTAGGTCCACCAGACATTACAATTACCATTTTATGTAATCAATGTTCATTTACATTAGCTCACATATTTATCGCTGTCTTTTTCATTCCTCCTTGCATCTCGTATTTTCCATCTGGGATCATTTACTTTCTGCTCAAAGTATATCCTTTAACATTTCTTTAAAAACTGTCTCCTGGTGACAAACTGAGTTTTTACTTGTCTGAAAATGTCTTCACGTTGTCCTGTTTCCTAAAAGCTGTTTCTACTGGGTATAGAATTCGAATTTGGTAGTTCTTGTCTCTTAGTACTTGAAGATATCATTCTATTCTCTTCCATGTTTTTGCATTGCTATGAGTCCATGCCCACTTCTTCTCACCTCCTGGCTCCTTTTAATAATTTTCTTCTGTGTTTCTCTGTTTTGCTGTTTCATTGTAATACGTCTCTATAAAGATTGCTTTTTTGGTAATCTAGTCTGCTGGACATTTGCTGGGCATGTTTTATCTTTGGACTAGTTTTATGCATCAGTTCCACAAAAATCTAAGCCGTTATCTCTGGAGTATTGTCTCTGTCCCACTCTCCCTCTTCTCTCATCTGGTACTTCAATCAAATGAAAGCATCTAGAGATTTAACCTTGAGGAGAGAGTCACTGTTATTTTTACCGGAGAATCCCTCCAGTGTTGAAAACAAAACCCAGGACATTTTACTCAACTTGGAAAACATTTCTTGAGTAATCTTGGACAGTGGTTAAATGGTTAATCCTGCCAGGTATTAATTGGTCACAGACCGTGCCAAATCAAAAAAAAAAAAAAGATACAAAACAAGGTTTTAATATACTTCAATTAGAAAGAGTTGCAGGAATTCAATCTACTTTTATGAAAACTTTGTAATGCTCCGTAACAACTTTTAATTCTCAACACCAAAAAATTTGAATCCCAGCTCTGACTGCCTATTTTCCTTGGAAGAACTTGCTATCTTTTTCTGCCTTTCATATGATTGCCAAGAAGGAACTATTTCCACGTAAATTCAGTGAAATCCTCATGAGTCATTCAGGTGATGTTTTTCTGAGAGGTGATGATGGCTCTGGCCCAGAATTACTAAGAAAAGGCTCTAAGAAACAAACAGATGGGCTCCCCACCCTCCATAAACTTTCTTCCTCTATTTAGGAACATCTTTCTGTTCCTAAAAATGCCCTCCACTACGTGATAAAAACTGGAGGCTGAGGGATTCACCTGGGCTCTCTGGAACTGTGTTGAAAGTCACAAGTGAGCCTGCCAAGTTAACTGTGGCCTTAAAATGAATACTTGGGATCCAAGGAGCTCCTAGGAAGTAAGAGGATAAAGACCTTTATAAATGACAGATCTGCACTTGAGGTCAGGAGTTCGAGACCAGCCTGGCCAACATAGTGAAACCCAAGTCTCTAATAAAAATAGAAAAATTAGCCAGGCATGGTGGCGGGCGCCTGTAATCCCAGCTAAGGCACAGGAATCGCCTGAACCTGAGAGGTAGAGGTTGCAGTGAGCCAAGGTAGCGCCACCACACTCCATCCTGGGCAATAGTCTCAAATAAATAAATGGCAGATCTGGCCGGGTGCGGTGGCTCACTCCTGTAATCCCAGCACTTTGGGAGGCCAACGTGGGTGGATCACTTTGGTCAGGAGTTTGAGACTAGCCTGGGCAACATGGCGAAACCCTGTCTCTACTAAGTTATCTGGGCGTGGTGGCAGGCACCTATCCCAGCTACTTGGGAAGCTGAGACAGGAGAATCACTTTAACCTGGGAGGTGGAACCTGGGAGGTGAGCCAAGATAGAGCCACTGCACTCCAGCCTGGGTGACAGAGTGAGACTCTGTCTCAAAAATAAATAAATAAATAAATAAATAAATAAATAAATAAATAAATAACAGATCTTTCTGTATTTTTCTTCCCTTTTCTGAATATTTGAAGCTTGCAAAATGGGAAGTTTGGCACAGCAGTGAAGCCTTTTTTTTAGAATTCCTCTTTCTTGAGATTTATTTTATTTTATTTTTTGAGATGGAATCTCACTCTGTCGCCCAGGCTGGAGTGCAGTGGCGCGATCTCAGCTCACTGCAACCTCCATCACCTAGGTTCAAGCGATTCCCCAGCCTCAGCCTCCCGACTAGCTGGGATTACAGTCATGAGACACATGTCCAGCTAATTTTTGTATTTTTAGTAGAGATGGGGGTTTCACCACGTTGGCCAGGCTGGTCTCGAACTCTTGACCTTAAGTACTGGGATGAGCCACCATGCCCAGCCTCTTTCTTGAGATTTAAAAGAGTACACCTTTATAAACACCTAGAAAGCTAAGACATCTCTGTTGTCAAAACAAACATCCCTCACCCTTACCCTGCTTTTCTAATACGTATGGAATATTATCTGCTCTTTTAGGAGCAGGCTTGTTTCATGGCTAGAGTCTGGAAATGTTGCATCTTTGTCTTTCTGTATATACATTGGCAATCCTGATAATGGAAGCACTTCCTGCTAATTGGATATGAATGGGGTTGGGTGGGGGTGGTGACTCCTTATCTGAATAACATCAATTGTGTTGCTTCTAACCCATTTCTTCTTCTCCTTTGTCATCACCACTGTCACTTTTTTCTCTTCCCTGTCTTCTCCTTCCTTTGCCTCTAACCTTCTTCATTTTTAACAGAAGTTGGAGCAGTCAATAAGAGTCAGAGCCTTTAAACAGAAATCTACTCACTTTTCTGTGTGCACAAGGCTGAGCAGAGGTTCTGCCTCTCAAGAGGAACTGAGTGCTGTTGGGCATTCAACACACCGCAGAGACCAGCAATCTTGCACCCTCACCTCACAGCATGGACAGAGGAGACCAAGCTAAGACAACCAGGTAGGTCACTCCTTGCGCCACCAGGCTCTTCCTCCATCCCAGGGGCTCCGATACCCTGCCTTTGTGCAGCTCCCTTTTTAGTTTGAAAGAGGCTTCTAGGCCAGGTGCAGTGGATCACGCCTGTAATCCCAGCACTTCGGGAGCCTGAGGCAGGTGAAACACCTGAGGTCAGGAGTTCAAGACCAGCCTGGCCAACGTGGCAAAACCCCATCTCTACTAAAAATATCAAAAATTCGCCAGGTGTGGTGGCGCACACTCAGGATGGTGGTAATCCCAGCCACTCGGGAGGCTGAGGCAGGAGAATTGTTGGAACCCGGGAGGTGGAGGTTGCAGTGACATGAGATCGCACCACTGCACTCCAGCCTGGTTGACAGCGAGACTCCATCTCAAAAAAAAAAAAAAAAAAAAAAAAAAAAATTAGTCTTTTTTGCTTTCATCTTTAAACTAGTAATGATGAACATAAATGCCGAAGTAAAAAGCAGGGAGTTTTTCTCCAGAAATTATCTACCCACCACAAAAATAGTTTTCATTTGTGCCTAGGTTCGTCTAAAATCTCTCATTTTATGAGTGTTCTGAATTACTTTGTTATGAAGAACAAAGTACCTGTTATAGAACACAAGTTAACCTGAAAATGTATCAGTTGGTGTTAGTTTTTGGTGTTTGTAGAGATCAACTGAAAAAACAAGAGAGGGGTATAACAGATTTCATCATTATATTAGGGTTTAGAACCTCAAATTTGGGAATATTATATATCTTTATAAGGAATTTCATGGTCAATTTGGAAACTTTATAGAAATCATTTAAATTGTGGCGAGCACAAATGTGTACAGATAGGATGACTTTTTCAAAAAGAACTTTTCCTAATATCACCTGATTGAGTACCTGGATCTTGGAATAAAATTCCAGTGACATTATAAGTAGATTGGTTTGTTTGTTTGTTTTGAGACGGAGTTTCAGTCTGTCACCCAGGCTGGAGAGCAGTGGTGCGACCTCAGCACTCTGCAATCCCCGCCTCCTGGGTTCAAGTAATTCTCCTGCCTCAGCCTCCCGAGTAGCCGGGATTACAGCTGCCCGCCACCACACCCAGCTAATTTTTGTATTATTATAGAGACAGGGTTTTGCCATGTTGGCCAGGCTGGTCTCGAACTCCTGACCTCTAGTGATCTGCCTCCCTTGGCTTCCCAAAGTGCCGGGCTTACAGGCATGAGCCACTGAGCCCAGAAGTAAATGTAAAAAGCACTGTTTGTCAAACATTCAGCAGGAAGTCAAAATTATATGCTCTATAAAACTGACAAATAACTTGAAAGTGGCTCTGGATATCATGAAGATACCAAGATTGAAGATGCCCATGAACGGTTTGGATAAAACTATTCTCCAAATTGTGAAAAAGGCAATTTCTAAATTAACATTTATGTCACTTTAAGTGTGCATATAAAATGCACTTACTGAATGTTATATATAGGTATGTGACAATTTCACCTACATCCCTAAAAGTTTATTTAATTTAGAAATTAGAGACAAGGGCTGGGCGTGGTGGCTCATGTTTGTAATCCCAGCACTTTCAGAGGCCAAAGCGGGCAGATCACCTGAGGTCGGGAGGTCGAGACCAGCCTGACCAACAGGGAGGAACCCCGTCCCTACTAAAACATAAAAAAATTAGCTGGGTGTGGTGGCACTTGCCTGTAATCCCAGCTACTCGGGAAACAAAGTGAGACTCGTCTTAAAAAAAAAAAAAAATTAGAGGCAAGATGTTACTCTGTCACTGAGGCTGGAATTCAGTGGTGCAGTCATAGCTCTCTGCACCATCAAACTCCTAGGCTCCAGAGATCCTCCTGCCTCTGCCTCCCAAGTAGCTGGGATCATAGATGTATACCACTATGCCAACCTAACTTTGAAATTTTTTGTAGATATGAGGTCTCACTATGTTGTTCAGACTAGCTTCAAACTCTTAGTTGCAAGTGATCCTCCTGCCTTGGCCTCCCAAATTGCTGGGATTACAGGCATGAGCTACCATGCCCAGTCCTGAAAGTCTATGTATTCAAATTTTCAGCACAGACTGTTGAAACCTGTTTTGCCCTTTCTTATTGGAAAAATTTGCAATCGCTTTATATTTGAACTTTTTTTATATAATTAATAAAGATTTTCATTAAAACACAGGTAATTCAGTATGGGGAACTTAATTGATATACATAATGTTACACATATTTGAATTTTCTCTCTAGGAATGAAAACATTTTCAATTGCTTATACAAAAACCCTGAGGCAACTTTTAAGCTGATTTGCTTTCCCTGGGCAGGAGGTGGCTCCGTTCATTTTGCCAAATGGGGCCAAGATACTCATGATTCACTGGAAGGTATGTTCATTTTTAACATCATTTAAACAATTTATAAGGGCAGATGACATAAATGTATTAGAATTTGAAGTTTGGTCAAGACTTTCCTTACTGGTAGGTAATTAATAATAAACTTTCAAGATTACAATTCCATAGGGTAACTTTTATATTTCTAAAGTAAGTTGCCTTTACTTTGTTCTTATCGTTAGCGCCAGGAGGACCTTTTAGGAGATGATACTCTAATACCGCATTTGTCTTTGGTATAATTATTGATATGGTTGAACTGAATCTACCATCTTGCAATTGTTTCCAATTTGTCCCATGATGTGTTCTATTTTCCCTTTTTCTGTTTTGCTTTTGAATACAATCTAAAAGACTGCTATAAATCCAGGTGCAGTGGCTCATGCCTGTAATACCAGCACTTTGGGAGGCTGAGGCAGGAGGATTGCTTGAGGCCAGGAGTTCAAGACCAGTCTGAGCAACACAGTGAGACCCTGTCTCTATAATAATAATAATAATTTATTTATTTATTGTTTTTGAGTCAGAGTCTTGCTCTGTCATCCAGGCTGGAGTGCAGTGGCGCAGTCTCGGCTCACTGCAATCTCCAACTCTTGGGTTCAAGCAATGCTCGTGCCTCAGCCTCCTAAGTAGCTACACTTGCAGGCATGTGTCACCACGCCCCTCTAATTTTTGCATTTTTAGTAGAGACGGGGTTTCACCATGTTGGCCAGACTGGTCTTGAACTCCTGACTTCAAGTGATCTGCCCACCTCGGCCTCCCAAAGTGCTGGGATTACAGGTGTGAGCCACTATGCCCGGCCAACATGCTTAATTGTGGATAGTTTCTTTTTCTATGTTTAAGTTCACTGATCTTTTCTTCTTGGTGTGTAGTCTGCTGTTAATCCTGTCTGGTGTTTTTAAAACATTTTTCATATATTTTACATTTCTACAAGTTCCATTTGGGTCTTTGAAAAATCTTTAGTTTCTGTTCTTATCATGTTCATATTTTCATTTACATTATTGAACACATTTGTATTTAATAACTGTTTAAGGTTGTCTGCTGACTCCATCATTTGTTATTTCTTGTCTGTTTCTTATGTTTGATGCTCCCCCTGGACCTGTTATGGGTCATATCTTCCAGCTTTTTGGCATGTCTGGTGAGTTTTGATTATATGTTAGACATTGTCAGTTTTGCTTTGTTGGGTCCTGGATTTTGTTGTATTCCTTTACAGTGTGTTTGATTTTGCTCTAGCAGCAAGCGAATAAGTTATTTGGGATCAGCTTGATGTTTGATTCTGGAGATGCTTATGTTGTATATTCATTAGGAGATGACTTGTCATTGTTTCTGTTAGGCATCGTGAAGTGCTACTAGCCTAGGATCACGTCGAGTTATTTTTGCAGCTTCACTTTCTATAAATTTGAAGTTTATTTATGTGACTTGCACTCCAGTCTACCAAAGTAACATAAATAAACTTGAAATTTGCATAAATACAAGGCTTTGATTAAAAAAATGTAAGGGCAGACTTTTTCCTCCATCCAGAGCCAAGGCAAAATTAGAAAGTTCTTCTTTTCTCCTTTGCCATTTGGAAAATAAATACTTTATTTCTAGTCTACCTTTTTCACAGAGGGTCTAGAATTTAGGGTTTCTTGGCTTTGTGTAAAGGACTCAGTTCTAACTCTCAAATTTAATGCTTTCCAGTGCCTTATCTCCTGACCCTCTAGGTCACCCCTGAAACCTCATGTTTTATTTTTCTGATATAGGTAATGGTTGTTGGGGTAAGCATTTCATCAGCACATGATCATCAGTGGAATTTTCAGTTCCTTTTTTTGTTTCTTTTTCTTCTAGGTGTTCCCTTTATCTTATTGTGAGCAGATACTTAGTCTGCTATATGTTATGCTCTTGCTTTTATTATCAGCACATTGTAAAACTTTTACCTTGCTGCACTTAAATGTTATCATTCGTTTCCTTGAAATTTTTTCCATCACGTAAATATGAGCCCTTTTATAATATCACAATATCTCATCGACTGTCTGTACATGTTCACTTGTGATTCTCCATCTCCAGTGCACTCCTTAAGGCTTCCTGGAAGAGAAAGCCGAATTGAAGAACCTTTTGCAAATGACATCTCCCAGTTAGTTGATGAAGTTGTTTGTGCTCTGCAGCCAGTCATCCAGGACAAACAATTTGCATTTTTTGGCCACAGGTATTTGATATCCGTTTTAAAAATTTCAGGGGAGTTCCTTCTATCTTAAGTTTGTGGTTAATGTTGTTCTTTGTGTTTTGTAAGATGCATACCTTTTTATTGGTTAGACAGCATGTTGGGTAATTATGACCATAACAACTTTTACAATTCACCAGTTTGTATGGTAAGTATACCTATTTTTTTTCCTTTTAGGCAAATAAAGTCAACACTTGTAAAACCAAGACTTTAACAGCAGCTTACGTTCTATTTATTTTTGAAATAAGAAATTATGCAAAGTATATGTTTCTTAAGCTACATTGTATAATTTTCAGGTTAAGTCAGAGACCCTGGAGTTCTGGCTATCTCTTTTCAGTTGTATGAGCTTGCAAAAATTTCTTAGGCTTCTGAGTTAGTTTCTTTTTCTAAAGGGTACAATAACAACAGTTCCCACTTGTGAGGCTTAAATGAATACTGATCTTAAATAAATTGGTATATAGTAAGGTCTCAATAAATTTTGGCTATTATATCTTATAAGATTTACAAATATAGTCAAGAAGAAATTAAAAAATAAAAAGTACCCATCATCCTCCTACCCAGATAAGAATGCTTTAAAATTCTGATGTGGTTGCTTAGTATTTTTACACAGTGGGGTCTGGTTTTATATATTTACTTGATCTTTTTCACTTAAAAACAATGTATACTCACAGGATGTGAAAGAAATTTATTGCTATATTTATATTATAGTACTATTACATTAAATATATTAAATTAAATATATTTATCATATTATTGCTATAAATATCTTTCACATCCTGTAAGTATACATTGCTTCCTGATTTGCTTGATTAACCTCTTTTTGTGGATATGAGGTATTTCTGTCTTTTTCTGTTATAAACAATAGTTCAGTGAACATTCTCTTTTTTTTTTTTTTGGAGACAGAATCTCACTCTGTCACCCAGGCTGGGGTGCAATGTCATGATCTCAGCTCATTGCAACCGATACCTCATGGGTTCAAGCAATCCTCCCACCTCAGCCTCTCAAACAGCTGGGATTACAGGCACACACCACCATACCTGGCTAATTTTTATATTTTTAATGGAGTTGGGGTTTCACCATGTTGGCCAGGTTGGTCTCAAACTGTAGACCTCAAGTGATCCACTTGCCTTGGCCTGCTAAAGTGTTGGGATTACAGGCATGAGCTACCGCACCCAGCCCAATGAAAATTCTTATAGAAAATTTAGTATACATCTCCTATCAGTTTTTCAGGATAAATTCTCAGAATTTACCTTAAATAATATGCACATTCTTAAAGTTCTTTTCAAGACAGGGTCTTGCTCTGTCACCCAGGCTGGAGGGCAGTGGTGCGATCATGGCTCACTGCAACCTCTGTCTCCCAGGCTCAAGTGATTCTTCCACCTCAGCCTCCCAAGTAGTTGGGACTACAGGAGCACGCCGCCACGCCCTGCTAATTTCTTGTCATTGATGTTTTATAGAGATGGGGTTTCGCCATGTTGCCCAGGCTGGTCTCCAACTCCTGGGCCCAACTGATCCACCCACCTCCGCCTCTCAAAATGTTGGGATTACAGACATGAGGAACTACATCCAGTCTGTAAAAGTTCTTGATATATATTTCCAAATTACCTGCACTTTACACTCCGTGCACAATGAACATGATGCTGAGTTTCCCTGTCTTTCATAAAATATAAACATATGCAATTTACAAATAAGCAACCTCTGGCAGTTTTGTCTACCAAATGTATTTACATAACATCAACAGCAGTTCACAAACATTTTCAGCCCCAGTACCCCTTTATACTTTTAAGATGCATTGAGGAACTCAAAGAGCTTTTGTTTTTATGTGATATATCTGGCGATATTTATCATACTGGAGGGAAAAACTAAGAAAACTTAAAGATATTTATTATCTAAAAATAACATTAACAAACATACTTTACATTGATATAAATAATACATTTTTATGAAAAAGATTATATTTTCCAAAAACATGTGAGAAGGTGAAAAGAGTGGCATCATTTTATACTTTTGCAAATCTGTTTAATGTCTGACATAATAGAAGGCAGATGGATTCTCATTTCTGTCTCTGCATTCAAACTGTTGCTATATCACGTTATATAGCTTCTGGAAAACTCCACTGTGTATGCATTAGAGTAAAAAAGGCAAATAACATTTTAGTATTTATCCTGAAAATAGCTTTGACCTCTTGGACCATCCATTAGGAACTCAGAAATTTCCAGGGGTCCCTAAACCATATTTTGAGAGTTGCAGATATACGCTATCAAAGGCATAGTGATACACATCTTTAAGGAAGAAAAGGAAATTTAAATTAATTTGAAGACACTGTGGAAATCAGTACTAAATCTTAGAGTGAATTATCTAGGCTGTCTTTGAAACACTTTTTATGCTGATATAAATCACTGAAAAGATAGACTTCTTAATCAACTCACGCTTTTCTTTTGACTATTACATGATCTTTGTTGTGTTTATGATACTGTTCCTATTGACTTTCGGTGGATCATCATGAGTTTTGGTTAACAGTTCTTGTCATGTTTTTCTTTCCTGAATTTAGTATGGGATCCTACATTGCTTTTAGGACTGCACTACACCTAAAAGAAAACAATAAACCAGAACCACTGCATTTATTTTTGTCAAGCGCAACTCCTATACATGTAAGTAATTTAGCTTTTCCCTAGGAAGGGCAGTGGAGAACAGGGAAATGGGGATAAAAATGAAACCATTATTTCCCTATCTGGTGAATTCTGGTCCAGTATAATGATGATGGTAGGGATACTATTAGGTTGGTGCAAAAGCAATTGAAGTTTTTGCCACTACTTTCTTTTTCTTTTCTGAGATGGAGTCTCACTCTGCTGCCCAGGCTAGAGTGCAGTGGCACGATCTTGGCTCACTGCAACCTCTGCCTCTCGGGTTCAAGCAATTCTCCTGTCTCAGCCTCCTGAGTAGCTGGGACTACAGGTGTGTGCCACCACGGCTAGCTAATTTTGTATTTTTAGTAGAGACGGGGTTTCACCATGTTGGCCAGGCTGGTCTTGAACTCTTGACATCAGGTGATCCCCCTGCCTCAGCCTCCCAAAGTGCTGGGATTAGAGGTGTGAGCCACCACGCCCGTCCTGTCATTACTTTCAATGGCAAAAACCACAATTGATTTTGCACCAACCTAATACTTGCTGTTGAAAAATCCCTTGAATCTCTTTCAATATCATTCTCTCTCTGTTTCCTGGAAATGCATTTCAACTGTTCCCTACTGGTACTATTCCTGGCATCTCTGAGCTAATGCTGACCATAGTGCTTTTTCCTTCATTCTGGGGTCAGCTGGGAACGTGACCAACTTTGAGCAAAGTAACTGCATCAGAACCAGGAAAGACTCCTTGAAATTTTAAAAGAGGACAGTGATGTCAAGTTCTTAGAACTACCATGGCTTTTTAAACCTGCTGCTGTTGCTCCTGCTGCTCTTCCTCCTACCTCTTTGGTCTTCCCCACTTCATTTGGAGAAAGATCCTGCCTGTCCCAGGATTCTAAATCTACAAAGCCATTTTGGTGGCGTTATGATGCTGCAGTTATTACTGATGAGCCTTCTTCTCCCTGCTTTCAAAACGACATAGTTCTTTCCTGAAGCCTGTAGATAAAGCAGTCTCCTTCCCAGCCTTGGTTTAATGACTTTTCCCTTAGATCAACAGTTTTCAGTTTATGAGCCAAGCGTGTTATATGAAATATCAGGCCTGTGTTGTTGTTCATGTTTCAAGTCAAAGGCCTGGCCTCGCATTCCCAAAGAAGATGAATTGTCAGAAGAACAAATTAGCCATTACCTTACGGAATTTGGAGGCACCCCCAAGGATTTTGTTGAAGACAAGGAACTTGTGCAACAATATAGTCCCATGATAAGGGCAGATCTGAACCTTGTTAGTAGTTGCACGTAAGTAACAGAGACAGGCTTTTTTCTTTCTTTTTTTGGTACAGTTACTTGTAGAAAAACATAGATTGGCAGTACTCTGAGGTTGCTTATGTGGGAAGACAAAATTCTAAGAGTTTGGTTTCATTTCCTTTGGGGCCACTTATGGTATGTATACTGGTTTAGAATGGAGCCTAGGCACAGAAATTGTATCTGTGAAAGATGTCCAGCATGGCCAGGCACAGTGACTCATGCCTGTAATTCCAGCACTTTGGGACACCAAGACCGGTGGATCAATTAAGGCCAGGAGTTCAAGACAAGGCTGGTCAACATGGCAAAACCCCATCTCTACCAAAAATACAAAACTTAGCCAGACATGGTGGTGCACACCTGTAATCCTAGCTACTTGGGAGGCTGAGGCAGGAAAATCACTTGAAGCCAAGAGGCGGAGGTTGCAGTGAGCCAACATCATACCACTGCCCTCCAGCCTGGGCAGAGTGAGACTCCATCTCAAAAAAAAAAAAAAAAAAAATGTCTAGCTTGTATTTTTCTTTAAAAAGTATATGATTAGACATGCGTATTTTATCACATAATAACATAGTAAATATTTTTTGAGTAAATTCATGCAAAAGCATTTTCATCTTCTTAGAAAGGTCAGCAGAAATAGATTGTTAGTTATTTTAAGTGTGGAGGCAAACCAGTGGGGAGAAATATTCTAGTTCTGCTTTTTTGTAAATTTTGTTCCAGAACTCATTAAGTTCTATGAATATCTCTTCATTCCCTTGTCTCATGGGATATCTGTATAGACACTTGATTATTCTGATAGAACTCAAGTCCTGATACTCTGTATATCCTTCCCCAATAATCTTTTTTATTTTTATTTTATTTTATTTGTTTGTTTTGAGATGGAATTTCACTCTGTCACCCAGGCTGGAGTGCAATTGTGTGATCTTGGCTCACTGCAACCTCTGTCTCCCAGGTTCAAGCGATTCTCCTGCCTACTGAGTAGATGGAATTACAGGCACCTGCCACGACACACAGCTAATTTTGCATTTTCAGTAGAGGCAGGTTTTCACCATCTTGGACAGGCTGGTCTCAAACTCCTGACCTGAGGTGCTCCACCCACCTCAGCCTCCCAAAGTGTTGGGACTATAGGCGTGAGCCACTGCGCTTGGCCAGGAATACGTGTTTGAGATCTACTGCACAGTATGGTGACTACACATGTATATTTCAAAATTGCTAAGAAAGTAGATTTTACATGTGCACATCATTTTTAAAAGTTTAAGTATATGAGGTGATGGATATGTTAATTTGCTTGACTTAATCATTCCATAATGTATACTTATATCAGAATATCACGTTGTACCTCACCAATTTATACAATTGTTATTTGCGAATTTAAAACAAAATTGAAAAAAACTGAGAAGTAATCCAAATCACTATGGACATTCAATGCAATTACAGATGCAAAAGCTGGCTTTTTTTTTTTTTTTTTGAGGCAGAGTCTTGCTTTGTCGCCCAAGCTGGAGTGCAGTGGCACAACCTCTGCCTCCCCCGTTCAAGCAATTCTCCTGCCTCAGCCTCCTGAGTAGCTGGGACTACAGGCACAGACCACCATACCCAGCTAACTTTTGTATTTTTAGTAGAGATGGGGTTTCACCATGTTGGCCAGGATGGTCTTGATCTCCTGACCTCGTGATCCACCCGCCTTGGCCTCCCAAAGTGCTGGGATTACTGGTGTGAGCCACCGTGCCCGGCAAGCTGGCTTTTAATAATTAAGCCTTGCACAATAGTGAAACATGCCATCTTTAATGTCCACTTAGCAGACTGAAACCCTGTGTCTTACTATGAGAATCTGAGCTAGTTTCTTTAACAGTTTGTTTCTCATCTGTCAAAGAAGGGATAAGAATAGCAACTCTTCAAGGTGGTGTGTGAGAATTAACTGCTTGGTAGAGGGGAGGGTCTGGCACACAACAAACCACGAGCTATTTTGAAAAAACAAAACACAACCAAAAAAACTCACAACCAATGAATTTTTTCACTCCAAAGAAAACTCCCAAATACCACAAATAAAACATTAACATAAATCATTCACGGGGACATTCCACTCATAGAATGTAGAAAATGTTGACATTCTCACCCTTTCTCCAGTGAGTCAAATTGCAGCAGTTACTCACAACTTTTCACTTCCTCTCTCCAAATTTCAAAAACTCTTCCAAATCTTGCCCTTTTGCTCCTTCTCTTTTTCAACCCGTCCTCGTTATGTCCCAGCTTTTTCCAATATAAATGAAATCAGGCCTACAGAGTGTTTCCAGTTCTCTTTCCCCATCATTACCACCAAAGCTCAGAGCTAGTGGCCGAAATGGAAATTGTCAGCCGAGAAGTGCCAGAAGCTGTGACTACTTCAACTCATATAAGCTGTCCTCCTCTCTTGCTTGACTACTGTTATAGTTCCTTCTCTGGGATCCTGATGCCACATATACTAGGGTGTTTCATAACTGATATTGTCCCAAATCTTTTGCAAGTTCTGTTTTGTCTCCTTTTTCAAAAAGTTTCCTTTGTGTTTCAGTGTGAAGAATTTCCTCTGCCTGTCTTCAAGGTCACTGACTTTCTTCAGCTGTATCAAGTCTACTGATGAGCCTGTCAAAGGACTTCTTCATTTCTGTTATTTCTACAAATTCCATTTGACTCTCTTCTGGTTTGCACCTTTCTAATGAAATTCCCCATGTGTTCATGAATGTTACCCACCTTTTCCACTAAATCTGTTGACAAATTAATCATACGTATTTTAAAGTCCCTGTATGAGAGTTCCAATATCTGGGTCTTACCTGCGTCTCATTCTTTTGACTGCTTTGCCTCTTAACAATGGGTTATTTCTTGGTTTCTTGTGTGTCTGATAATAATAATTATTATTATTCTTTGAGATGGAGTTTTGCTCTTATTGCCCAGGCTCGAGTGCTATGGCGGAATCTCAGTTCACTGCAACCTCCACCTCCTGGGTTCAAGCAATTCTCCTGCCTCAGCCTCCAGAGTAGCTGGGATTACAGGCATATGCCACCACGCCCAGCTAATTTTTTGTATTCTTAGTAGAGACAGGGTTTCATCGTGTTGGCCAGGCTGGTCTCGAAATCCTGACCTCAGGTGATCCACCCACCTTGGCCTCCCAAAGTACTGGGATTACAGGCATGAGCCACCATGCCCGGTGATAATTTTATAAAATCAAAACCCGGTTATCATGCATAAAAACAGTAGAGACCGAAGGTAATGTTTTACACCTGAATTTGAGCACGCCTCTCCTTTTTGACAGGCCGTTAGGGTGGGGAGTTGAGTTAGTCTAGACTGGGCTTGAGCTGGGTAGGGTTTTGTTGTTGCTGTGATCACCTGCAGTGCCCCACCAGCTCTCAAATCCTCTGGTATAATTACTGTGTGTCTGGTGTGGGATGCAGTTGTTGCAGAATTTTTCTCACCGGTCCTGCCCTGCCTTTGGCGTTCAATGTTCCCTGTGACTCACAGAACAGCCTCTCTTCCTCCTGTTGCCCTCCCCAGTGTAGACAGTTATTGCTTGTTACTCAATGTATGTTAGCCTATGGGTAACACAGGGAGTTCCTGCATATCCTAGATAGTCTGAAGCGTGAGTTCTAGGTGCCCTCCACCCCGGTGCCTGGCCTCTGTGAGTGGGGCTTTCTCAGCATGCCTGCACCTTCCCTCTTGCAAACACATTTTTGCCTTGTATCTGTGGTTGCCTTGGTGGAAGATTGCTGCCCCGTCCTACAAGCAGCAGAACTCTACTTGGTTTTGGTGTAGAATTGTTTCCCATCCCTTCCTCAGGGGTCAGGGCTTATGTTTTTATCCTCCCCCGCCGCAGCCACAGGGCTTCGCCTGCACCCTGGGGGTGAGAGGGTTTCATGCCCCTCCTCCAGCAGCTTAAGGCTTCTGCTTACAATGAGAGCAGACCTGGTCAGGTGGCAGTCTGGTGCCAGTCCAATTGCCACAGCTAATTAACTGCACTGTGGAGGTGTCTCTCTAGCCTCTTGCCTCACTCCTAATTTTTCTCGTCAACTCCTAGTGAAGGCCCATGGAAAAGAGGCTGCATGGCTGGGCACGGTGGCTCATACCTGGAATCCCAGCACTTTCAGAGGCCGAGGCGGGTGGATCACTTGAGATCAGGAGTTCGCGACCAGCCTGGTCAACATGGTGAAACCCCGTCTCTACTAAAAATGCAAAATTAGCTGGGTATGGTGGCAGACACCTGTAATCCCAGCTACTCAAGAGGCTGAGGCAGGAGAATCGCTTGAACCCAGGAGACAGAGGTTGCAATGAGCTGAGATCACACCATTGCACTCAAGCCTGGGCAATAGAGTGAGACTCCATCTAAAAAAAAAAAAAAGACAAAAGAGGCTGTGAGTCAGTGTGAACTCCATCTAACACACCATTCTCACTGGGTCTCCAACACTTTAAAATTTCGGCTGATTTGAGTCTTACCACATGTGTAGCAGATACCTCTTCTGCCTGGACATGGTGCCACCTGACCTTGTCTCCTGACCCCATCTCTCTGTAGTGGGAGTCTGTCCTCCTTGGAATTTGATTTCTAGCTTGCCTCGCAAACACAGCTCTCTGTTGAGTTCACAAGTCATGATGCTGTAGTTTTTCTGTTGTTTGTTTTTTTTCTTTTCTCATTGTTAGGATGGGGTATGGGTGTGGGGTGCTGCTGCTTTTTTACATTCTGGGCATGAGCTAATCCTTGCCGGGATGATTGCAATTCCCACTCCCGTGGACCTATCACATACACTTGGTCCCGCTCTGATCCATTACCCACACTCTATCCAGAGGATAAAAGTCCAGTTTGATCATGGTGTACCTTGTTTGATCTTTTTGGTGACCTCCTTTCACTCTTAGGACAACCAAATTCCTTTATGTGGCCTAGACTGATACCTGCATACCTCTTACACCTTAATTTGTCCCAATACTCCTCTTTGTTCTCTGAAAAATAGCCTTTGTTGTTGTTGTTGTTTTGTTTTGTTTTTTGAGACGGAGGTTCGCTCTTGTTGCCCAGGCTGCAGTGCAGTGGCACGATCTCAGCTCACCGCAACCTCTGCCTTTCAGGTTCAAGGGATTCTCCTGCCTCTGCCTCCCGAGTAGCTGGAATTACAGGGATGCACCATCATGTCCAGATAGTTTTGTATTTTTAGTAGAGACGGGGTTTCCCCATGTTGGTCAGGCTGGTCTTGAACTCTTGACCTCAGATGATCCACCCATCT
This sequence comes from Chlorocebus sabaeus, assembly GCF_047675955.1. Taxonomy (NCBI): domain Eukaryota; kingdom Metazoa; phylum Chordata; class Mammalia; order Primates; family Cercopithecidae; genus Chlorocebus; species Chlorocebus sabaeus. The sequence goes on from NC_132912.1 coordinate 15,181,595, forward strand.
TGGCCTCCCAAAGTGCTGGGATTATAGGCATGAACCACCACACCTCGCCTGGCCCTTTTTTTTTTTTTTTTTTTTTTTTTTTTTTTTTAAGACAGGGTCTTACTCTGTTGCTCAGGCTGGAGTGCAATGGTGCAATCACAGGTCACTGCAGCCTTGACCTCCTGGGCTCAAGTGATCCTCTCACCTCAGCCTCCCGAGTAGCTGGAACTACAAGCACATGGCCACACCTGGCTAATTGTTTTATGTAGTAGAAATGGGGTCTTGCTATGTTGCCCAGGCTGGTCTCAAACTCCTGGTCTTAAGCAATCCTCCTGCCTTGGCCTCCCAAGGTGCTGGGATTACGGCATGAGCCATCACACCTGACCTAGCCATTAATTTGTCATCTTTCTCTTCCCTCTCTCCCTGCTGGCTCTTTGCCCTTTGACTGGTTCTTTTCTATTCATTCAGGTTTCAGATCCTCTCCCTTTCCCCAGGAGACCTGCCTTGATCCTATCCCCACCTCCACCCTCCTGCCAAGACTTCTCCTGGACTTGGTAGCACCTTCCATCTCTCTCTAGTTGAATGATTGTTTCTGTAATATCTGTCTCCCAGCCAGTCTCTCAGCTGCAGGAGAGAAGGTGTTTGTTTCTCCACGTGCCCCTAGTGTCTAGCGCAGCACTGAGCCTCTGACTCAATAAACATGTTTGCTGCTGTTGTGAGGTTCTGTGCAGAGCAACCCTCTGCTGGGTCAACGAGAGCTGAGAGTTACCAAAGAGGTCTTTGTTTCTGATGACAGTTTAAAGGACTGGCTCCACGGGCCTTACTTTGAGGTGAACTGTGTGCCCCCCAGTGCCATCCTGCTGCCACTTGTCACATCCTAGAAGTTAGACATTGGAAATTAGTCTCCACACTGAGTCTCAGGCAGGCTTTGACAGGTAGAAGTGCCATTGGTGAAAAATGTTTTATACTGCTAGAAGTAGCTGAAGAAAAGAAGTGAACCCACCCTAAGTTTCATTAACATTAGGAACAGGAAAAGATGCTGGGATGTTGATTTTGAACAATTACTAACCAGCTCTTTTATGTTTACAGCTCTAACATACCATCTAAGGCTGTTCTTTCTTGTGACTTAACATGTTTTGTTGGATCTGAAGACATAGCAAAGGACGTGGAAGGTGAAATTATTTTTAGTCTCGGGTATTGTATTGAAATATATGTTTGATGACTTTAACCTGTCACCCAGGCTGGAGTGCAATGGCGCAATCTTAGCTCATTGCAACCTCCGCCAGGCCAGCTTTTAAATTTTTTTTAATTTTGATTTTTTGGTTACATAGTAGGTGTATATATTTATGTTCGATGGTTTTTGACCAATGTCAACTAGCAGTTACTGCAATGAGTAAAAAATTAGTTGAAATTGTATTTAGTATAAAAGGAGAGATGTTGGCCTTACATAAAATAAGAGAACTGCTGTATACTGATAGGTCTCAAAGAAATAAAAAATGCAGGACACCTAGGATAAAAGTTAAAGAAAGAGGAAAGACACATGAAACACAGCTTAACAGTCAAAGACAGGTTTTCTTTAGATAAAACCTGAGAGGGGTTCCTGGCCCATTTCAGTCAGGAGCACTTTCTCTTACAGATGAAAAGTATATACTGGTTTTAGGGTGAGGGGCTTATTACAAGCTTAGAATGTTCTGTGTGAGGGAGAAGTTTTATGGTGGGGTTGGAATGTCTCTGGGAGGAGGGGAGGTTATCTTGGGGCAGATATCTTTCTGGCAGCCAGAAGCAGGGTTGTCTCAAGGCCTTCATCTTCCTGGCCAGTGGGGGGTTGTCTTGAGGCTAACATATCTCTGGTTGGGGAGGAGTTTCGAATGTTTCTGGTTGGAGATGTTATCTATGGTTTATGGTTATGGTGACCTCAGCCATTAGACTGATGCCCTTGGGATTTAGGTGGTTTTTGATTAAGGTAAACTTTAGAAAGAGGGGCTTGGCCAAGATGGCAATGCTCCTGCTTTGTCACCTGGAATATAAGGCTTTGAAAGTAACTGTACTCCAGGGTGTCAGCTCTTAAAGAAATAACGTCTTGAAGTGAATCTTTAGTTGCTGTTGGGGTTGTTACTGAATATAATCTTGTTTATTTTCAGCCTGGAAAGATGTAACCAGTGGAAATACTAACATTCACCAGCTTCCAGGGGATCACTTTTATCTTCTGGATCCTGCCAATGAGAGATTAATCAAGAACTACGTAATCAAGTGTCTAGAAGTATCATCGCTTGCCAATTTTTAGATATTTTTCCTTTCACTTTTAAAATAATCAAAGTAATATGATACTCTTTTCAGTTATTCAGCTGTAGCTCAGTTTTATTCAGATTGGAAATTACACATTTTCTGCTGTCAGGAAGATTCATTACATAAATATATTTATGTATCTTAGGACAAAGGCCAAGTCAGTAAAGAATACTTCTGGCAGGCCGGGTGTGATGGCTCATGCCTATAATCCCAGCACTTTGGGAGGCCGAGGCAGGCAGATCATGAGGTCAGGAGTTCGAGGCCAGCCTGACCAACATGCTGAAACCCCGTGTCTACTAAAAATACAAAAGAATAGCCAGGTATGGTGGCCAGCTCCTGTAATCCCAGCTACTCAGGAGGCTGAGGCAGGAGAATCGCTTGAACCGGGGAGGCGGAGGTTGCAGTGAGCTAAGATCGCACCACTGCACTCCAGCCTGGGTGATAGAGCGAGACTCTGGCTCAAAAAAAAAAAAAAAAAAAAGAATACTTCTGGCAGAATCTTTTATCTTCATATTAAAATCTCACTTGATTCTCCTTTATGGGAAGTTTGTCAACAAAATTCGTGATTGGTAAATTATCAATTTTTTCCTTCAGTTAGTTTAATGGTGAAGATGATTAACAGGGGAAATGCTTGAAGTAAATGATTGTTTCAACAACACACCATGGCTCAAAGCTTGGTCTCATTTTTTCAATGTAGAATAGCCCCATATAGTAAGAAAACGTAATCTACTGCTTTCTTAAAAGAAGATAGCCCTAAATAATTATTGTCACCTGTACAGGCACATCCTCAGAATGCTTATACCCCACCCCTCTAAGGAGTTTCTTCTACACCACTTGCTTGGGGGGGTCTCTGCCACCCTGGCATGACTGGCTGGGACCTGGGTCCAGTCCCCCCAGTGGACAACCAGTCTAGAGTCTGGCCCATGACAAAGGGAGTGGTCAAGCACAAATGTCGCGCCTAAGAGGCTGCCTCAGCCTCACTCAGCAATAACTTGAACTTGACTTAGGGAGAAAGCACAACAGCTGGAAGTAAACAGGAACCAAGAGAAAAAGAAAAGCAGAAATAGGAGCCAGGCACAGTGGCTCAACACCTGGAATCCCAGCACTTAGGAAGGCTGAGTAGGAGGATCATTTCAGATCAGGAGTGTGGGAGACCCCTGTCTCTACAAAAGATTTTAAAAATCAGCCAGGCATGGTGGTGTGCACCTGTGGTCCCGGCTACTTGGAAGGCTGAGGCTGAAAGATTGCTTGAGCCCAGGAGGTCAAGGCTGCAGTGAGCTAGGATCATGTCATTGTATTCCAGCCTGAGTGACAGAGTGAGACCCTATCTCAAAAAATAAAAGTACATAAGGTCTTAGTAAATAAGATTAAGGAAAATGCATACAGGTGGTATTTTCTGAAATGTATCACTCTTTTAAAAAAAAAAAGTACAAAAAATATAAAATTAACTATTTGGGGAAGGCACTTTGAGTTAGAATTCATGTAATAAATTTAGGCTACAAATAGTCTTAAGCAAATTATGTTGTAGTATGTGTTGTACTTTATCCTTTAATTTGATACTATTTCCAGGGTTCCCTTACTGAAAGATTGGTACAAAAGTAATTGGGAGGTCAGGCGTGGTGGCTCATGCCTCTAATCCCAGCACTTTGGGAGGTCGAGACAGGTGGATCAGCTGAGGTCAGGAGTTCAAGACCAGGCTGGCCAACATGGCGAAACCCCATCTCTACTAAAAATGCAAAAAAATTAGCTAGGCATGGTGGCGGGCGCCTGTAATCCCAGCTACTAGGGAAGCTGAGGCAAGAGAATTGCTTGAACCCAGGAGGCAGCGGTTGCAGTGAGCCAAGATTGTGCCTCTGCACTCCCGCCTCAGCCACAGAATGAGACTATGTCTCAAAAAAAAAAAAAAAAAGTAATTAGGATTTGTGATTATTAATTTGAAAAATGTTTAGTCGATATGGTCTACAAATTGAAGTTTCATGATGGAACCAATGCCAGGCTTTGGGGGTGAGCTTTTTCCCCTGCAACTCTACCTGGGAGAGGTGAAGTCCATATGGGAACAACTTTTAGGAGTTTTCAAGCCCTCAACTCTAAGACACCAAGTCTGTCATTGCTGATGTCTTCTCTTTGAAGAAATTAGGCCTTGATATCCTTGTGGAAGACGTCTATTATTAGGCGAAATTTAGAAAGATGAGAATTATCTCGATTGCCAAAATTTTCCTGATGAGAAATCAACCTTGGTTTTTAAAACTAAACTTTTTGAGAGAACTGCAGATTCCCTTTTATTTGTAAGAAATAATACAGAGAGATTTGTGTAGCCTTTAACCCAATTTCCTTTAATGGCAACTGTTATAGGAAATATAGTGTAATATCACAAGCAGGATATTGGTGTTGCTACAATCAGGACACAGAACATTCCATCACTGCAGGATCATCCCTCCTGCTGCCCTTTTAAAGCCACACTAACCTCCCTCCTCCCTGGCAACCACTATTCCATCCTTTGTGTCTATAAATGTTCCCCTTCAAGAATCCTGGCTGGACGCGGTGGCTTAATACTTAATAACTTATTAAGTAACTTAAAAAGCAAGTTACTTAACCTTATTAAGCCTTATCTGTAGAGGAGCGAAAATAATTATCACTCTCAAAGGGCTGTTCTAAGAATTGAAAGAGAGGCCAGGTGCGGTGGCTCATGCCTGTAATCCCAGCACTTTGGGAGGCCAAGGTGGGTAGATCACCTCAGATCAGGAGTTCCAGACCAACCTGGGAAAACATGGTGAAACCCTGTCTCTATGAAAAATACAAGAATTAGCCGGGCATAGTTGCACGCAACTGTAGTCCCAGCTACTTGGGAGGCTGAGATGGGAGGATTGCTTGACCCTGGGAGGCAGAGGTTGCAGTGAGCTGAGATGGTGCCACTGCACTGCATCCTGGGTAAAAGAATGACACCCTGTCTAAAAACAAAAAAGAAAAGAAAAGAAAAAGAACGTTACATAAATGGAATTCTACATGTAACGTTTGGGGACTGGCTTTTTCTGCTCAGCGTAATTCCCTGGAAATTTATCTAGCAGACCTAGACAGTTCTGTTGTTGTTGTAGTAGTAACATGAAGTTGATCTATTCCTCTGGTCATACAATTCCAAATCTAAATTGTTATGCAGGGAATAGAGGTGCACCGTTTTGGGGGGATATTTATCTTAAGAAATCTCAAACAATTTTTTGAATTGATAACAAGAGACTCTTCTTTCAAAGAGCCTGTGTACCATCCAGAAAGACTGAGTCGGGGGCCAATATTATATTCCAGACTCTTTTTACTCTGATAGAACTGAACACATGGGGTACAGTAGTGGTACAGTTTATCACTAGATACATTTTAGTTTGCTTTTTTATTTGTCTTAAATGTAAAAATTTAAAGAAAAACGAGATATTTCTTTGGTGGCTTTTTAAATTTCTTTAAACTGCTATGGACAGACTTGTAAATTTCTTTTTTTTTTTTTTTTTTTTTTTTTTTTTTTTTTTTTTTTTTAGATGCAGTCTCGCTCTGTCACCCAGGCTGGAGAGCAATGGCGGGATCTCGGCTCACTGCAGGCTCCGCCTCCTGGGTTCACGCCATTCTCCTGCCTCAGTCTCCCGAGTAGCTGGGACTACAGGTGCCCGCCACCACACCTGGCTAATTTTGTGTATTTTTGGTAGAAACGGGGTTTCACCGTGTTAGCCAGGATGGTCTCGATCTCCTGACCTCGTGAGCCGCCCACCTCGGCCTCCCAAAGTGCTGGGATTACAGGTGTGAACCACCGCACCCGGCCTCTCTTTCAATTCTTAGAACAGCCCTTTGAGAGTGATATTATTTTCCCTCCTCTACAGATAAGGCTTAATAAGGTTAAGTAACTTGCTCCAGGTCACCTAGCACGTTCACAGATGAATAAGGACCTGAACCAAGTATGTTCTCTGGTTCACAGTCTCTGTGTCACTGTGACCTCAAAGCCACATGGTGTAAGGAAGGAACAGTCTTGCCATTGATTCTTTTTTTTTTTTTTTTTCGTTTTAGAGACAGATAACAATTTTTGTATTTTTAGTGGAGATGAGGTTTTGCAATGTTGGTCAGGCTAGTCTTGAACTTCTGACCTCAGTGATTCACCCACCTCGGCCTCCCAAAGTGCTGAGATTACAGGCGTGAGCCACCACACTCAGCCTTGCCATTGATTCTTAATAACTTGTTTTTATTTCACCAGTAACATTAACTCTTTGTAACAGAACAGATGAGCCAAAAGAACAAACAGCTGTTCAAATCTGTACACATATTACCAGGGCGAGACTTTCTAAAAAGTCAAACAACAGATGTGGAGAAAAGGGAATGCGTATACACTGTTGGTGGGAATGTAAATTAGTACAACCTCTATAAAAAACAGTATGGGAATTTCTGACAGAACTAAAAATAGAACTACCATTCTACCCAGCAATCCTACTACTGGGCATCTTAAAGGAAAAGAAATCATTCTATCCAAAAGATCACTGCCTTGTATGTCTATTGCAGCACAATTCACAATAGCAAAGATATGGGATCAACCTAAGTATCCATCAGCGGATGATGGGATAAAGAAAACGTGGTATATGTATACCAGGGGATATTACTCAGCCATAAAAGAAAATGAAATTACGGCTTTTGCAGCAACATGAGTGGAACTGGAGGCTATTAAGTGAAAAAATTCAGAAAAAAACAAAACAAAACAAAACAAAAAATAAGAAAATAAAGATTTTTAAAAACCCTCAGAAACAAACAAAGTACGTACCACACTTTCACTTATAAGTGGGAGTTAAGCAGTGTGAACACAGGGTCCTGGAGTGTGGAATAATAGACACTGGAGGCTTGGAAAGGTGGGAGGGCGTGAGGGATGAGAAATTACCTTTTGGGTACAATGTACAGTGTTTGGGTGATGGTTACACTAAAAGCCCAGATTTCCCCACTACACAATATGTCCATGTAACAGAACTGCACTTGTGACCATGTGTGGTGGCTCACACCAATAACCCCAGCACTGTGGGAGGCCAAGGTGTGCAGATCACCCGAGGTCAAGAGTTTGAGACCACTCTGGCCAACATGGCAAAACCCTATCTGTACTAAAATACAAAAATTAGCCAGCCAGGGTGGCAAGCGCCTATAATCCCAGCTACTCGGGAGGCTGAGGCAAGAGAATCACTTGAACCCAGGAGGCAGAGGTTGCAGTGAGCCGAGATCGCACCACTGTACTCCAGCCTGGGTGAGAGAACGAGACTCCTCAAGGAAAAACAAACAAGCAAACGAACAAAAACTGCAGTTGTCTTCTCTAACTCTATAAAAATAAAACACAAAATACTTTTCTAAAAGAACTTCTTTTAATTTTAAATACCTTAAGTTCTGGGTTACATGTGCAGAACGTGCAGTTTTGTTACAGAGGTATACACGTGCCCTGGTGGTTTGCTGTACCCATCAACCGGTCACCTACATTAGGTATTTCTCCTAATGCTCTCCCTCCCCTAGCCCCCCACCCCCGACAGGCCCCGGTGTCTGATGTTCCCCTCCCTATGCCCATGTGATCTCACTGTTCAACTCCCACTTATGAGTGAGAACATGCTTGGTTTTCTGATCTTGTGATAGTTTGCTGAGAATGATGGTTTCCAGCTTCATCCATGTCCCCGCAAAGGACAGGAACTCATCCTTTTTCATGGCTGCATAGTATTCCATGGTGTATATGTACCACATTTTCTTAAAAAGAACTTTAAAGACACCTGGTTTAAGCAAGTACAATTGAGTAAACTATGTAGTTTCAGTATGCTCCTAAGTATTACAATTCATGCTAATAGCAAAAATCTACATGATACATCAAGTTAACAGTGTGCCTCTCCCTCTAAATGTTAGGTCATGATAGCATTAGGAAGGCTTCAAAAGCAAATATTCCTCATATGCTGTATTCTAAATTCCATATTTTTCTATCAGCTCCTTTGCTTTAGAAATATAGGCACTCATTGCATCTTCCGTCGACAACCCTAGAAAGATACAAACAGGTTATCTCCCTGATTGGTGCATTGGGAAATTAAGAAAGTTTGCCATAAACTTGTGAAAGACTAAAAAACCTTTTTTGAGGTTCCATGCTTCCCATTTGGCTTTGCCTTTTAAATCTAGCATTCCTGGACACTCTGGCAAGAGAAGGAGAGATGCGTTTGCAAGTTAACATTTTACTGTGCACTTCTATACACGTTGTTCAAACAGAGTATATTTTAAGTAATGATATGCAATATTATATAATTATAATATATTAATTGTAACATTAATATATTAACATTAATAATATGTAATACCAATATTAATGTCTCCAATTATCGCTTGTTTGTAAAGCCCATAGAGTTCTTTCAGTTCTCCATCATCTGGTCTTGCTTTCAGCTTCCTCACATCTTCTGCAGCCCTGTCAAAATCAGCCTAAAGGGGAAAAAAAAAGGGTGCATTTTACCACCAAGGAATAGGAACTCAAAGAGCAGGAAGAGGAAAGTTTCAAACAGAAATGAACTTCTGCTGCTCTGGTTCTATCAGAATGATCTTAATTTACTTGAATTCCTAGGAGTTCACCTCTCCTGGGACTTACCTCATATGAAGAACTACAGAAAATTCTTAATACGGAAAATGTTCAGTTTACCCTCCTTTTATTTTTTTATTTTATTATTATTATTTTTCAAGCCAAGGTCTAGCTCTCTCGCCCAGGCTGGAGTGCAGTACATTGGCACCGTCTCCACTCACTGCAACCTCTACTCTGGGGCTCAAGCCGTTCTCCCACCTCAGCCTCCCAAGCAGCTGGGACTACAGGTGTGCACCACCAAGCTCAGCTAATTTTTGTATTTTTGTAGAGATGGGGTTTTGTCATGTTGACCAGGCTTGTCTTGAACTCCTGACCTCAAGTGATCTGTCCACCCCGGCCTCCCAAAGTGCTGGGATTACAGGTGTGAGCCACAGCACGCCTGGAGAGTGCTTTTTCTTTTTCTTTTTTTTTTTTTTTGAGACGGAGTCTCACTCTGTTGCCCCGGCGGGAGTGCCATGGCAAGATCTCGGCTCACTGCAACATTTGCCTCCTGGGTTCAAGTGATTCTCCTGCCTCAGCCTCCCGAGTAGCTGGGATTACAGGCCCCTGCCACCATGCCTGGCTAATTTTTATATTTTTAGTACAGACGGGGTTTCACCATACTGGCCAGGCTGGTCTTGAACTCCTGACCTCATGATCCACCCACCTGGGCCTCCCGAAGTGCTGGGATTACAGGTGTGAGCCACCGTGCCTGGCTGCTTTTTTTTTTTTTTTTTGGCATTATTGATACTCAATGGAGTTTTCTCAATGACCTCACAGATGCGTCCTCCTTCTTCTGCCTCAGTCCTACTTTACTACCTGCAGGGTTTTGCTACCAGTTAATACCATCATCTGGGGTGTTTCTCTTCCAGTGCCCTCATGCCTACATTCTTTAATATTAGCATTATTCAGACCTAGTCAGCTTCTGAGGGTAATCAATATTCCTGATCTGGTTGAGTTGCTTGTACAGATTCCTTTTCACACTAGACCTAAATTATAAGATTTATTACAAATGATTTCTAGAAAAGAGGAGTTGCTTAGCCAATTTAGAGCTGATTAGGGAAAACTGTATACCAATATACTTGAGTAGTATGTTTTTAGACTTCCTGGAAACTCTATATACAATGTACTTAAGCCGGGCGTGGTGGCTCATGCCTGTAATCCCAGCACTCTGGGAGGCCGAGGCAGGGGACCACTTGAGGTCAGGAGTTCGAGACCAGCCTGACCAACATAGCAAATCCCTGTCTCTACTAAAAATACAAAAATTAGCTGGGCGTGGTGGCGCACACCTGTAATCCCAGCTGCTCAGGAGGCTGTGGCACAAGAATTGCTTGAACCTGGGAGGCGGAGGTTGCAGTGAGCTAAGATAACGCCACTGCACTCTAGCCTGGGCAACAAAGTGAGACTCTGTCTCCAAAAAAAAAAAAAAAGTACTTAAGTAGTAAGGCTTGTCCCCAGTTAACTCTGAAAATGGGGACCTCCCAAACCCCGCAAGACCCTCAGGCTGGCCCAGGGTTCAGCCAGTAGCTGAAATAGACAAGGAAGTCCAGTGTACTCTGGAGTCTGAGGGTTCCCAGATGCTTTATCCCTTTCCCTTTCTAACCTCTTAGTTTATACTCTACGAAGGGCTTCGTGATTATTTTCCTTTATAGATTTTTAAATTAAACTGTGTCTTATGTTATTTTTTAGAACTCAGGATAAGCAGGAATTGTCCGTAGGCTGGCTGTCAAACAGGGGAAGTTCAAGGATGTATGCTAGCTGGCCCCCACCCCCCACACTTCTTCTCTGATGCCAGAGCTCCCTTTGGATCCAAAGGCTTAGGAGAGAAAGTGGATAGCCCCAGTGTAACCTCAGTACCCTGTGGGCTCAGCGGAGTGGCTGGCTCAAGTTTCCTTCCGGCCCCAAAGACAGGCAGTACTGTGGCCAGTCCCCCTGACGGCTGAATAGGCAGGCCGCCATAACAACCGTGTCAGCACCGAGTGGTTACATTAAATATTAAAAACGGAAAGAGCCAGCGCCCTCATATGAAGACGCCAACAAAAGCCCACCAAGAGTTTTGCCCAGGCTCTTCCTGGGGCTTGAGGCATAACAAGATAATGAAGGAATTCTTAACAGGACCCATTTAGGATTAAACAAGTTTTATGGGGGTCTGAAGAAAATCCCAAGACCTCCACAAACAAGTTTTACTGGGGTCTGAAGGAACTCCCCAAACCTCCATGATTTAGCAGGAAACAAGGGTAATCACTCCAGCACCTGGACCCATCTAGATTAAGGACATTTGCTGAGGCTCCAGAGGAAGGTCTTCAGGACTCAGCCCTTAGTTATAGATTAGAAGTTAGTCACTTAAGGCTTTAGATGAATGCACACTTACATGCAGACATATAACTTAGAAGGCATATAAAGCTCTAGAAACCTCTGTAATTTTGAGTTGGCTTGGCAATCATTTCCAGGCTTTCTCCTTGTACCCAGTTACAGAAACCAACTCTCTCCTTTCCCAGTTTATCTGCATCTCATTATTGAGCTGAGAGAATAAGCAGCGCGGCTCTCAGTTTGGTCCAGGAACAGTGGTACATGCAGAACAGTTGTTTTGTGAACAAAATCACCTGTAAGTTGGAGATCAGGGTCTTCAGCCTAAATAACCTTGAATATGGCCCATCCTCCTACTCATTTCCCACAGGGGACTGAGAAGCACGGGGGCACGGGGGCATGGAATAAGGGGCGCCTGGTCTTCTGAGTGTCTTCCTAAGAAACTCTTGGCTCCTTGATACTAATGCCATGGTTAAGAACATGGCTCTGGAGCCAGACTGCCTTGGTTGGAATCCCAACTCCATCACTTAAGTGCTGTGTGACCAGGCTGGGAGCAGTGGCTCACGCCTGTAATCCCAGCACTTTGGGAGGCCAACGCAGGTGGATCACCTGGGGTTGGGAGTTTGAGACCAGCCTGACCAACATGGAGAAACCTGTCTCTACTAAAAATACAAAATTAGGTGGGCATAGTGGCACATGCCTGTAATCCCAGCTACTTGGAAGGCTGAGGCAGGAGAATCACTTGAACCCAGGAGGTGGAGGTTTCAGTGAGCCAAGATCATGCCACTACACTCCAGCCTTGGCGACAGAGCAAGAATGTCGAAAAAAAAAAAAAGTACTTGCAATAAAGCAAGACATAAGAAACACTTTTAGTTTATGTTTTAGCAAAGAAAGCAAATTCTTTTTATACACTCAGCTTGGTAAGTTGTATAGAAAAAATAAAAACTAGAAAGATATATACTAAAAATATGTAAACAGTAATTGCCTCTGATTATTGGCAAGTTATGTAGTTTTAAAATATTTTTGTACTCTGCAAATTTTCTATAACGTGCATGGATTGTGTTTATAATAAGAACAAAATTGAAATGCTGAGTGGCCAGAGCCGCTACAGGGCAAGGCTATTCAGAAGGGGTGTAGGACCTTCCTCTGCAGGTTTATAGGCCATCTCAGGTGTTCTGTTTGCTGTAAAGTCTCATGTTATTTTCCAATGACAGCAACTAGACTCCTTTTGATGTGCCAAGCCTTAATTAGAATTCTAAGTCTTTTAAAAACCCCATATAAGGGTTGGGTGCAGTGGCTCACGTCTGTAATCCCAGCATTTTGGGAGGCTGAAGTAGGTAGATCACTTAAGCTCAGGAGTTCGAGACCAGCCTGGCCAAAATGGTGAAACCTGATCTCTACTAAAAACACAAAAAAACAGCTGGGCATGGTGCCTCACACCTGTGATCCCAGCTACTCAGGATAGACGGAGGCAGGAGAACAGCTGGAACCCAGGAGCAGAGGTTGCAGTGAGCCAAGATCCTGCTACTGCACTCCAGCATGGGTGACAGAGTAAGACTGTGTCTCAAAAAAAAAAAAAAAAAAAAAAAAAAAAAAATCTAATGAAAGTCCTAGACCCCTCTGCACAGTAGAGCTAAGCCCTGACACAGTTTCCCATGCCATTTCAGGGGTCCCCACTACTTTCTCCCTACGCAGGTAGGGAAACCAGTTCTAGAGCATTGGTCAGCATTATTCGCTCTGTCCAGCCTGTCTAGTTCTGGCACCTCAACACAATACATTCCTGCCTTAAGGGGCTCTTCTGATGCGACTTCCTGCAGCAGGCTTTTCCCATCCCAGCCATGATAGGCTGGAGTACAAACAACATTGGCCTTGGCCAGGATACTTAGGTATGACTTCTAGCTTTGAGGCACATTGCCCTGAGACTCTATGCAAGAAACAAAGATCCTCTGAGTTGCAGCTTCAGTCGCAAAAAGACAGTATCAGCCTTAGTGGGAAGATGCCAGTGTGTCCGGAATTAGTGGGTTCTTGGTCTTACTGACTTCAAGAATAAAGCCATCGACCCTCACGGTAAGTGTTACAGTTCTTGAAGATGTTCCTTCTGATGTTTGGACGTGTCTGGAGTTTCTTCTTTCTGGCGGGTTCGTGGTGTCCCTGGTTTCAGAAGTGAAGCTGCAGACCTTCGCCCTGAGCATTACAACTCTTAAGGCGATGCGTCTGGAGTTGTTCATTCCTCCCCGTGGGTTCGTAGTCTCCCTGGCCTCAGAAGTGAAGCTGCAGACCTTCGTGGTGAGTGTTACAGCTCATAAAGGCAGCGTGAACTCAAACCGTGAGCAACAGCAAGATTTATTACAAAGAGAGAAGGAACAATGACTCCACCGCACACAAGGGAACACAAGCAACTTGCTGCTGGCTAGCTCAGGCAGCCTGCTTTTATTCCCTTATCTGGCCCCACCCACATCCTGCTGACTGGTCCACTTTACAGAGAGCTGATTGGCCTATTTTACAGAGAGCTGATTGGACCATTTTGACAGGGTGCTGATTGGTGCATTTGCAATCCTCTAGCTAGACAAAAGCTCTCCAAGTTCCCACGAGACTCAAGAGCCCAGTTGGCTTCACCTAGTGGATTCCCCATGGGGGCTGCAGGCGGAGCTGCTCGCCAGTCCCGAGCTGTGCCTGCACTCCTCAGCCCCTGCCGGTGGATGGGACCGGGCGCTGTGGAGAAGGGGGCGGCTCTTGTGGAGGAGGCTCGGGCCCAGCAGGAGCCCATGGCCGCGGGGAGGCTCGGGCATGGTGGGCTGCAGGTCCTGAGCCCTGCCTCGCGGGGCAGCGGCTGAGGCACAGGGGCAACTCCAGCGCAGTGCTGGCGGGCTGGCACTGCTGGGGAACCTGGCGCACCTTCTGCAGCTGCGGGCCCAAGTGCTAACCCCCTCACTGCCTGGGGCCAGCAGTGCCAGCCGCTCGGAGTGTGGGCCAGCTGAGCCCTCGACCACGCCCACGCCCGCCAGAACTCCCGCTGGCCTGTGAGCACCTCGCAGCCTTGGTTCCCGCCCGTGCCTCTCCCTCTACTGCTCCCCGCAAGCAGAGGGAGCCGGCTCCGGCCAGGGACAGCCCAGAGAGGGGCTCCCACAGTGCCGTGGCAGGCTGAAGGGCTCCTCAAGCACTGCCAGAGTGGATGCGGAGGCCGAGGAGGTGCCGAGAGCGAGGGCTGCTAGCACGTTGTCACCTCTCACTTGGGTTAAGGATGATTAAGAAAATAATTTATTTATTTATTTATTTATTTTTTGAGATAGAGTCTTGCTCTGTTGCTCAAGCTAGAGTACAGTGGCACAACCATGGCTCACTGCAACCTCCACCTCCTGGTTCAAGCAATCCTCCCCCCTCAGCCTCCCAAGTCGCTAGGATTACAGGCATGCGCCAACATGCTTGGCTAATTTTTTTGTATTTTTAATAAAGACAGGGTTTTGCCATGTTGGCCAAGCTAGTCTTGAACTCCTGAACTCAAGTGATCTGCATACCTCCACTTCCCAAAGTGCTGGGATTACAGGCGTGAGCCACCATGCCCGGCCAAGAATGCAAAATATTCTTGATTTGATTCAATGGGCTCTGCCCTCCCAGAGCTCATCTCACAGCTCATACTAATTAACAAACCTACTTACTGAACACCTCCGATAGATCAGGCCTTTGCCAAGCAGATGGGCAGACACAAGGCAGTGTGCTGGAAGGTGCTCATAGCCTGGTAGGAAATGAACAGGGCAACGGGGGCCACATGGGACTTTCTGCAAATAAGGTACAGCTGTTGCTCTGGGAACACTGGAGGTAGCGCAGAGGGGAAGGTACGGAACGGAAAAAGCTGTCCATGAGATGAGATGGTGATTGTGCTAGGGGGTTCAGGTCTGCGTTTGTTGGGTGCAGAGGGGCAGGGAAAGCTACTCCCAGCAGTGTGGACAGAAATTACTAGAGTTCAACATAAAGGCTGTGTGGGGTTGCATGAATACTCGTAAATAAATAAACAATAAATAATCACCTTGGCAGCACCCACAGGGCCTCAGAGACTGCTGGCGAGTGGCGTGAGCCTGGTCTGAGTCTATTAAGTACATCTTTGTTGGATGGTTAATGAGTGAGCAGACTTTAGGGGGATCAGAAAGTTATCATAGGTGAGACGCAGCTTTAAATATAGAGCTATGAACATTGAATTCCAAAGCATTCTTGTTACCAGTGGAGAGTGCCCAAGTTCTTGGCATTTTTAACAAAAAATTGGAGAAAATGCACAAAGCAAGGAAAGAATGAAGCAACAAAAGCAGAGATTTATTGAAAGCGGAAGTACATTCCACAGGGTGGGAGCAGGCAGAGTACAGGGACTCAAGAGCCCTGTTACAGAATTTTCTGCGCTTAAATACCCTCTAGAGGTTTCCCATTGGTTACTTGGTGTGCATCCTGTGTAAATGAAGTAGTAGCCTGCAATCAGAGGCTAAAGTGAAGTTACAAAGTTACACTTCTATGCAAATCAAAACTTGGCTCACGATCAGTCTGATTGGTTGGGGAAAGCAACCAATCAGAGGCTGAAATGAAGTTACAAAGTTACATTCCTATGCAAATGTCTGCTTGGTTGCAGAAAGCAACCAATCAGAGATACTTTCGATTTTCCATCTGCTATACAGAGAGTGGGGAGGAGGTTGCAAAGGGAGTAGCCTCGGGTCCTTTTATTACATAGGTGTGGAAAGTTGGGGTTTTCCTTTTGATTTAGTTCTAGGAAGTCAGTGTGAATCGGCCTTAGGTTCTCTGCCTCCAGACCCTATTCTCCTGCCTCATTCTGAGAGAAAGGCATCCCAGTTTTGCAGTATCCTGTGCTGCTGCAGAGCTGGGCTTGCTGCCTTTGGCAGGAACTGCAGCCTCTGCTGAGCTGATTTCTCCTGAGCGAGGGGTCCTCAGCATCCTGGTTGAATGTTTTGTGCATGATCTCCCCCGAGATCTCACCAGAGCTTGAGATTCTGCAAGACAAACTGCCTTAAGGCTACCACTGCCACTCCCTGGACTCCTTCCTGTTCATGTTTTTGACAGGAGGCCCCCTCGCCCCACCTTTGGCGTAGAAGTTACGCCAGCATCGCTCACACTGGGTACATCCTGGGTGCATCCTTCCATGCTGATTAGGCGGGCTGCTGTGTAAATTGCCTTTCACATTTCAGCCTCACTGAAGACAGCCTCTGAGGGTGACTCACCTCATCTGACTTTACTTTCTGCAGCCAAAGAACACGGTCATCCCACATAGGGGGTTGACAAGGTCTTCTCAAGCAATTCTTTCCCATCGCGCAACCCAAATAAGAAGATAAAAAATTCTCACACTCAAGGAACTGCAGGATTCTTAGGTCACACAAATGTGGGCTAGGGGAAGAGCTTAGTCTTTTTTTGCCAATTGTTAAAATCATCAGTCCCCTAGATTTGAAAAGATACATCTTCTGGAGGAAGAAGTCTGCTTTTTAGCTTCATCATCTAGGAAAGAAATTTGTCCATTTAGGATAAACATCAGCTCTCCTAAATGCTTTGGTGAGGACAGAAACGTATTGTAATTTTCAAATAAAATCAGGAGGCTATAGCTGAATTAGAAATTCCATTTGTTTTGCTACTCCAATGACAGTCTACTTATTCTTGTATAAATAAACAGAAGACTGGGGACCCTGAACTTCTAAAGTCACCTTTCCTCTAATTTCCACTCAATGAGCATCTTGGCAGAACACTAGTACCAATATGATCCCTGCACATGCCAGTGAGGTAATAAAGACAGAAGAGGTTTCAATATGTCAGCCAGTTATTACTTGTCATTTTTAAAAGTTACTTTCAGCTGGGCGTGGTAGCACACATCTGTAATCCCAGCACTTTGGGAGGCTGAGGCAGGTAGATCTCTTGAGGTCAGGAGTTCAAGACCAGCCTAGCCAACATGGTGAAACCCTGTCTCTACTAAAAAAACAAAAATTAGCCGGCCGTGGCAGCAGGCACCTGTAATCCCTGCTACTAGGAGGCTGAGGCAGGAGAATTGCTTGAATCTGTGAGGTGGAGGTTGCAGTGAGCCAAGATCACGCCGTTGCACTCCAGCCTGGGCAACAGAGTGAGACACCATATCGAAAAAAAAGTTACCTTCCTCCAATATTGTTAACATGCAAATGCATTGTTAGTAGATAACATCATGGGTCGATATTAATACTCCTTAGCATACTGCTTTCCTGTGACGTCCCTAAACTCTTAATTCCTCATTGCAAGTATTTCAAAAGCAAACAACAACAAAAAACCAAAATACTAAGCTAAAAAGGAACCTTTCAGATCTTTCAGGAACTTTTAGAAGAACGTTTTGATCATTTTGGGGGAGAGTTCAGTATAAACACATAAGTCATGCATGAGAATACTTGAGTCAGGCACAATAGCTCACGCCTGTAATCCCAGCACTTTGGGAGGCTGAGGCGGCAGATCACCTGGGGTCAGGAGTTCGAGACCACCCTACCAACATGGAGAAATTCCGTCTCTACTAAAAATACAAAATTAATCGGGCATGGTGGTGCATGCCTGTAATCCCAGTTACTCCGGGGAGGCTGAGGCAAGAGAATCGCTTGAACCCGGAAGGCGGCGGTTGCGGTGAGCTGAGATCATGACATTGCACTCCAGCCTCAGCAACAAGAACGAAACTCCGTCTCACACACACACACACACAAATATCCAGGTGTGGTGGCGGGTGCCTGTGGTCCCAGTTACTTGGGAGGCTGAAGTGGCAGGATCACTTGAGCCCAGGAGTTCAAGGCTGCCATGAGCTGAGATCGCGCATCGCACTCCAGCCTGGGTGACAGAGTGAGAGCCTGTCTCAAAACAAACAAACTAACTAAATGTTCCACCACAAGCTTATCCTTATTGGACTTTTACCACATGTCAGACATTGTTTTAAATGCTTTATACATATAACTCATTTAATGTATCTCTCCTCCATTTTTAGATAAAGAAACTGAAGCACGGAGCGGGTAACTATGTCACAGGCTAAGTAGAAGTGAGGCACAAATCTGAGCCCAGACGGCCCTGGAGTATGTATTATAACTTTACCCAGGATAGCGTCTTGCCTGACTGAAATGGTTAAAGAAGTGAGCCACGTTCTGTGAAACTTTGTGCGTGTAAAAGATTACATTTTAGAGGCCGGGCGTGGTGGCTCATGCCTGAAATCCCAGCACTTTGGGTGCCCAAGGCAGGTGGATCACTTGAGGTCAGGGGTTGAAGACCAGTCTGGCCAATATAGTGAAACCCCAACTCCACTAAAAATGGAGAAAAATAGCCAGGAGTGGCGGCGCACGCCTGTAATCCCAGCTATTCGGGAGGCTGACATATGAGAATCGCTTGAACTAAGGAGGCGGAGGTTGCGGTGGGCTGAGATTACACCACTGCACTCTAGCCTGGGTGACAGAGTGAGACTCCATCTCAAAAAAAAAACAAAACAAAAAAACAAAAACAAAAAAACGCACACACATACACACGAAAATTAGCCGGGCGTGGTGGCATGCACCTGTAACCCTAGCTACTGTGGAGGCTGAGACACGAGAATCACTTGCACCTGGGAGGTGGAGGTTGCAATGAGCAGAGATAGCACCAACTGCAACTCAGCCTGGGCAACAGAGTGAGACTCTGTCTCAAAAAAGAAAAAAAAAAAGATTACATTTTAGAATATTTAATAATGAGAAAATGCTCATATTACTGTGTCAAGTGTAGGAATAAAACTGTATATACACGATAACATCATAGGTATGTGTGTAGATATATGCCACACGCATACACACATGAAAAAGCATACTAGGACATACTAGGAATTACCCTGGCACGTTAGCAGTGGTTATCACCCGGGTGAAGGAATTATGATTGGATTATTATCAGTAATTATTGGTTTATATTTGTTGTCTTTTCCAAAGTTTTCCACCCTTAAACATTTTTTTTCACATACCTGTAAAACAGTATTTTTAAATCGGAGCCTCGCAGATCTCTTCTGCTCAGTATGACACTAAGAGAGGTCCTGGAGGTCCCAACGAGCGAAGGGGAGGGAGCGGGGGATGAGACCGGGTGATCTCGACTCCCTCTCGGAGACGGAGAGAGGAGGCCCGCTCCGTGCTCCTCGGTGCTCCTGCCTTGCCTGCTTTTCCGCTCACGGTCGCTCACCCGGCCCCTGGGGTCCAGAACGGTTGCCCTGGGAGCCCTGGCTCGCCCTCAGCAGGCACAAGTGCGGTCTACACCGCCAGCGGGGGCGCTAGGGAAGGAGTGGGCGTGTCCCCTGGGTCTCCACCGACCGCTCCCGGGGCGCCACGCCCACCGCGAGCCCCACTTGAGCACTCCCCTCGCGGAGCGCCCCTCCCGCGTGGCCTCCCCAAGCCCCGGGTACCTGCAGGGCCATGGTGGCGACGGCCGCGTTGCTGCTGCTGCTGTTGTCCAGTGCTCTGCACCTTAGGGCGCCCGCGGCTTCTTAAAGGGCCGCGTCTCCGCCAGCCGCTGCCATTGGCCCCGCTCCCGGCCCGGCCGCCTCCCATTGGTCGCGGGCGCGGGGGCGAGGTTGGGCTGTCAGCTCCTTAGCGCGCCAGGTTGCCGGGGCTACAAATGAAAAGGCCAAGAGAAGAGAATTTAAATCAGTTTCTCCCCACTCTGGGCTCTCTCTTCTATTCTTTCTCAACAGGGTCTTTGCAGAAACCCAGAGAAGTCTCCCCAGGGCACAGGCCTCCCCTGGAATGCCTTCTTAAAAAAGAAGGAAGAAAGAAAGAGAGAGAGACAGAGAGAGGAAAGAAAGAATATACATATTTATCTAGAGAGACCCCCTCCAACTCTCCTAAAATATATATGTAATGTTTTTAATTTTAAAAAAATGTATATATGTAAATATGTATTGACCGGGGGCAGTGGCTCACGCCTGTAATCCCAACACTTTGGGAGGCTGAGGCCGGCAGATCACCTGAGGTTGGGAGTTCGAGACCAGCCTGACCAACATAGAAAAACCTGGTCTCCACTAAAAATACAAAATTAGCCGGGTGTGGTGGTGCATACCTGTAATCCCAGCTACTCGGGAGGCTGAGGCAGGAGAATCTCTTGAACCTGGAAGGTGGAGGTTGTAGTAAGCCGAGATTGCGCCATTGCACTCCAGCCTGGGCAACAAGTGTGAAACTCCGTCCCCCCCCCAAAAAAAAAGAATAAATAAATAAATATTCATTTAAAATTTTATACATTAAAAATATAAATTAAAATATATAAATTTTTTCAGAGGTGAGGGGTCTTGCTAGGTATATATATTATATTTTTTCTCTAAAAATTTACATATATACATTTATATTTAAAATTTTAAAAATTAAAAATTTTATACATTAAAAGTGCAAATTATATACATATATATATATATATATATATATTTTTTTTTTTTTAAAGAGAGGTGAGGTTGCCCAGGCTGGTCTTTAACTCCTGACCTCAAGCAATCCTCGCACCTTGGCCTCCCAAAGCACAGGATTCCTTCTTTACACATACTTCTCTCCTGTCCATTATTCCTAGAAACAAGGATGATGAATGCGTCTCCTCCACTCTGCCTCTAGGCGCTGTTTATCATGAGTGAAAGTGGCCTGTGGTTTGCACCTCTTCTCCTCTTTATAAAGCAAAAACACCTAAATTCTGGACACATGCTACAATCAGCCTAACTCGTTTTTAATTATGGTAAAGGCACAGGACTAAAAGCCTATTCAATTTGACCCAGTTTTCCAGGGAAACAAATCCAGTGTCACTCCAAGTCTGCAGACACGCCGAATAGGATTACATTTCCAAAGGACTGGAACCGAATTGGCTGGTCATATGAGGAGCTAATTTCCGACGCTTCGCTTGAATAATAGCATTGATGGAGAAGGGTGACTGGGAGAAAACAGAAACTCAATATCGGCAAAGTGACTGAGCTTGAGCGTACAACAATGCAACAAGCAACCTTTCAGCTTGTTTTTGCATAAAGCTACATTTAAAAAATATTTGCTTTTTCATGAAAATCTTTTTTTTCTCATCACAAATATTTTCGTGGTGAAATCAGTGCATTTCCAAGTAAAGGACCAAAAGCAAAATGTTAGAAAAACCTACTGGGCAGTTGTTTGTGTTTGAAGTCCTAGACGATGGGCAAGGTCCCTAGACGATGGGAAAGGCTCACAGCGGCTTCAGCACAGCCTGGCCTTTCTCTGGTAGCCTAGTCCTGGCTGCGGGCAGCACCCAGTCCGTGGTGTTTCAGCGGGAAATACTGCACTGAGTGCGGGTATCAGTCCATATCTTCAGCTGAGACATTCTGGAATTATCGTCGCTGTAAGAAACCAGAAGAGGGGAGGGACGGACGCTACATTGTTTTCTGCTTTATTCTCTAAATCCAGAATGTTCTTTTAAGACCTCTTTTGAAAGTATTTTCTTCTCCTGGGTTGCCATTCCCCATCTCATTGCCAGGTCATGTGGGTCTTGTCTCAAGATGCAAGAAAGGGCCAGGCATGGTGGCTCATGTCTGTAACCCCAGCACTTTGGGAGGCCGAGGTGGACAGATGATTTGAGGTCAGGAGTTTGAGACCAGTCTGGCCAACATGGCAAAAACTTTTCTTCTAAAAATCTCTTCTAAAAATACAAAAATTAGCTGGGCATGCTGGCAGGCACCCGTAATCCCAGCTATTTGAGAGGCTGAGGCAAGGAGAATTGCTTGAACCTGGGAGCCGGAGGTTGCAGTGAGCCCAGATCATGCCACTGCTCTCCAGCCTGGGCAACAGAGTGAGACTCTTGTCTCAAAAATAAATAAATAAATAAATAAATAAATAAATAAATAAATAAATAAAATTAAATAAAAACCATAGCATGACTTTCAGAATAGGTTTTTATTTTTCTATTTAAAAAAAAATCCGTTGGGATTCTGATAGGGATTGCATTGAATCTTTAATACCGTCAAGATGAACATTTCTTAACCATGACAGTGCATTCAATTACCTGGCAAAAAGACACAAACCCCAATCTGATCCCTATTTCCCACCACCATTTTGATGTAATGGCTGTAGGGTTGGACCCAAGCCTCACAAATGATGCATCCATGGTTTTGCTCTCTTCTCTGCAATGACAATTTAGCTCTCCTTCTCTGAATAATACATGTGGTCCTCCAGGATGGACCAGGTCCTGCTGACCTCTTCAACCACATCTCTCGCTCTTTCCCACAGGCGTGGATGCTCCACCCTGAGTAACTGAAGGACTTCAACTTCCCTTTCTCCAGGTTGTTGGATAGTTGCCGCTCCACTGTCTGGAACACTCTTTTTCTTCTTTTATTTTCTTTTTCCTCCCTCCCTCCCTCTCTCTTTTTCTCTTTCTTTCTTTCTTTTCCTTCCTTCCTTCCTTCCTTGCTTCCTTCCTTCCTTCCTTCCTTCCCCTTCCTTCCTTCCCTCCCTCTTTTTTCTCTTCCTTCCTTCCTTCCTTCCTTCCTTCCTTCCTTCCTCTCTCTCTCTCTCTTTCTTTCCCTTCCTTTCCTTTCTTTTTTTCTTTCTTCTCTCTCTCTCTCATTTGTTTTTGAGACGGAGTCTCTATGACACAGGCTGGAGTTCAGTGGCAAGATCTCGGCTCACTACAACCTCCACCTCCTGGATTCAAGTGATTCTCCTGCCTCAGCCTCCCTAGTAGCTGGGATTACAGGCGTATGCCACCGTGCCCGGCTAATTTTTGTATTTTCAGTAGAGATGGGGTTTCGCCATGTTGGCCAGGCTGGTTTCGAACTCCTGACCTCAAGTGATCCACCTGCCTTGGCCTCCCAAAGTGTTGGGACTACAGGCGTGAGCCACCACACCTGGCTCTTTTCCCACTTTCTTAACTAAGCCAACTCTTAAGACTCAGTCAACATGGCAACACCTCCAGGAAGACTTTGAGACAAGAAATAGCTTTAGTCTGGTCTTCTGGCCTATGAGCCTCTGCCATCTCTCTCCGTCTTTCTTCTGTTCTCATTCTTACCTGCCTTCAAAGGGTTTCCACTCCACTTGGCCTCCCGGCTGTTCAAACAGGCCTATCGCACTCCTGCTCTCGCGTCTCTACCTCAGAATTATCTTCCCATGGTCGGTCTGGCTCAGTGCTTCCACTCCTCTAGGTCTTTGCTCATCTGTCATCTCTCAGGAGGCCTTTTATCACCCATCCTAGCACCCCTTTCCATTCTTCCCTGCTTTTTCGTTTTTCTTTCTTTCTCTCTTTCTTTCTTTCTCTCTCTCTCTCTCTCTCTCTCTCTTCTTTCTTTCTTTCTTTCTTTCTTTCTTTCTTTCTTTCTTTCTTTCTTTCTTTCTTTCTTCCTTCCTTCCTTCCTTCCTTCCTTCCTTCCTTCCTTTCTTTCTTTTCCTTTTTCTTTCTCTCTCTCTCTCTCTCTCTCTCTCTTTCTCTCTTTCTCTCTTTCTTAGACAGAGTCTCACTCTATTGCCCAGGCTGGGGTACAGTGGCATGATCTCGATTCACGCAAACTCCACCTCCCAGGTTCAAGTGATTCTCCTACCTCAGCCTTCCGAGTAGCTGGAATTACAGGTGTGCGCCACCACATCCAGCTAATTTTTGTATTTTTAGTACACACCAGGTTTCACCATGTTGGCCAGGCTGGTCTCGAACTCCTTACCTCAAGTGATCCACCCGCCTCAGCTTCCCAAACTGCTGGGATTACAGGCGTGAGCCACCGCGCCTGGCCTTCCCTGCTTTTTTTCTGTAGCACTTTGAATCGTCTGACAACTTATATCATTTACATTCTTTGTTTACCCTTTCTCCTCCTTTAGAACTCTGGCTCACCGCTTTATCCTCAACACTAGCAATTCAATGAATATCGTACCTATGGGAAAAGAAGGGGGGTGGGGAAGAAAGGGAGGAAGGGGATAGAAAGGAAGGATTAAAGGTCTTTCAAATTTCCCTATTTTCATAAGACAGCACTGCCAAGACCCCTGATAACCTTGGACATCCCCACATAGCCACATAGCCAAGGCCTGACTGCAGTCTACCCTGAGTCCTGGACAAATGCCTGGATTTCCCTGGCAGCAAGGTTTCCTTTTTTTTTTTTTGATTGAGTGAGGAGAATTTATTGATGGCACACGACAAGGTGGGGCTCCCTAGGTGTCTCCCTCTTCACGCGGTCTGCGTGGAAACTGTGAGGAGGGGAGATTCTCCGTGTGGTGGGGCCTGAGTGGCGCAGGGACTCTCCAGCAGTGAGGGCCTCTCTCTTCCTCTCATGCTCTCACTGGGTCTGGTGGTCCAGGGGTCTTACTCCTTGGAGGCCATGTGAGCTCTACCACCCTGTTGCTGTAGCCAAACTCATCATCCTATCAGGAAATGTGTTTGACAAAGTGGTCATCGAGGGCAATGCCAGCTCCAGCATCGAAGGTGAAAGAGTGGGTGTCGCTGTTGAAGTTGGAGGAGACGACCTGGTGCTCGGTGTAGCCCCGGATGCCCTTGAGGGGCCCTCCAAAGCCTGCTTCACCACCTTCCTGATGTCATCCTATTTGGCAGATTTTTCCAGATGGCAGGTCAGGTCCATGACTGACACACTGGCAGTAGGGACACAGAAGGCCATGCCAGGGAGCTTCCGGTTCAGCTCAAGGATGACCTTGCCCACAGGGCTTACCTATCTTATAGAAGAGTCTCACAAGGGTGTTTCTCATCTATGTCTCTAGTTTAGTTGAGACTAGGGCTTTCCATCTTCTTCTTTCTCTGCACCCCCTACAAGTTGCTTCACTTTAGGATGGAGCCACAGGTCTCTGTGTAAGTCTGGAACTGCTTGCTGAAGTTTACAGTTTGTTCCTTGACAGAGTGACCTACCACTCATAACACCTGTCATCCGACCTCTGAGACTGGCAATGCTGTCCCATGGGATTAGAGATGCAGGGAGCTGACATCATGTTGGTCTTGATTTTGCTGTTTTGTGAGGCCTGAGAATTGCTTAACTGCTTGAAACTCCTCACCTTCACCTTGTCTCTGTGGACACAGATATTCCTTGGAGTACTATACAGTCCCAATTAATAGAGCTTTCAATACTCATTTTGCAGCTCATCATTAAAATTCATTCTTAGTAACTGATGTAAAATAACGAATTGTTTACCTAACAACTATTGTTATACATGATACAACACACACACACACACACACACACACACAGAGAGAGAGAGAGAGAGAGAGAGAGCGCGCTAAGGTCAGAATACCATGGGGGAAAAGAAGAATAGAAGAATCTGGTGGTCAATTCCCTTACATTCTTCTGTTGACAAATTTTCTTGTTGGGACCTTCACTTATTTCATTAAAAGATGGTGGCTAATGATATAATTTATTACTCAGAAGCTTTTTATGTATTTATTTGTTTTGGAGACAGGGTCTCACCATGTTGCCCAGGCTGGAGTGCAGTGATGTGATCATAGCTCACGGTAGCCTCCACTTTCTACGCTCAAGCAATCCTCCAGCCTCAGCCCCAGGAGTAGCTGGGACTACAGGCACACACCATGCCTAGCTTTTTTTATTTTTTTGTAGATACGGGGTTTTGTCATGTTGCCTAGGCTGGTCTTGAACTCCCGGGCTCAAGCAATCCTCCTGCCTCAGCCTCCGAAAATGCTGGGATTACAGGTGTGAGCCACCACAGCCGGCCATCACTCAGAATCTTAAGTCATTGTCAAACAATGGAAAGCATACAAATCAAACAGTAGTCCAATTCTAGAATATAAAAAGAAAGCTCTAATATTCAAAGACCAAACAGATTTTACAGGACTGTCATTACTGTCATTAAAAAGTAAAACTGGCCAGTTGTGGTGGTGCGTATCTGTAATACCAGCACTCTGGCAGGCCGAGGTGGGAGCATTACTTGAGCCCAGGAGTTTAAGACCAGCCTGGGCAACATGGTGAGGCCGCATCTCTACAAAAAGTACAAAAATTAGCCAGGCTTGGTGGCATGCTCCTGTAGTCCCAGCTACTCGGGAGGCTGAGGTGGGAGGATCACTTGTGCTTGGGAGGAGGTTGCAGTGAGCTGAGATGGTGCCATTTAGCCTGAGCAACAGAGCAAGATCCTGTCTCAAAAAAAACAAACAAAACAAAACAAAACTGATTCTTCAGAATAGGGTATCAAATATGTAAAGTAATAATTTGAGAAACATGAAAAAGTGTTATGTGTGAAGAAAATCAGAAAATTGAATCCGTATTATTTTAATGTAAAAGCATGCACATATGTGAAACAAAGTGGAAGGGAACACTAAAGAAAAAAATGGGCGTGATTGGGTCATGGGAGCATCTTTGTTACTTTTTGGTTGTAATGTTTGTGTGATACAAGAGGGAGGGAAATTACTTTCGAAATGTACTTGTTAACTTTAGCAAAACCTTGTGGAAATTAAACTGCTAGTTTTAAAATAAGACACAAGCACTAAAATAATAGAAGTCCTGTTTCATTTTTATTAACTTAGTTTTGCCATGGTCAAGACTGGATTCACCACAGTTCAATTTATCAAGCACTTAACTATGTGTTCCCCACATAATAATAATCTTAGCATAGAGGATCATCTCTTCTAATCCTCACAAGAGATACTATTTTTATCACTTCATAGAGGAGGTTAATAAACTTGCCTAGGTCATAAGATCTTCAGTTGAAATTAGGATTTCAACCCAGAGCCAAGTAATGTAATGGCTGCTGTTTTCCATAGTGAAAATGTAAGCTGAGATGATGCTCAAACTATAAATCTGGAACCTTAGGGGGACAAAAACGTATGGATGTCTCCTTCCTATTACTTTAGCATTTTAATTAGACCCGTGTGTCTCTATTTGTCTTTGGACATGCAAGCTGCTTGCAGTTCATCATAGCGAACTCACACGATTCATTTCATGAAACACAAACCTGTTCTTACAAACTCACTGTCATCTCTTTTTAATCTTACTAATTACGATAAAAATCACATTGCACTTTACCCTGTGTAACCTCCAATGATCTTTGACCAAAAGCCAAATCTTCTTTGTGTGTGTTTGCTTTATGGACAGTTAGGTTCTATACAGGTACTTAAACATGAAAATTGAAATCATAGAGGCTGGGCACGGTGGCTCATGCCTGTAATCCCAGCACTTTGGAAGGCCGAGGCGGGCGGATCACCTGAGGTCAGGAGTTTGAGACCAGTCTGACTAACATGGTGAAACACCGTCTCTACTAAAAATACAAAAATTAGCTAGGCTGGTGGCCTGTGCCTGTAATCCCAGCTACTCAGGAGGCTGAGGCAGGAGAATCGCTTGAACCCGGGAGGCGGTGGTTGGAGTGAGCCGGGATCATGCTATTGCACTCCAGCCTGGAACACGAGGGCGAAACTCTGTCTCAAAAATAATAATAATAATAATAAATAAATAAATCATAGAAACTATACCAGAAAATAGGAAACAAAACGAACAGTGAAGAGAGTGAGAAAAGGAGGCAGATATGTAGAAGAGGAAAAGGAAGGGGGCCCAAGTGAGGCCGGAAAAACTGGGGAGAAGGAGCAGGCTCATTAGGTCAGAAGCAACCTGCCGTCTTCTAAGTTCTGGCCAAGGGTAGATCAACAGATCCAGATTCCTGAGTTTTAAAATGTTATTAGGCTGCTTCATCACTTGTCCCTGACGTTGCAGCGACTCCGATGGTAACTTTAGTCTCCATTGCTTGGAGCAGCCACAGTGTACACCGGACAGGATATTCCGCGCAGCTGTTGCTGAACTCAAGGCAACTCCTATCGCCTCTTTTCGGGGCTCAAGATTCCTTGCATTATTGCCCATAGGCATGTGTTTTACCCCACACCCCTTCTCCCTTTTATCTTGATTTTCGTGGTGCTGGGGAGTCTGCAGGGATTCCATGGCGACGGGTTCACTGGGACAGGGGCTGGGGTTGTGCGTCCCTGAGGCAAAGCAAATACAGAAAAGCGAATAGAGATAGAGGGCTAAGACTCCAAGGCACTGAAAGGTAGAAACTGGGTTATAAGAGAGAGGGGAGCACAGACGACCGGAGAGAGCCTGCCCTCGGGATACCACTGGCAGTAGGCTGGCCTGCGAACAACTAGAAGGTCCAAGTTCTGAGCGTCTGGTTACCCGGGCAACTGTATGGTCTCGCGATACAGACCTCGCGCCTGCGCACTGCCGCTGTAGGGGGGCCCTGTCCGGAGCCTCCACCCCGGGGCCTAAACTCGAATCTAAAAGATGGGGCCTCGTTGTGTTGTTTCCGGGCCGCGCGACGCTGTGGGCTGCTTTCCCCTTGCCGGAGTGACCTAACACAGGATAACGAAACCTGCCGTGCTCCCAGCGCTTCCGCCCCGCCCCGTCAGACGCGAGGCCGGAGGCGAGGGCTCTGCGCATGCGCGGCGCAGGCGCACTTGGAGCCGGTGCTGTTGCCCTCGGGTGAAGGCGGATCTGCCATCGTGAGTTCCAGGTGGGCGCGCGGGGCCCACGTAGGGCAGGAGGCCAGCCCCTGGGGGATCCGGCCCGGGACTCCACGGAATCTGGAGGCCGAAGCCCGCGCGCACGCAAGGTCTCCGCTGCTTCCCCGACGCCTCTTGCGTGGCCGCGGGACCCGCCGCCCTCTCGGTTGGGCTGCGCAGTCCCAGGCCAGGCGTGTGCACCCAGAGCTTCCGCGCCTCTCCTCGGGCTCCTCTGCTGGATTGCAGCGCCGGCTGGGCACCAGGAGTGCAAAGCGAAAACCCTACGCCGGCCGTTCTGTTATCCACGGTCTCCAAGGAGACACGGACAATAGAACAACACTTCCGTGTGCTACATAGTAAAGCACCAAGGTACTCGATCCA
Organism: Chlorocebus sabaeus; assembly: GCF_047675955.1. Taxonomy (NCBI): domain Eukaryota; kingdom Metazoa; phylum Chordata; class Mammalia; order Primates; family Cercopithecidae; genus Chlorocebus; species Chlorocebus sabaeus. The sequence continues at coordinate 15,210,525 of NC_132912.1, forward strand.
GGGGCGGCGTGCAGTGGGGAGGTGAGCTTTGGGTCGGCTGTCGCCCCTCGGCTACCGGCGGGATCCAGAAACCGGAAGTCACCACCGATACCCTTCTCACCTTTACTCCCAGCTGGTCACTACTGTGTCGGGAGATTCTACCTTCTTTTCCGACTAACATGTATTTCTCTCCAGTCCTTTCTGCGGTGTCTCTAGTGCAGGCCACCGCCATTTCTAACCTGGACGACTCCAGGAGCGTCTTTGCTGCTCAAGGATTCTTCCTTTGCCCAGATCCACAAAGATCTATAACGTATTTCTAATCATGACGCCTTTGCTTTAGACGTTAAAGTTGCTTCACACTGGAAGGCTTGCAAAGGTCTTCATTATCTGGTCCTTACCCACCTTTCCTAGTTTCTCACTGCTTTCTCTAGCATCTCTTCCCCAGCCACATTGAACTTACTGGAACTTGCTTTTTTTTTTTTTTTGAGACATAGCAGTCGCCCAGGCTGGAGTGCAGTGGCGCGATCCTGGCCCACTGCATCCTCCTCCTGCCGGGTTCAAGCGATTGTTCTACCTCAGCCTCCCGAGTAGCTGGGACTACAGGCGCGCGCCACCACGCCCGGCTGATTTTCGTATTTTTAGTAGAGACGGGTTACCATGTTGGTCAGGCTGGTCTCGATCTCCTGGCCTCAAGTGATCCGCCCGCCTGGGCCTCCCAAAGTGCTGGGATTACAGGCGTGAGCCACCTTGCCAGCCAGCTTCTTTCTTTTAATGCTGAGATACCTTTCTTTACTCCATACTCCCTTTGGTTGGCATTGTTTAGATGTAGGTTAAGAGGTCCGGCCGGGCGCCTCTTAGTCCCAGACTAAGTGCTCACGCCTGTAAGTCCCAGCACTTTGGGAGGCCGAGGTGGTTGGATCACAAGGTCAGGAGATCGAGACCATCCTAGCCAACATGATGAAACCCCATCTCTACTAAGAATACGAAAATTAGCCGGACATGGTGAAGCGCGCCTGTACTGTAGTCCCAGCTATTCGGGAGGCTGAGGCAGGAGAATCGCTTGAACCCGGGAGGCAGGCGGAGGATGCAGTAAGCCGGTATTGTGCCACTGCACTTCAGCCTGGTGACAGAATGAGACTCCGTCTCAAAAGGGAAAAAAAAAAAAAAAAGCAGTTCCTCTATGAGGACTGCCTTTTCCTACCCCCTCAACTAAGCTAGGCCTCTGCTGGATATTCCCTAAGCATCCTGTAGTTCCCTGACCTTAATGTGCATCAGGCTTTATTGTATAATTACCTGCTGATATTTTTTCCTTGTGGACTGTAAGCTCACTGAGGTCTGTGACAAAGAAATACTTAATCTTTATGGCCTGGCACATCCTGGATAATCCAGAAAGGTGGTGCCTGCGGCTAAGGGTGAGAGTGGCATTCCAGGCAGAGGGACTAATGTTTATAGACTTGAAGGTGGGAAAATGCTGGCCTTATTAAATAGTATGTGGTTCGGTGTTGAGGTCTTGTGCTTGGTGGGGCCTAAGGAGAAAGAGGCTGGTGGGAGATTGAGACTGGAGATTGGAGGGCCTTTTATGTCACATTAGAGTTTGGGTGGGGCATGATAGCTCATGCCTGCAGCCTAGCACTTTGGGAGACCAAGGCTGGGGGATTGCCTGAGCCTAGGAGTTGAAAACCAGCCTGGGCAACAAAGCAAGACCCTGTCTCTACGGAGTTGTGTTTCTTTTTGTTTTTTTGTTTTGTTTTTTTGAGACAGAGTCTTACCCCGTTGCCCAGGCTGGAGCGCCGTGGTGCAATTTCGGCTCACTGCAGCCTCTGCCTCCTGGGTTCAAGTGATTCTCATACCTCAGCCACCCAAGTAGCTGGGATTACAGTTGCGCATCACCACACCTGGCTAATTTTTGTATTTTTAGTGTAGACCGGGTTTCACCGTATTTGCCAGGCTGGTCTCGAACGCCTGACCTAAAGTGATCCGTCCATCTTGGCCTCTCAAAGTGCTGGGATTACAGGCGTGAGCCACCGTGCCCAGTCTATACAGAAAATTTAAAAATTAAAAAACTTTTCTGGGCTTGGTGGTGTGCACCTATAATCCCAGCTACTTAGCAGGAGGCTGAGGTGGGCGGATCGCTTGAATCCAAGAGTTCAAGGCTGCAGTGAGCCATGATCAAACAACTGCATTACAGCCAGGTGACAGGGCAAGACTGTCTAGTAAAAAGTGTTTGCCCTTGATCTATAGGCAGCAGAGGCCTCTTGAGACACAGCTCTAAAAGGACCTCAGCAAAGCCTTATTTTTCTCCCTTTCTCTAAAGCTATAAAATCTTACCAGTCAGTATTTTGTTTCTGGATTATATTGCATGAGATGATGCTTATCCAAACTACTTGGCTCTCTTTCCCTCCCCAGCAGATTCTGCAGGCGGGAGAAGTGCACCGCCTGTTTTGCGATCCCTCCGGAGCATGGTTTTCAGTATTTACTCTGTGGTGTTTGGATGCGGAGACATGATCTGACTTGCAGTTGCCAAGAGCTCTGTTCCATCCTATTTGTTTCACCCCTCTGTCACTTATTTCCCTCTTCCTGACCACTTTGAACCTGATGCCAGCCCCTCGCAGTCACCGCATTGCATCTGGATGAGCCACTTTTCTTCCTGATTCCCTGAGCTCTGGGGAGCATAGAGATAATGGGGTCAGGGGGTGGTGTGGCCACTGTGAAGGAAGCAGCTTAGGCCCCAGAAGTCTCCAGCAGTGGGCAGTACCGAGACGACCAGGGTGTGATCTCTCACCCCAAGGAGCTGAATTTGGGTTTTCTGTGGGAAGGTGTCTGGGAAGAGTATCAGAGACCAATAGCGCTCAGGGGGCCCTTCCTTGGGGCTGTCCAGCATGGAAGCACCCCGTCCTACACTAGTGGTTCCTGATTGCGGTTCTGAATCAGATTCACGGGGGCATTTATTTATTTATTTATTTTGATATGGAGTCTTACTGTCGCCCAGGCTGGAGTGCAGTGGCGCGATCTCAGCCCACTGCAACCTCTGCCTCCTGGGTTCAAGAAATTCTGCCTCAACCTCCCGAGTAGCTGGGATTACTGGCAGGCACCACCATGCCTGGCTAATTTTTTTGTATTTTTTAGTAGAGATGGGATTTCAACATATTGGCCAGGCTGGTCTCAAACTCCTGACCTTGTGATCGACCTGCCTCGGGCTCCCAAAATGCTTTGGTTACTGGCATGAGCCACTGCACCCGGCTTAGGGCAGCTTTTTATAAGCACAGATGCCCAGGTCTTATTCCTGAAGATTCCAATTCAGTAGATCTGGGTTGAGGACCAACCATCTGCCTGTTTTAAGAAGCCACAGGTTATTTTTGAGGTGTAGCAAGGATTGAAAGAACAGAAAACTTGGGATTTGGAAAACTAGTTGTGACTCTGGGCAGTGAGTCAGTTTCCTAATGCACACATTGGGGAATTCTATAGGAATGCTGTGAGAAGCAAATAATCCATGGAGAGAGTGCTTTATACAGCGATACACTACTGAGGCACACTTGCCTTCAACATCAGCTACCAGCCTAGTAAATGGAAGTATAAATGGAAAGGACATAACTTCCTTTAGTTTTGCCAGGTTGGTCCCTGTGATTCTAACTGAGCCCCAGGAAGGAAGGGAAGAAAACAGGGAAGAGAAAGGAATGTGTATTTGCCTCTGGGAAGGATAAACAGGATATGCCCTCTGGACCAGTAGTTTATAATATTTTCCCCATTAAGAATCCTTCTCATTTTTCCTCAATGGATTAATATCTTTAAATTTCATTACATTTCCCTAGTCTTCATGAAAATTGCCAGCCAGAAAAGTCGGCTCGGGGCCCCCCTAAAAAGAAGGAATGGCCGGGAGTGGTGGCTCACACCTGTAATGCCAGCACTCTGGGAGGCTGAGGTGGGTAGATCTCCTGAGGTCAGGAGTTCAAGACCAGCCTGACCAACATAGTGAAACCCCGTCTCTACTAAAATTACAAAAAGTAGCCAGGCATGGTGTTGGGCGCCTGTAATCCCAGCTACTCTGGAGGCTGTGGCAGGAAAATCACTTGAACCTGAGAGGCAGAGGTTGCAATAAGCTGAGATCGTGCCATTGTACTACAGCCTGGGCAACGAAAGCGAAACTCTGTCTCAAAACACAAAAAAAGAAAGGGGAGTGCATGCCTGCATACATATCAAGTGCTGTAGGAAGGATATTCAAGAAATTTAGGGCCCTGGGAGGTGGGGAGACTTACAAAAATGGACATGACAGAATTATTTGAAGTCTTAATCATGAGATGACTGTTCAGTTCTTTAAAATACCACACCTGATTGGTTTTGAATGGCAGAGGCCACCAGAGTCCTTGCAGATTGTGCGCTCTGCGTGGGTGGACATTGTTTACCATGAGCCCCAGGACCTAGAACGCCACTTGCACACTGGAGGTGCTCAGATCTTTTTTTTTGCAGATAGGGTCAGATGTGTTACTGGGCACCGCACATTCACTGCAGCCTTGACCTCCTGGGCTTGAGTGATCCTCCCACCTCAGCCTCCCAAGTAGCTGGGACTACAGGTATGCCTCATACTTAGCTAATTTATGTATTTTTTTTTTTTTTTTTGTAGAGGGTTTCTCCATGTTGCTCAGAGTGGTCTCGAACTCATGGGCTGAAGTAACCTGTCCACTGCAGCCTCCCAAAATTCTGAGACTGAAGGCATGAGCCACTGTGCCAGGCCTAGAATATTTGTTGAATGAATGAATGGAAGCCCAACTAGACAGCATTTTGGAAAACAGTAACAAGTTATAAGATTAATACCATACAGTCACTAAAAGGTTAATTATGAACAAGTAGAAACAGCATATTTTTAATAAATGAAATAGACAAATGGAATTGTACTACGATTGCAATAATGAAAACTTTCACATATTGCTTGTATAGGAATAAAGACAAAGTCATATAAAAAAATGGGGAAAATTAAACCCTGGTCATCCATTGTCCTGAGTTTTTTTAAAGGGCCCCAGTAGAGCATTTAAAATGGGGTAAGAAAAATGGGGAAAAATAAAATTACTTAATCTTTAAAAAGAAGACAAGTGTATGCTCACCTAATTGGACTTATATAATGAGGTTTGCTCTAGCTTATCAAGAATCAGAATACAGGCTGGGCGCAGTGGCTCACGGCTGTAATCCCAGCACTTTGGGAGGCCGAGGCGGGTGGATCACCTGAGGTCAGGAGTTTGCGACCAGCTGGGCAATATGGTGAAACCCCGTCTCTACTAAAAAAATAGAAAAATTAGCTGGGCTTGGTGGCGGATGCCTGTAATCCCAGATACTCGGGAGGCTGAGGCAGGAGAATCGCTTGAACCCAGGAGGTGGAGGTTGCAATGAGCCGAGATTGTGCCATTGCACTCCAGCCTGGGCAACAAAAGTGAAATTCTGTCTCAAAAAAAAAAAAAAGAGAGAGAGTACAACCAAGATACTTTTAAGTTATGCAATTGTCACTAACATGAATTTTTTCCGTTGTCATTTTGCTTCTTGGAAGGATTTTTAAAATGGCTGCAGCTCCTCAAGCACCGGGGCGGGGATCTGTCCGTAAGACGAGACCTCTGGTTGTGAAGACATCGTTGAACAACCCATACACCATCTGCTGGAGCCCTCTAGAGAGCGAGGATATGCACTTCATCCTACAGACGCTTGAGGACAGGCTTAAAGCTATTGGACTTCAGAAGATTGAAGATAGGAAGAAAAAGAACAAAACCCCTTTTCTGAAAAAAGAAAGCAGAGAGAAATGCAGCAATGCTGTTGATATTAGTGAGGATCTGAAGGAGAAAACAGACGCTAAGCAGCAAGTGTCAGGGTGGACACCTGCACACATCAGGAAGCAGCTTGCCATTGGCGTTAACGAAGTTACCAGAGCCCTGGAAAGGAGTGAACTGCTGTTAGTTCTGGTGTGTAAATCAGTCAAGCCTGCCATTATCACCTCACACCTGATTCAGTTAAGCCTCAGCAGAACTGTCCCTGCCTGTCAGGTCCCCCGGCTCAGTGAGAGAATCGCCCCCGTCATTGGCTTAAAATGTGTTCTAGCCTTGGGCTTCAAAAAGAACACCACTGACTTCGTGGACGAGGTAAGAGCCATCATCCCCAGAGTCCCCAGTTTAAGTGTACCATGGCTTCAAGACAGAACTGAAGATTCTGGGGAAAATTTAGAGACTGAACCTCTGGAAAGCCAAGACAAAGAGCTTCTGGACACTTCATTTGAAGATCTGTCAAAACCTAAGAGAAAGCTTGCTGACGGTCAGCAGGCTTCTGTAACATTACAACCCCTGAAAATCAAGAAACTGATTCCAAACCCTAATAAGAAAAGGAAACCACCCAAAAGTAAAAAAGCTACTCCAAAGTAATCTTGCCTAAAGTTGCCATGTCATACTGTTTGTGAAAGCACACCTTGTGAAGAAGCCTTACAACTAATAAAATGAGTTGTATTTACATAGATTCATAGAGTCCTGTTTGGTAATATTCAAATGTGTAAGACTCTTTGTAACTATGGCACAGATACTAAGTGCAGGAAATATTCAAAAATAGGAATACCCAAACAGAAGTTTATTGAAACTAGTGTTCATGCATATTTAAACTGACTTCTTCCTTTTCTTTTTTTGAGACAGAGTTTCACTCTTGTCCAGGCTGGAGTGCAATGGTGCGGTCTCGGCTCACTGCAACCTCTACCTCCCAGGTTTGGGCAATTCTCCTGCCTCAGCCTCCCGAGTAGCTGGGACTACAGGTGTGCACTACCATGCCCAGCTAATTTTTGTATTTTTAGTAGACACGAGGTTTTACCATGTTGGCCAGGATGGTTTCCATCTCTTGACCTCGTGATTTGCCCACCTCAGCCTCCCAAAGTGCTGGGATTACAGCTGTGAGCCACGGTGCCTGACCTTTTTTTTTTTTTTTTTTTATTAAACAGAGTCTTACTCTGTCACCCAGGCAGGAGTGCAGTGGCACAATCTCGGATCACTGCAACCTCTGCCACCTGGGTTCAACGATTCTCCTGTCTCAGCCGCCTGAGTAGCTGGGATTACAGGTGCATGCCACCACACCCAGCTCACTTTTTTGTATTTTTAGTAGAGATGGAGTTTCACCATGTTGGTCAGGCTGGTCTTGAACTCCTCACCTCATGATCTGCCTGCATCGTCCTCCCAAAGTGCTGGGATTACAGGCCTGAGCAGCCGTGCCCGGCCTAAATTGACTTTTTCAAAGGCTGGTAGAGTGCCTGTGAGCAAGAATATTGGTGTCCTACAACGCTTAGCATTTTCCTATCAAACCTGGAAAATGTGCCACAGTAAATGTTCTAGTCAGTCAGGTAGATGGAACTGAATTGGGGAAGCGTTATCCGTTTTAAAGGAAAGATCCCAAATGCCAAGCAATCTATTGTCTTCAGGAGCAATAATCATTTTTCACTTCATGTCAATTTGCCTTTTAGGTAGGAATAGACATGGGCTTGGGAGAAAGGCTTAATATTTACAGAAAAAATAGCCACAACACAGAGAAAGCCAGATAAGGTATTTTGATTGGAACAGTTCACCCCCATTACGTGATTCACTTACCTCCTTGGAAATCTAACATGTATAAAAGGTATTATGGTAATTGGATGAAATGTGGCCAAAAGATTAAAAAAACTGAGGAGCTTGTGTTCTCAGAGGTGGGTGTGTGACAAGAGTCCTTCAGGATAGGAAATGGAGCATAACCAGTGCTCTCTGTTAAAAGTGTTTACTGTTTACAGTGTGTATGGAAAAGTTAGTTTCTATAATTTAGAAGGATGGTATTACTAAAGATTTTTCCAGCTGAAAGTCGGGCTGACTCATGGGTTATGCCACCTCTTGATTTAAATTTTACTTAGTGCCATCTTGGCCAAAAAGAAAAAAAAAAAGATACCTTATTGAATAGAACATTTTCATTACAGACAAAGTACAGTATAATGCAGTTTTAAATCTACAAGACACTATATATCGCATTTAAATTTAGTTTTAATAGCTACTTCATAAGCAGTTTAATTCTCAAAAATGTTAATTAGCAATCTGCTTCTGTTATAGAGGCAAATGTAGTTATTCTATTTAAAAGTGATTAATAATTTGATAACAAATTATGTAAATGACTCTTTAAAGGAGCAGTGTAACTATCACCATGAGGTAAGCGCATGACAAAATTTTCAACTGGCAATTCTGCAATTATATTATTTTTGAGATGGAGTCTCAGTCTGTTGCCCAAGCTGGAGTACAGTGGTGTGATCCCAGCTCACTGCATCCTCCACCTCCTGGGTTCAAGCGATTCTCCTGCCTCAGTTTCCTGAGTACCTGGGATGACAGGTGCGTGCCACCATGCCTGGCTAATGTTTTTATTTTTAGTAGAGATAGAGCTTCACCACGTTGACCAGGCTGGTCTCAGACTCCTGACCTCAAGTGATCTGCTCACCTCGGCCTCCCAAAGTGCAGGGATTACAGGTGTGAGCCACCGCACCTGACCGATTCTGCAATTATTTGAAAACCTACTTTGCATAGACTTTGTGCCATGAAAATGAGTGGGAAGTAAATTCCTAAACTAGAGCTTTCACTCCAGGTTAAGTCAAAATCTCCTTTACTTAATGCCAGTATCTCAAACCCTGTTCCAGTGAATGAGGACCGTTTTGTTTCTTGAAGCCTTTCTCCTGTTAGGAAAGAACGCTAAGGAAATTAGGGTGGAACCATCCGAAATTCGAAGTCTTCCATTGTCTCCAAGAGAGGTCCTAATTATGCACTACTGTGGGGCCCACATCGCCCTCTGGTGGTAGTCTCAGGGATGCCACAGCTGTGGGTTGGTCTTTAGAATCATAGCAAACTACAGAAAGGAGAGTTCACCTCCTTCGTAGTGACCAAAGTCAACAAACTCTGTAAAAGGCCAGAAAGTGAGTATCTTAGACTTTGCAGGCCACACAATCTGTCACAACAACTCAACTCAGCTTTGTAGTGTGAAGCAGCCACTGGCAATATGTAAATGAAAGTGGCTGTGGCCAAGTGTGGTGGCTCATGTCTGTAATCCCAGTACTTTGGGAGGCCAAGGCAGAAGGATCACTTGAGGCCAGGAGTTAAAGACCAGCCCAGGCAACATAGCAAGACCTCGTCTTTACAAAAAATGAAAAAATTAGCAAGGCATGGTGGTATGCACCTGTAGTCCCAGCTACTCAGGACGCAGAAGCAGGAGGATCATTTTAACCCAGGAGTTTGGGGCTATAGTGAGCTGTGACTGTGCCATTGTATTCTAGCCTGGGCAACAGAGTGAAACCCTGTCCTCAAAAAAAAAAGTATGACTATGTTCCAATAAAACCTTATTGAGGGACACAGGAATTTGAATTTTGTATAATTTGCATATGTCACAAAATGATGTCATTTTTTGGCTTTTTCTCCTCATTCAAGGAAATAAAAACATTCTTAGCCTCTGGGCTATACAAAAACAAGCAATGGGCTGGATTTAGCCCACAGGCCATAGTCTGGTGGCCCTTGCCTGGTATAAGATATGACTGGTTTCACTGGACTCATAACTTGAAGGAAATGCCATCATGTCTAAAACAACTCTTTCTGCACTTAACATCCTAGGCACTGGCACTTATAAAGGCAGGAAAAGCATCTACATTTTTTTTTTTTTTGAGACGGAGTCTTGCACTGTCACCCAGGCTGGAGTGCAGTGGCACGATCTCGGCTCACTGCAACCTCCGCCTCCTGGGTTCAAGTGATTCTCCTGCCTCAGCCTCCCAGCAGCTGGGATTACAGGTACCCGCTACCACACCCAGCTAGTTCTTTTTGAATTTTTATTAGAGATGGGGTTTCATCATGTTGGCCAGGCTAGTCTCAAACCCTCAAATGTTTCACCCACCTCGGCCTCCCAAAGTGCTGGGATTATAGGCGTGAGCCACCACGCCCGGCCAAGGCATCTACTTTGTGGCATCTGAGTTGAGGCCAGGCTACGTGACCTTGGTTAGGATCTTATTTTTCCCATGGATTATTGGCAATACAAACACACATCTGTACACTATGAAAATTTTTCAAATTCTAGATTAAAAACACCATCAGTAACAAAATTATGAATACTTATTTACAAATAAGACATTTTCCATTAGCATGACACATGACAGTTTTCCTGATAAAGTCAGCATAGAGGAGTATGTGCAATTTTGCATAAGTAATAAAAACATTCAAACTCTCAATGCCCTGATAGCATGAATAAGTTCCACCAGGCATCTCTTTTGATTTTACAGTTTTTATTTCCTTTTCTTCATATATCCTTGATGTTGCTGAGAAGAAACTGAACTTTGCACAACAGCAGAAAAGTCTATAGTTAGTCGTGGGCACAGGCTCTTTCTTTTTTCTTCTTTTGTTTGAGACGGAGTCTTGTGCTCTGTCACCCAGGCTGGAGTGCAGTGGCTTGATCTCAGCTCACTGCAACCTCACCTCTCGGGTTCAAGTGATTCTCCTGCCTCAGCCTCCCAAGTAGCTGGGATTACAGGCGCACACCACCACACCCAGCTCATTTTTGTATTTTTAATAGAGACAGGGTTTCACCATGTTGGCTGGGATCGTCTCCATCTCCTGACCTTGTGATCCGCCCGCCTCGGCCTCCCAAAGTGCTGGGATTACAGGCGTGAGCCACCGCGCCCGGCCACAGGCTCTTACAGAGAGCATAGTGAGTACTTGCACAAAACTTTGCTTTTGAAGCAATCCACTGACCTGGTGAAGATCAAAGTACAAACTTGTATGTTTATTGATTTGGCAACTCTGCTTATGGAGAAATACATGTACTAG